>NC_088216.1:77160264-77466931 GCF_036934945.1 Oncorhynchus masou masou | reverse complement strand
AGCCCCAGAAAGAACATGACCTGTGGCCTAGGTGCGAGACAACATATTACAAACATATCAACATCAAAATTCAGCTTGTTTTAATTTACCAATATAAATCAATGGAGGTCCTTTCTTTAGTGATCTGAGCAGAGAACTATGAGGTGGTTAGGAGTGTGACTCTGTTAGGGCCTCTCAGGCTTGTCCCCTTTTGATGACATCATCTGAACAGGTACCTGATGGGAGGGACCGTCTCACAGTCCTCATCCTCGGCGAAGGAAGGGAACATCTCCAACATGTGCAGATGTTGGGGGACCTCTATCTTGGTCACCAGGCTGACCACATCAGACACACTGCCAAGACAGACCACAACACGCACATTGACAACAGCTTTTTGGTGACTGAAACAGTTATTAAACAATACTCCTTAGTCGTACATCTTACTTCAAAAGAGAATTGATAATTATATCCCTGGTAGAAAATGGGGGACATTAGTATTTTTTGGTGTGTATATTATGAAGGATCCCCATTAACTGTTGCAGAAGCAGCAGCTACTCTTCCTGGGGTCCACATCCTTTGTTTACATTACAGCAATTCAGAAAAAGCAGAAATAGCTATTTAGCTATTCTATAGCTAAATGGCCTTCAGACCAAACCAAGGTTCTTTGTGTCATCTGGATCTTTAATACTGCTCCATACAGCCCACTAGGCCTGTAAACACAGGAAGCTGAATAGGGGCCAGGGCAGGGCCCCACAGCCCAGGATGTGGCTCCTGGAGGGGACATTTGTCAAAAGAGGCCCACTGTCCACACTGACACCCCCCTACCCCATCTTCCCCTTATCTACCCTTAGCTTCCTCAGGCCAGGCACTGGGCTCTCAAGGGACTGAGGTGTTAACATAAACCCCAGGAAGACATACGCTGTGTGTCAGGAAGAACAGCGGGAAAGGGGAGGAGGAGGCTCAGAGAGGTAGAGGGGGCGAGTGTCAGGAAGAACAGCGGGAAAGGGGAGGAGGAGGCTCAGAGAGGTAGAGGGGGCGAGTGTCAGGAAGAACAGCGGGAAAGGGGAGGAGGAGGCTCAGAGAGGTAGAGGGAGCGAGTGCCATGAAGAACAGCGGGAAAGGGGAGGAGGAGGCTCAGAGAGGTAGAGGGGGCGAGTGTCAGGAAGAACAGCGGGAAAGGGGAGGAGGAGGCTCAGAGAGGTAGAGGGAGCGAGTGCCATGAAGAACAGCGGGAAAGGGGAGGAGGAGGCTCAGAGAGGTAGAGGGAGCGAGTGCCATGAAGAACAGCGGGAAAGGGGAGGAGGAGGCTCAGAGAGGTAGAGGGGGCGAGTGTCAGGAAGTACAGCGGGAAAGGGGAGGAGGAGGCTCAGAGAGGTAGAGGGGGCGAGTGTCAGGAAGAACAGCGGGAAAGGGGAGGAGGAGGCTCAGAGAGGTAGAGGGGCGAGTGTCAGGAAGTACAGCGGGAAAGGGGAGGAGGAGGCTCAGAGAGGTAAAGGGAGCGAGTGCCATGAAGAACAGCGGGAAAGGGGAGGAGGAGGCTCAGAGAGGTAGAGGGGGCGAGTGTCAGGAAGAACAGCGGGAAAGGGGAGGAGGAGGCTCAGAGAGGTAGAGGGAGCGAGTGCCATGAAGAACAGCGGGAAAGGGGAGGAGGAGGCTCAGAGAGGTAGAGGGGGCGAGTGTCAGGAAGAACAGCGGGAAAGGGGAGGAGGAGGCTCAGAGAGGTAGAGGGGGCGAGTGCCATGAAGAACAGCGGGAAAGGGGAGGAGGAGGCTCAGAGAGGTAGAGGGGGCGAGTGTCAGGAAGAACAGCGGGAAAGGGGAGGAGGAGGCTCAGAGAGGTAGAGGGAGCGAGTGCCATGAAGAACAGCGGGAAAGGGGAGGAGGAGGCTCAGAGAGGTAGAGGGGGCGAGTGTCAGGAAGAACAGCGGGAAAGGGGAGGAGGAGGCTCAGAGAGGTAGAGGGAGCGAGTGCCATGAAGAACAGCGGGAAAGGGGAGGAGGAGGCTCAGAGAGGTAGAGGGAGCGAGTGTCAGGAAGTACAGCGGGAAAGGGGAGGAGGAGGCTCAGAGAGGTAGAGGGAGCGAGTGTCAGGAAGTACAGCGGGAAAGGGGAGGAGGAGGCTCAGAGAGGTAGAGGGGGCGAGTGTCAGGAAGAACAGCGGGAAAGGGGAGGAGGAGGCTCAGAGAGGTAGAGGGGGCGAGTGTCAGGAAGAACAGCGGGAAAGGGGAGGAGGAGGCTCAGAGAGGTAGAGGGGGCGAGTGTCAGGAAGTACAGCGGGAAAGGGGAGGAGGAGGCTCAGAGAGGTAGAGGGGGCGAGTGTCAGGAAGAACAGCGGGAAAGGGGAGGAGGAGGCTCAGAGAGGTAGAGGGGGCGAGTGTCAGGAAGTACAGCGGGAAAGGGGAGGAGGAGGCTCAGAGAGGTAGAGGGGCGAGTGTCAGGAAGTACAGCGGGAAAGGGGAGGAGGAGGCTCAGAGAGGTAGAGGGGGCGAGTGTCAGGAAGTACAGCGGGAAAGGGGAGGAGGAGGCTCAGAGAGGTAGAGGGGGCGAGTGTCAGGAAGAACAAGGCATAGACATGGAGGACCGGGGGAGAGCCAAGAAATTGTCTGTCGCTTTACAAAGCTATGCAGGATCTCCTGGATCTGATTAAAAGGGCCTGTTTCACTGTACACGTTCAGGGCTCCGAAACCCTGCTCTGTTTGTGAATATAGGGGTGGAGAAAGGAACATGTATACTCAGGGCCTGTCCTATCTGTGCGCACATGACTGAGCGAGTGAGAGAGAGAGCATCATAAGTCAAGTGAGTTATTTCAAGCCGTCGCGTGCGAGTTGCTTTGCGTATTGGTATGTGCATACCTTAACAACATACAGTAGGTACTGCCATGGCAAGACAACAGGGCATGGCTCACACTTGCTCCTCTCTTCACAGAGCACAGGAAGCCTACAGACTAGGAAGAGCCATATCTCAGTCAGCAGTCACTAGTGATGCACGTGACAGTGTGGAGATGAGTCCCCCCTTTTCTGAGGAAACAGCAGACAGCCATTGCCTGCTAAACAAACATCAGGGCTGCTGCATGTGTGTTTATGCCTGGCCTGGACATAACCCTTTTACCAAGCTCTTCCCACACGTTACCCCACTAGAAGACAGGCTAAGGTATGGTGATAATGTCTCGACTGGCTCAAAAGCTTTGTTTCAGGACATACCTCTTCACCAGCCTCTCCGTGTGATTGGAGCCAACATCGTACAAGACAGCATTCCCATAAAACAGGCCGGTGATCTCCAAGTTGTATGTTTGCTGCAAATTAAACGGTAATACCACATTACATTTAGTATCATGGAAGTAAAATGCACAATGTTCATTTTAAAAAGTTTAATTTTAGTTTGAAGTTCATAATCAGTATATATAGGTTAACATTAAACAAGATCCAATGAAAAGAGCATTTATAGAGTCCTATGGTCCAGTGGACTACAGCAGTCCAAGGAAGTGTTGCAGGGTCTCCAAAAATAAACCTGCCGATCTCAGAGACAGGATGTTAAAGGTTAGGGGAAACTGAAGCAACTTTGTTTTTGCCAAATGTTATTTTCTGTCTCAAAATAAACAGTGGGAGGAATCAACAAGCCAATCCTTTGTTTTGGACAGCTACATGTGTACTACACAGCATGTGGTCGTTGTGATGAGACAGTACAACTGACCTATTTGTGTGGTTGTCTCACCTAGCTATCTTAAAGGTTAACTGTCCCTTCTCTGGTTTTAAAAACAGCCATCAATAAGAGTCAGAAACATACATTCTAGTGAAATTGTGGGACCAAATGTACTACAAAGTGTAAATAGGAACATTTTGGTCATATAGTCAGTCCAAGGCCAAAACTGAGTTTTGTGAGTTCGTCATGACTAATTGGTATGGATTAATAAGAGCAGTGTTCACTAACACGAGAGAAGCAGCTGTGTTGATGGTGCTCTATAAGCTCCACGCGCTCTATCCAATCACAGCTCCCAGAACCTCCAGACAGTGAGACAGACCTGCCCATTACGCAGCGCCTCAGACTTGTTTACATAAGACAACATGTCTCTAATGTTATGTTGAAATAACCCATGGGCCTAAGCCCTTTATGGAGTGGCCACTTGCTGATGTGTTTGATAGTGTCAATCACTCCAGTCTGCCACTTTTTTGGGGCAAAATGAGAATTGAGACGATTACAGCGCACTCCTAGCCCAACTGCATCTTGTCAATATTACAAAATGATTTTGCAAGCATCTTGTCTCCCCGTGACATGTTTTGTAACATGATTCCCTACTACTTGCTAGCTTCAGTAACAAACGGAGTTGGAACTTAGCTAGCAAGTGATTTTGGGCACTGATAAAGCAAAAGCTACCCGCTGTTTATTTCCGATAGATAAGGAAGTTGTAGACATTGTTCTTGGGAATCAGTCCTGAGCGCGCAGTCAGACCAAATAGACTGTATGTAGTGCACTGACTCGTTTTTCAAGCACAACTTGGGAAATAATACACCAAACAACTAGCTAGATGTAAAATTGCGTGACTAAGTCCAAATGTATTTATCTAAGATTAATTCGGACTATTTTAAGTAAGTGACTATTTTGAGAAAAAGCTATGTTGCTGCCACGGTGACTCAGGAGGGACAAACAGAACTTGCCCGGGTACGATATGCGAACATGACACACCCACATCAAACCACATCCCTACAACAACTCGTTTGGCTTCAGTTATGGCCGCTAGCATTTCTTAATGAGCAATCTTCAAAATGAGGCCAAATCAGGTAGTGCAGTCTCCCTTTAAGACAAATGCACTAAGTGTAAGTCACTCTGGATAAGAGTGTCTGCTAAATTACTCAAATAAAAAGTATACCTCTAGATAACCCCCTGCTCTAACTACTATATGGATTCTAGTGTGTTTGGAAAGGACAAGTGACATTTTAGAAACACTCTGGAATTGATCAGACGCTGACAGTCAGGGAGAAAAAAAAGAGGTACATGCAGACAGGATCCGAATGCCTACAGCCACACAGTATCAGAATGCCTACAGGATCAGAATGCCTACAGGCAGACAGGATCAGAATGCCTACAGGCAGACAGGATCAGAATGCCTACAGGCAGACAGGATCAGAATGCCTACAGGCAGACAGGATCAGAATGCCTACAGGCAGACAGGATCAGAATGCCTACAGCCACACAGGATCAGAATGCCTACAGCCACACAGGATCAGAATGCCTACAGCCACACAGGATCAGAATGCCTACAGGCAGACAGGATCAGAATGCCTACAGCCACACAGGATCAGAATGCCTACAGGCAGACAGGATCAGAATGCCTACAGGCAGACAGTATCAGAATGCCTACAGGCAGACAGGATCAGAATGCCTACAGCCACACAGGATCAGAATGCCTACAGCCACACAGGATCAGAATGCCTACAGGCAGACAGTATCAGAATGCCTACAGGCAGACAGGATCAGAATGCCTACAGCCACACAGGATCAGAATGCCTACAGGCAGACAGGATCAGAATGCCTACAGGCACACAGGATCAGAATGCCTACAGCCACACAGGATCAGAATGCCTACAGCCACACAGGATCAGAATGCCTACAGGCAGACAGTATCAGAATGCCTACAGGCAGACAGGATCAGAATGCCTACAGCCACACAGGATCAGAATGCCTACAGGCAGACAGGATCAGAATGCCTACAGGCAGACAGGATCAGAATGCCTACAGGCACACAGGATCAGAATGCCTACAGCCACACAGGATCAGAATGCCTACAGCCACACAGGATCAGAATGCCTACAGCCACACAGGATCAGAATGCCTACAGGATCAGAATGCCTACAGGCACACAGGATCAGAATGCCTACAGGCAGACAGGATCAGAATGCCTACAGGCAGACAGGATCAGAATGCCTACAGGCAGACAGGATCAGAATGCCTACAGGCAGACAGGATCAGAATGCCTACAGGCAGACAGGATCAGAATGCCTACAGCCACACAGGATCAGAATGCCTACAGCCACACAGGATCAGAATGCCTACAGGCAGACAGGATCAGAATGCCTACAGCCACACAGGATCAGAATGCCTACAGGCAGACAGGATCAGAATGCCTACAGGCAGACAGTATCAGAATGCCTACAGGCAGACAGGATCAGAATGCCTACAGCCACACAGGATCAGAATGCCTACAGCCACACAGGATCAGAATGCCTACAGGCAGACAGTATCAGAATGCCTACAGGCAGACAGGATCAGAATGCCTACAGCCACACAGGATCAGAATGCCTACAGCCACACAGGATCAGAATGCCTACAGCCACACAGGATCAGAATGCCTACAGCCACACAGGATCAGAATGCCTACAGCCACACAGGATCAGAATGCCTACAGGCAGAAAGGATCAGAATGCCTACAGGCAGACAGTATCAGAATGCCTACAGGCAGACAGTATCAGAATGCCTACAGCCACACAGGATCAGAATGCCTACAGCCACACAGGATCAGAATGCCTACAGGCAGAAAGGATCAGAATGCCTACAGGCAGACAGTATCAGAATGCCTACAGCCACACAGGATCAGAATGCCTACAGCCACACAGGATCAGAATGCCTACAGCCACACAGGATCAGAATGCCTACAGGCAGAAAGGATCAGAATGCCTACAGGCAGAAAGGATCAGAATGCCTACAGGCAGAAAGGATCAGAATGCCTACAGGCAGACAGTATCAGAATGCCTACAGGCAGACAGGATCCGAATGCCTACAGCCACACAGGATCAGAATGCCTACAGGCAGACAGTATCAGAATGCCTACAGCCACACAGGATCAGAATGCCTACAGGCAGACAGTATCACAATGCCTACAGCCACACAGTATCAGAATGCCTACAGGCAGACAGGATCCGAATGCCTACAGCCACACAGGATCAGAATGCCTACAGGATCAGAATGCCTACAGGATCAGAATGCCTACAGGATCAGAATGCCTACAGGCAGAAAGGATCAGAATGCCTACAGGCAGACAGTATCAGAATGCCTACAGGCAGACAGGATCCGAATGCCTACAGCCACACAGGATCAGAATGCCTACAGGCAGACAGTATCAGAATGCCTACAGCCACACAGGATCAGAATGCCTACAGGCAGACAGTATCACAATGCCTACAGCCACACAGTATCAGAATGCCTACAGGCAGACAGGATCCGAATGCCTACAGCCACACAGGATCAGAATGCCTACAGGATCAGAATGCCTACAGGATCAGAATGCCTACAGGATCAGAATGCCTACAGGCAGACAGGATCAGAATGCCTACAGCCACACAGGATCAGAATGCCTACAGGCAGACATGATCAGAATGCCTACAGCCACACAGGATCAGAATGCCTACAGTATCAGAATGCCTACAGGCAGACAGGATCAGAATGCCTACAGGATCAGAATGCCTACAGGCAGACAGGATCAGAATGCCTACAGGCAGACAGGATCAGAATGCCTACAGCCACACAGGATCAGAATGCCTACAGGCAGACAGGATCAGAATGCCTACAGGCAGACAGGATCAGAATGCCTACAGGCAGACAGGATCAGAATGCCTACAGGATCAGAATGCCTACAGGCAGACAGGATCAGAATGCCTACAGGCAGACAGGATCAGAATGCCTACAGGATCAGAATGCCTACAGGCAGACAGGATCAGAATGCCTACAGGATCAGAATGCCTACAGGCAGACAGGATCAGAATGCCTACAGGATCAGAATGCCTACAGGATCAGAATGCCTACAGACAGACAGGATCCGAATGCCTACAGCCACACAGGCAGGCAGGAATAAACACACACGCACACTCAACCCTTTAGACTCAATCACCTGTAAAGGTATTGAATACATCTGTAGAAAGACTGGTAGTGCCCATCACTCATCGACAGCCAGATGAGCCCCCCCCCATCATCCCCTCTCCACTGCCCCCTCTTCACTTCAGTCCCATTGTGTTTGAAGAGATGAGGGTGACGAGGTCCGAGTAAGCTGTCCCAGAGACAAACCCTGCACGTCAGACTTTATGGTACGACAGACACATGAACAATGTTTACTGAACCAAAATATAAACACAATATGTAAAGTGTTGGTCCCATGTTTCATGAGCTGAAATAAAAGATCCCAGAAATGTTCCATATACACAACAAAATTATTTCTCTCAAATGCTTGTTTACATCCCTGTTAGTGAGCATTTCTCCTTTGCCAAGATAATCCATCCACCTGACAGGTGTGGCATATCAAGAAGATGATTAAACAGCAAGATCATTACACAGGTAATGGGGACAATAAAAGGCCACTCTAAAATGTGCAGTTTTGAGTCAGCGTAGAATTGGCATGCTGACTGGAGGAATGTCCACCAGAGCTGTTACCAGAGAATTTAATGTTCATTTCTCAACCATAAATCTCCTCCAATGTCGTTTCAGAGAATTTGTCAGTACGTCCAACCGGCCTCACAACCAGACCACGTGTAACCACGCCAACCCATGATCTCCACATCCAGCTTCTTCACCTGCGGGATGGACTGAGACAAGGCGCCTTGACAGCTGATGAAACTGTGGGTTTGCACGACCGAAAACAGTCAGAAACCTTCTCAGGGAAGCTCATCTGCGTGTTCGTAGTCCTCAGCTGTCTTGACCTGACCGCAGTTCAGCCTCATAACCGATTTCAGTGGGTAAATGCTCTCCTTCGATGGCCACTAGCACGCTGGAGAATTGTGCTCTTCATGGATGAATCTTGGTTTCAACTGTACCAGGGAGATGACAGACAGTGTCGTGTGGGCGAGTAGTTTGCTGATGTCAATGTTGTGAACAGAGTGTCCCATTGTGGCGATGGGGTTATGGTCTGGGCAGGCATAAGATATGGACAGGAACACAATCACATTTTATTGATGGCAATTTGAATGCACAGAGAAACTTTGACGAGATCCTGAGGCCCATTGTTGTGCCATTCAACCGCCGCTATCACCTCATGTTTCAGCATGATAATGCATGGCCCCTTGTCTCAAGGATCTGTACACAATTCCATGGCCTGCATACTCACCAGACATGTCACCCATTGAGCATGTTTGGGAGCCTCTGGATCGACATGTACGACAGCATGTTCTAGATCCCACCAATATCCAACAACTTTACACAGCCATTGAATAGGAGTGGGACAAGATTCCACAATCAACAACCTGATCAACTACATGCGAATGAGATGTGTCACATGAGGAAAATGGTGGTCACACCAGATACGGACTGGTTTTCTGGTCCACGCCTCTAGCCTTTTTTAAAGGCACCTGTGGCCAACAGATGAATATCTGTATTCCCAGTCATGTGAAATCCATAGATTAAGGCCTAATGAATTAATTTGAATTGACTGATTTCCTTATATGAACTGTAACTCAGTAACATCTTTGAAATTGTTGCATGTTGCAGAAGCCTGACCATTGCATATATTTGTGCTCTGAGTGTGTACAGCATCTGGCAATGTTTGTTTGAAAATGCATGCATACAATGCGTAGCTCTGTGTAATATGTATAACAGTGCGAGGCATGCAAGCTAAAACACGTTTCTATAATTGAAATATACAGTGCCAAACATGGTCTTGGCTGAGTAATAAAAGGGAGGCTGAGATACCTTCATGTGTAGCAGCAACTCTCCCAAGGTCATTTCCTGCCCACGGTCACATCTGCCATAAACCAGGAAGTCATCCCACAGGGAGTACTCCTTTTCTGCAACCTGCCGATAGACACAAAACACAATCAGAACACCTGTCACACCACACACACTAATCGGTCAGGAGAGAGGGAGCATGGTCTAATATCTTCCCAAAACAATAACAACTGGTTAATGGTCAACGTCAGACTAAGCTCAGCAGTGAGATCAGAATTCAACTAGTTACTCAACATTTTCAACAAAACAAGACAATGTGAAATGAAAAATGTAATTCAAACATTCCTCACGACACTGGAGGAACCCGGGGCCCCATGTCTGTCTCCACTAGGAGAGCAGTTAGGCCAGGGGTCTCCAAACCTGTTCCTGGAGAGCAAGCTACCCTCCTGTAGTTAGAACTAGCCTGATCCAGTTACTGTAATTATTAGAATCAGGTGCGCAAGATTAGGGTTAGAGCGCAAACCTACAGGACAGTTGCTCTCCAGGAACAGGGTTTGAGATCCCTACCCTAGACACAGTCAGGTCTGTCTAAAGCCCAAACACAGACTCCTCTGGAGTCACAGGGTGCTTGAATATTATATCTCACATTGGGAGAATAAACAGGAGGGCATAAATTAAAGTCCACACCTCTGTGAATATGAATCTGTGAAATAACAGCATAGGAACTTTCCAGAAACCTAGCCAGACAGCAGATCAAATAGCAGTAACAGTGAGGGGCTTTAGTCAAGAATTTTAGGGACCAATTTTTCTTCAGTGTTTTCCTGAATCAATGTGTAACATATATTTATGTATATACAGTGCATTTGGAAAGTATTCAGACCCCTTGACTTTTTCCACATTTTGTTACAGCCTTATTCTAAAATGGATTAAATTATCTATACACAATACCACATAAATGGAAATACATTTACTTAAGTATTCAGACCCTTTACTCAGTACTTTGTTGAAGCACTTTTGGCAGCGTTTACAGCCTCAAGTCTTCTTGGGTATGAAGCTACAAGCTTGGCACACCTGTATTTGGGGAGTTTCTCCAATTCTTCTCTGCAGATCCTTTCAAGCTCTGTCAGGTTGGATGGGGAACGTCAGCTGAAAAACATTCCCACAGCATGATGCTGCCACCACCATTCTTCACCGTAGGGATGGTGCCAGGTTTCCTCCAGACGTGACGCTTGGCATTCAGGCCAAAGAGTTACATATTGGCTTCATCAGACCAGAGAATCTTGTTTCTCATATTCGGAGTTCTTTCGGTCCCTTTAGGCAAACTCCAAGCGAGCTGTCATGTGCCTTTTACTGAGGAGTGGCTTCCGTCTGGCCACTCTACCATAAAGGCCTGGTTGGTGGAGTGCTGCAGAGATGGTTATCCTTCTGGAGGGTTCTCTCATCTCCACAGAGGAACTCTGGAGCTCTGTCAGAATCACCATTGGGTTTTTGGTCACCTCCCTGACCAAGGCTCTTCTCCCCGATTGCTGTGTGGCCAGGCGGCCAGCTCTAGAAAAAGTCTGGAGGCCAATGTATTCTTGGGAACCTTCAATGCTGCAGACATTTTTTGGTACCCTTCCCCAGATATGTGCCTCAACACAATCCTGTCTCAGGGCTCTACTGACAATTCCTTCGACATCATTGCTTGGTTTTTGCGCTATATAGACAGGTGTTTGCTTTTCCAAATCATGTCCAATCAATTGAATATACCACAGGTGGACGCCAATCAAGTTGTAGAAACATCTCAAGGATTATCAATGGAAATAGGATGCACCTGAGCTCAATTTTGAGTCTCGTAGCAAATGGTCTGAATGTCTGCCCGTTCATAAAAAGACTGTTTCTAAGTCTGGTTGTTGAACTGGAATAGTTTAGTCAGACCAGGGGATACAGGCAGGGTGGAAAATACAGATGTACTTTATCCTGTCCACAAGCTCAGCTTCCACTCCCCAAACCCTTCTTTTAGATATCACATATTCAAGAGGAAACACAAGTGTTGAAACACAACAGAAGACTTAATGTAAGTCAAAGTATCATTATAAATGTTAGGCTACAGGAGTGATTATTGAGTTGTGTACCAAACACAGATCATGTCATCAATGCATCCAGAATGCAACACTAATGCCAATGAGCGCTGTGCACTCTCATGTTACATTTACACCAACAGAAGGAGTGGCTGTCTGACACAAAGCCTGTTTAATAGGAGTAAGGAGAAATTACCAGAACATTGAACTTCTGTCAGTATCCTACTGAGCTATATGACGCTAAGCTCTTGGTGTGACTCCACCATCATCCTTAAGGTGTGCTGGCTTGGTGACCTCTGGTTTTATACCCTGATTACACCAGGCACTACATCTAGCGATCAAACCACCAGAGACCATCCATTTTCAATGGTTGGGAGGATACACAAGGACACATCCAGCGACTATGATCTCAGAAGCCAGAGTTCAGAAAGTCCCAAGGTTATGCAGATGAGCAGCGACACAGGTGTATAATAACCAATCGGAGAAGGGAGTCTTGGTAGCTAGCTTTGACTCTATGCTAGATGAAGTGATGTTATGCATGCTGTTGGGAAGATACACATACAAAGTGAGAACTTGAAGATTATTTTCTACTTTGTAGCTTTTGGTATAACTGGGCCGTAAGTGGACAAGAAGGAATGGTGATCCCAGAGAAGATCATACCGCAATGGCCGCTAACCCAAGCCACTGTTTATCTCTATAGGATCAATCCCAGTAGTCCAAACATAGACCAAGAATGCTTCATCTTCATGATCCAGTTAAAGCTCAGCGAACATAAACATTCCTGCTCCTCTGGCCACTGGACTGACATTACACTCCAGTGGCCTCACATGACCCATCTGTTTACCATCAACATCATAATCCTCTCCCCGGCTCCATCTGCACAACCGAAGGAAAGTGTCACGTCACCTGACCACGGCTCTGCCAGGGTTCCTCACTCCCAGGAGAATGTGTCAAAATATGTCACTTTTTGGGCCTAACCAACGCAGGATCTGTCTGGGGGTTTTGTGACAGATGAAAATTTGGCCTGAGACACCAATAACAAAACTAGAACAGAACCTGTGTCCAATTATCTGTGCTTCAGCAGCCAAGAGGAACGGTCAGAGAGTATCTTACAGTCTACTGTCTACTCCCACTGCCTGCCTGGTGGGGATAGAGTTCTGCAGACACACTCACAGCCTGCTACTCATATGGTCTTATTGGGTGTGTAGCTATAACCAGCAATGATCAAACAATGGGAGACGAAGGAATCATGGAATCTAACCCATCACCACATACTAAGTGAAGATTAAATGAAGATGTCAAATGATGTTGCTGCAGAGAGGATATGTTCCACTGCTGTACATCAGACAGTGGGTGACAGTGTTTGGTAGTAGCAGTGGTTTTGGGTGGATGGCAATGTTTGCCATAGTTAGCATTATGCATTTTGGCATTGCCAGTTTTGGAACAGAGAGGTTGTCTTTGCCAAGAAAGAGGGATTGTTTGAACTCTATAAAAACACAGATGTGAGACTTTGTCGTATTTGTGAAGAATTGCCTTGTTGAGCCTTTCAATAGAGATGGATGAGAGCAATGTTTGTAATTAAGGCCTTTGTGTAGATTGTTCAGAATATAAACTAGGCTATTTTTATCTCTCCCTCCCTCTCTCACAGGCCTTTCCAGAAACGCCACAAGGAGCCTTCAGCCAATCGGCCGCCCAATCAGACTGTATGTGGCCACGTGTGACGTCATCCCCTCACCGCCTCAGAGGGTATAAACACAAGCAAGAACGGTGGAAGTTAGAACCAAAACCGGCTGCTGCTGGAAACAATTACAGGGCTTGTAGACTCCTCTCTTAGACCCCCCACACCCCATCCAATGTTTCTTTGTGTTTGAATTCCTATAATAGAATACACAATCATCCCCACAGAACTATAAACTAAAAGAAAGGAACCCAAAATGGTGGACAACAGCCTTTGCTTTGATGGCTCCAATAATGTCACACATCTGAGGGAGTGTTCAATAAGGAAACCAACAGCAAGCCTGACGGCCTCCACTTACTGGTGATGCATAATGACAGGCTTGGTTGGTAATTAAATTATAACTGTCTTGAATCCTAATGGGTTAAAACTCTCGCTTGGCCAATCAGACATCATAGTGAACGTCTAGGCCCACAGGGCCTTAAAGCTAGCTGAGACATCAATGGTTATGTAAACCCCAAAACTGTCAGAGTATTGTGCTCAGATGGGACACTGCTTGGCTGCCACCCAAAGAGCAGCAATCCATATAAGGTCTTATGTCAGCACTATATACCAACGAGGGTGGATCTACAGAATAAACAGAGGACCGATGGTGGACAAGAGTGTGCTGTTCATGTCAAACACTGGCCCTCTGGAGTTTGTCCTGAGGTCTACTCTGAGACAGTCAGTGCAAAGCTGTTTAGAACCCGATCTGGCTGGTGAGTAGAGATGTATGAGACAGACAGACAGACAGACAGACAGACAGACAGAGAGAGAGAGCGAGACAGGCTGACAGAGACAGGCTGACAGATAGAGACACTCACGGACAGCATATGGCCCATGTGGAGTAGTCTCTGTTATGGACATGTGCATGTTTTCATGTAGCACTCTCCCTTCATCGAGCACAGCAAACATTCTCATCTGCTATCCACATATCAGAGCCTGCATTATTGCTGGGGCTCTCTACTCAAACACAGAAGAAACACACACCTGAGTATCAGTGTATGTATATCATAGGATTATTCACATACATACAGTGGGGCAAAAAAGTATTTAGTCAGCCACCAATTGTGCAAGTTCTCCCACTTAAAAAGATGAGGCCTGTAATTTTAATCATAGGTACACTTCAACTATGACAGACAAAATTATATTTTTTTTCCCAGAAAATCACATTGTAGGATTTTTTATGAATTTATTTGCAAATTATGGTGGAAAATAAGTACATACACATCAAAATTTCAGAGCAAGAAACATTACACCATTATCTATGCTTTCAAAATGTTGGCCTTCAAGTGCATTTCTCCCTTCATAAAGTACTACTGTACTCTCTCTAACCATCTATGAGTGAGAGGGATGCCACCAACTGATATTGTAAGATAGATAACCATGATCAGAAGTGTGTCCCTCTCCCAGACAGAGATGTTCCTCTCAGTTTGAGGCAGCTCTCCCTCTCTGTCAGGATGTCCATTTGAACACCCTGCCACTGTGCTGTTAGGTGTCTCCTCTCCATTCTGGCAGGAATCTGGGTGAGACATCCACTGAGGCTCCATAGCTACTTCCTGAAGAAAAGGAAACCAGGCTGTGGTGGCTTTCAGGACAAAAACGGACAGAAACTGAGATGTCTTTGTGAGACGCAGAGTATGTGAACGGATGATCTCTGCATTTGTGTTTCGCACCGTGAAGCATGGAGGAGGTGTGATGTGTGGGGGTGCTTTGTTGGTGACACTGTCAATGATTTATTCAGAATTCAAGGCACACTAAACCAGCATGGCTACCACAGCATTCTACAGCGATACGCCATCCCATCTGGTTTGCGCGTAGTGGGACTATCATTTGTTTTTCAACAGGACAATGACCCAACACACCTCCAGGCTGCGTAAGGGCTATTTGACCAAGGAGGAGAGTGATGGAGTGCTGCATCAGATGACCTGGCCTCCACAATCACCCGACCTCAACCCAATTGAGATGGTTTGGGATGAGTTGGACCGCAGAGTGAAGGAAAGCATGTGGGAATTCCTTCAAGACTGTTGGAAAAGCATTCCAGGTGAAGCTGGTTGAGAGAATGCCAAGAGTGTGCAAAGCTGTCATCAAGGCAAAGGGTGGCTACTTTGAAGAATCTCAAATATAAAATATATTTTGATTTGTTTAACACTTTTTGGTTGCTACATGATTCCATGTGTTATTTCATAGTTTTGATGTAGTCACTATTATCCTACAATGTAGAAAATAGTAAAAATAAAGAAAAACCCTTGAATGAGTAGGTGTGTCTACATTTTTTGACTGGTACTGTATATAGTCCACAACCCTTTACCAGACAGACAGATAGACACACACACACACACACACACCTCACTCTGCATCCATGCGAAGCCAGACATAAAACAGGGGGAAATAGAACAGCCTTTCATTAACAGACCGGACACATGGTCTAATGAACAGCAACACACACTTAGTATGACAGATAACAGAGCTCAGTGATAGACGAGATCCAGAAATAGCAACAACCCCTGACAGCAGATATACTGTACATGTTAACTAAACACATAGCTACACAGGAAGTTCAGGGAGCAGGGGTTCACAAGGAAGCTAGGGGGAGTTCTGCCATTGAACCACAGCACTGGAGAGATAAAGCAACCAGAATGGACCTGACTAAGTCACTGTCGAAGAGGACAATCGTGTGTGTTGGTCATTTTGAAAATGCCACATTTTCTAGCTGCTAGCTGTGGTACTGGGGCTGTAATCATGATGTAAGGCAGCAATCTGCCCTTTCACACAATGGCCCATTTTCCAAGGCAGGAACTGTTTCAGGGAGATAATCTTGATAAGTCCTCCTTCCTGCAGGGTGCTGCATTGTAAGAAAAGACAATTTCACACTGTAGACACAGCAACAGAGCCTGGCTAAAATTCTAATTAGAAACCAAACCATGAAAAAAATGGTATTGTATCACAGTTGAATGGATTCAACGTGTGCTTTAGAGGAGACTGATGGGGTACAATCAGTGTTCTTTTAGATCATAAAGTTATGACATAAAGTCCATCCTGTTTTCACCCTCATCTCTTTCTGTAGTCTTCCTCTTTCTTTTCATAGCCTCAAATTAGAGAGAGACAGCTTTCACATTTTCAAATATCCTCCTCACACCCGGCCAGAATGTGACAGGTAACTCCAGGAAATACCTCTCTCTGGGCAGCTCGCTCTTTCGAATGACAACAGCAATGAAACCAACTAAATAAGTGAACAATCAATTTCCTCTTGTCCCCGTTGAGTGCATCATGGCAGTATTACAAAGCTCCACTGACGTCCTCTCTACGTCACACTGAAACCACACAGGGCATGCCTGACTGTGATGCAACCCATGTGTCTAAATATCAATAACTGCCAGCTGGGTCACCACAGTGTCACAGGTTTTTACTACATGCTACCTAAGTGGTGTAGTAGCTTGCCAATTGTGATAATGCAGAGATGCACTTGTTTGTTTTCGATTGAATTGGTGGTTGTGTTGTGCATCTACAGCCTGGGATGATATTGATCATGATTTCAACAGGAGTACTGCAAGGAGGCAGATGGCAGCATAAAAGCCTCAACGTCCAAAACTTCTTCACCCTCTCTACTCTCTTAAGGCGTCCGCATACATCGGCTAGGCGAAGCGAACATCTATACTTTCATACCCGTAAAGTATGAGAAAAGAGAAAAAAATTGGCAAAATGTGCATGAAAACTAATCGTCTCTCGTTAAATGACAACAAACACTTAATGTTCCCATTTCTACTAGGAGTAGTACTGTTGACCAATCACCGACGATGCGGAGTACACTTAAACCCTCACGCAAGAAAGATACCAAATTAGGTCAAATATTATGAAGCAAACAGACCTTGACGACAATCCAATAAATACGTCCACTTCACACTGATTCTAATTCTGTGAATTAGCATTCATAGAATTAGAATGAGTGTCAACTGGCCATAAGAAACACACCCCATAGTTGACAGTGTCTGTCAGAGCAGAAACTATTTTTTTATTTTTTTATTTCACCTTTATTTAACCAGGTAGGCTAGTTGAGAACAAGTTCTCATTTGCAACTGCGACCTGGCCAAGATAAAGCATAGCGGTGTGAACAGACAACAACACACAGTTACACATGGAGTAAACAATTAACAAGTCAATAACACGGTAGAAAAAAAAGTCTATATACATTGTGTGCAAAAGGCATGAGGAGGTAGGCGGATAATTACAATTTAGCAGATTAACACTGGAGTGATAAATGATCAGATGGTCATGTACAGGTATAGATATTGGTGTGCAAAAGAGCAGAAAAGTAAATAAATAAAACCAGTATGGGGAAGAGGTAGGTAAAATTGGGTGGGCTATTTACCGATAGACTATGTACAGCTGCAGCAATCGGTTAGCTGCTCAGATAGCAGATGTTTGAAGTTGGCGAGGGAGATAAAAGTCTCCAAATTCAGCGATTTTTGCAATTCGTTCCAGTCACAGGCAGCAGAGAACTGGAACGAAAGGTGGCCAAATGAGGTGTTGGCTTTAGGGATGATCAGTGAGATACACCTGCTGGAGCGCATGCTACGGGTGGGTGTTGCCATCGTGACCAGTGAACTGAGATAAGGCGGAGCTTTACCTAGCATGGACTTGTAGATGACCTGGAGCCAGTGGGTCTGGCGATGAATATGTAGCGAGGGCCAGCCGACTAGAGCATACAGGTCACAGTGGTGGGTGGTATAAGGTGCTTTAGTAACAAAACGGATGGCACTGTGATGAACTGCATCCAGTTTGCTGAGTAGAGTGTTGGAAGCTATTTTGTAGATGACATCGCCAAAGTCAAGGATCGGTAGGATAGTCAGTTTTACTGGGGTAAGTTTGGCGGCGTGAGTGAAGGAGGCTTTGTTGCGGAATAGAAAGCCGACTCTAGATTTGATTTTAGATTGGAGATGTTTGATATGAGTCTGGAAGGAGAGTTTACAGTCTAGCCAGACACCTAGGTACTTATAGATGTCCACATATTCTAGGTCGGAACCACCCAGGGTGGTGATGCTAGTCGGGCGTGCGGGTGCAGGCAGCGAACGGTTGAAAAGCATGCAATTGGGTTTACTAGCGTTTAAGAGCAGTTGGAGGCCACGGAAGGAGTGTTGTATGGCATTGAAGCTCATTTGGAGGTTAGATTGCACAGTGTCCAAGGACGGGCCGGAAGTATACAGAATGGTGTCGTCTGCGTAGAGGTGGATCAGGGAATCACCCGCAGCAAGAGCAACATCATTGATATATACAGAGAAAAGAGTCTGCCCGAGAATCGAACCCTGTGGCACCCCCATAGAGACTGCCAGAGGACCGGACAACATGCCCTCCGATTTGACACACTGAACTCTGTCTGCAAAGTAGTTGGTGAACCAGGCAAGGCAGTCATCAGAAAAACCGAGGCTACTGAGTCTGCCGATAAGAATATGGTGATTGACAGAGTCGAAAGCCTTGGCAAGGTTGATGAAGACGGCTGCACAGTACTGTCTTTTATCAATGGCGATTATGATATCGTTTAGTACCTTGAGCGTGGTTGAGGTGCACCCGTGACCAGCTCGGAAACCAGATTGCACAGCGGAGAAGGTACGGTGGGATTCGAGATGGTCAGTGACCTGTTTGTTGACTTGGCTTTCGAAGACGTTAGATAGGCAGGGCAGGATGGATATAGGTCTGTAACAGTTTGGGGGGGGATGACTGCGGCAGCTTTCCAATCCTTGGGGATCTCAGACGATATGAAAGAGAGGTTGAACAGGCTGGTAATAGGGGTTGCGACAATGGCGGCGGATAGTTTCAGTAATAGAGAGTCCAGATTGTCAAGTCCAGCTGATTTGTACGGGTCCAGGTTTTGCAGCTCTTTCAGAACATCTGCTAGCTGGATTTGGGTATACGGAGACTTGATTACACACAGGTGGATTGTATTTATCATCATTAGTCATTTAGGTCAACATTGGATCATTCAGAGATCCTCACTGAACTTCTGGAGAGAGTTTGCTGCACTGAAAGTAAAGGGGCTGAATAATTTTGCACGCCCAATTTTTCAGTTTTTGATTTGTTAAAAAAGTTTGAAATATCCAATAAATGTCGTTCCACTTCATGATTGTGTCCCACTTGTTGTTGATTCTTCACAAACAAATACAGTTTTATATCTTTATGTTTGAAGCCTGAAATGTGGCAAAAGGTCGCAAAGTTCAAGGGGGCCGAATACTTTCGCAAGGCACTGTATATTGTCATGCAATACTTAATAGAATGATGTAACAACAGTAACACCCCGGTGTTGTTATGGATAACTAGGGCTTCATTAGCCCTCATCTGATGTTCAATACATGTAAATAGTACATGCTGCAGGCATATTTGGCCCTAGAGACCCATAGTCAGTGTGACATTTGACCAATCAATGCATGGCACTGTATTGATTCTAGAGCAGCTAGCAAGCTAGGAAGATCAGTATAATGGACTATAAATTAGATGACTGTTGCAGAACACAAGATCAGTAGAATGGACTATAAATGAGATGACTATTCCAGAACATAAGATCAGTAGAATGGACTACAAATGAGATGACCGTGCTAGAACATAAGAACTGTCCCAGAGGAACTGCTGAGCCTCAGGACTGCTCAGGGCCTCTCTACCGTAGGCCCCACGTCTCTGGCTTTAGCCCCAAACTCCCACAGACCGCAGTGGGAAACATGTAAGCATTAGCAGTAGCATTAGGAAAAGGCTCAAAAGATACACACAAATTACACACAACCTCAATTAGGAGGAAATGACTAACCAAGTCTTAAGAGCAGTGTGTTGGGATAAATACCCAGGAGGCCTTGTGGTGAGGAAAGGAAGCGGTGAATATGTGTTAATCGCCTGTGTCCGGCTGCAAGGAGACACTTTAGAGGGCTACAGTGAAACAGCCGTGGAACCACAAATCAGGCTGTGGACCTAGAGGCGTCAGCAGAGCCTAGGGGCCATAGAAGACAGAGAAAGAGAAAAGAGAGGAAAACAGAGTGAAGTAAGTTAGATGGAATTGGCAGACAGGACAAGGGGAGACACACATGCATATGCATACTCTGCATACATGTCAATTCAACCACAGACAAACACAGCCCAGACAGGAAATGAGTTATCCACTAGGGACTGGTGTGACACAGGAAGTGTGTTCCTGCCAAACCCAGCCCTGACCTGCGAGGTGGTGCCCGCCTGACCTTCTCGCTTGACCTGTTCTCAGGCTGCCATGGTTCAGTGAGGACTGCGTTGGGGGGGGTCACTCCAGATCCAAACCATCCCCCCCACCACACGTCGGCCCCATTCAGCCGAGCCACTAGTGCTTCTACATATGGTTCCATGTGTTATTCTGCTTGCTTAGAATATACTGGTGTTCTCCCTGGTGATTTGATATGATCGGAGGTTCTTGTTGCAGGTTTTTAGCTTACATTACAAAAATCACACGTTATGAAGCTGTGGGTGTAGAAATCATGCAAAATAAAGATTTCTTTGTCCTATCATATTGCATAACAACATGAAATCATATTTTTTCTTGGTCATTGGATCCCTAACAAACAACACCTTGGCCTATACGCACCCCCGGACTTCACCTTGGCCTATACGCACCGCGGGACTTCACCTTGGCCTATACGCACCCCGGGACTTCACCTTGGCCTATACGCACCCCGGGACTTCACCTTGGCCTATACGCACCCCGGGACTTCACCTTGGCCTATACGCACCCCGGGACTTCACCTTGGCCTATACGCACCGCAGGACTTCACCTTGGCCTATACGCACCCGGGACTTCACCTTGGCCTATACGCACCCCGGGACTTCACCTTGGCCTATACGCACCCCGGGACTTCACCTTGGCCTATACGCACCCCGGGACTTCACCTTGGCCTATACGCACCCCGGGACTTCACCTTGGCCTATACGCACCCCGGGACTTCACCTTGGCCTATACGCACCCCGGGACTTCACCTTGGCCTATACGCACCGCAGGACTTCACCTTGGCCTATACGCACCCCGGGACTTCACCTTGGCCTATACGCACCCCGGGACTTCACCTTGGCCTATACGCACCCCGGGACTTCACCTTGGGCACTTCACCTTGGCCTATACGCACCCCGGGACTTCACCTTGGCCTATACGCACCCCGGGACTTCACCTTGGCCTATACGCACCCCGGGACTTCACCTTGGCCTATACGCACCCCTGGACTTCACCTTGGCCTATACGCACCGCGGGACTTCACCTTGGCCTATACGCACCGCGGGACTTCACCTTGGCCTATACGCACCCCGGGACTTCACCTTGGCCTATACGCACCCCGGGACTTCACCTTGGCCTATACGCACCGCAGGACTTCACCTTGGCCTATACGCACCCCGGGACTTCACCTTGGCCTATACGCACCCCGGGACTTCACCTTGGCCTATACGCACCCCGGGACTTCACCTTGGCCTATACGCACCCCGGGACTTCACCTTGGCCTATACGCACCCCGGGACTTCACCTTGGCCTATACGCACCCCGGGACTTCACCTTGGCCTATACGCACCCCGGGACTTCACCTTGGCCTATACGCACCCGGGACTTCACCTTGGCCTATACGCACCCCGGGACTTCACCTTGGCCTATACGCACCCCGGGACTTCACCTTGGCCTATACGCACCGCAGGACTTCACCTTGGCCTATACGCACCGCAGGACTTCACCTTGGCCTATACGCACCGCAGGACTTCACCTTGGCCTATACGCACCCCGGGACTTCACCTTGGCCTATACGCACCGCAGGACTTCACCTTGGCCTATACGCACCGCAGGACTTCACCTTGGCCTATACGCACCCCGGGACTTCACCTTGGCCTATACGCACCGCAGGACTTCACCTTGGCCTATACGCACCGCAGGACTTCACCTTGGCCTATACGCACCCCGGGACTTCACCTTGACCTATACGCACCCACTTCACCTTGGCCTATACACCCCGGGACTTCACCTTGGCCTATACGCACCCCGGGACTTCACCTTGGCCTATACGCACCCCGGGACTTCACCTTGGCCTATACGCACCCCGGGACTTCACCTTGGCCTATACGCACCGCAGGACTTCACCTTGGCCTATACGCACCCCGGGACTTCACCTTGGCCTACCTACGCACCCGCACCCCGGGACTTCACCTTGGCCTATACGCACCGCAGGACTTCACCTTGGCCTATACGCACCCCGGGACTTCACCTTGGCCTATACGCACCGCAGGACTTCACCTTGGCCTATACGCACCCCGGGACTTCACCTTGGCCTATACGCACCGCAGGACTTCACCTTGGCCTATACGCACCCCGGGACTTCACCTTGGCCTATACGCACTTTCACCTTGGCCTATACGCACCCCGGGACTTCACCTTGGCCTATACGCACCGCAGGACTTCACCTTGGCCTATACGCACCGCAGGACTTCACCTTGGCCTATACGCACCCCGGACTTCACCTTGGCCTATACGCACCGCAGGACTTCACCTTGGCCTATACGCACCGCAGGACTTCACCTTGGCCTATACGCACCGCAGGACTTCACCTTGGCCTATACGCACCGGGACTTCACCTTGGCCTATACGCACCGCAGGACTTCACCTTGGCCTATACGCACCGCAGGACTTCACCTTGGCCTATACGCACCCCGGGACTTCACCTTGGCCTATACGCACCGCAGGACTTCACCTTGGCCTATACGCACCGCAGGACTTCACCTTGGCCTATACGCACCGCGGGACTTCACCTTGGCCTATACGCACCCCGGGACTTCACCTTGGCCTATACGCACCCCGGGACTTCACCTTGGCCTATACGCACCCCTGGACTTCACCTTGGCCTATACGCACCCCGGGACTTCACCTTGGCCTATACGCACCCCGGGACTTCACCTTGGCCTATACGCACCCCTTTCACCTTGGCCTATACGCACCCCTGGACTTCACCTTGGCCTATACGCACCGCGGACTTCACCTTGGCCTATACGCACCCCGGGACTTCACCTTGGCCTATACGCACCCCGGGACTTCACCTTGGCCTATACGCACCCCGGGACTTCACCTTGGCCTATACGCACCGGGACTTCACCTTGCCTATACCACCGGGACTTCACCTTGGCCTATACGCACCCTTCACCTTGGCCTATACGCACCCCGGGACTTCACCTTGGCCTATACGCACCCCGGGACTTCACCTTGGCCTATACGCACCCGGGACTTCACCTTGGCCTATACGCACCCCCGGACTTCACCTTGGCCTATACGCACCCCGGACTTCACCTTGGCCTATACGCACCCCAGGACTTCACCTTGGCCTATACGCACCGCAGGACTTCACCTTGGCCTATACGCACTTCACCTTGGCCTATACGCACCCAGGACTTCACCTTGGCCTATACGCACCGCGGGACTTCACCTTGGCCTATACGCACCGCAGGACTTCACCTTGGCCTATACGCACCGCAGGACTTCACCTTGGCCTATACGCACCGCAGGACTTCACCTTGGCCTATACGCACCGCAGGACTTCACCTTGGCCTATACGCACCGCAGGACTTCACCTTGGCCTATACGCACCCCGGGACTTCACCTTGGCCTATACGCACCCCGGGACTTCACCTTGGCCTATACGCACCCCTGGACTTCACTTTGGCCTATACGCACCCCTGGACTTCACTTTGGCCTATACGCACCCCGGGACTTCACCTTGGCCTATACGCACCGCGGGACTTCACCTTGGCCTATACGCACCCCGGTACTTCACCTTGGCCTATACGCACCCCGGGACTTCACCATGGCCTATACGCACCGCAGGACTTCACCTTGGCCTATACGCACCCCGGGACTTCACCTTGGCCTATACGCACCCCGGGACTTCACCTTGGCCTATACGCACCCCTGGACTTCACTTTGGCCTATACGCACCCCGGGACTTCACCTTGGCCTATACGCACCGCGGGACTTCACCTTGGCCTATACGCACCCCGGGACTTCACCTTGGCCTATACGCACCCCGGGACTTCACCATGGCCTATACGCACCGCAGGACTTCACCTTGGCCTATACGCACCGCAGGACTTCACCTTGGCCTATACGCACCCCGGGACTTCACCTTGGCCTATACGCACCCCGGGACTTCACCTTGGCCTATACGCACCGCAGGACTTCACCTTGGCCTATACGCACCCCGGGACTTCACCTTGGCCTATACGCACCGGGACTTCACCTTGGCCTATACGACTTCACCTTGGCCTATACGCACCGCAGGACTTCACCTTGGCCTATACGCACCGCAGGACTTCACCTTGGCCTATACGCACCCCGGGACTTCACCTTGGCCTATACGCACCCCGGACTTCACCTTGGCCTATACGCACCCCGGGACTTCACCTTGGCCTATACGCACCCCGGGACTTCACCTTGGCCTATACGCACCCCGGGACTTCACCTTGGCCTATACGCACCCCGGGACTTCACCTTGGCCTATACGCACCGGGACTTCACCTTGGCCTATACGCACCGCAGGACTTCACCTTGGCCTATACGCACCCCGGGCCTATACGCACCCCGGGACTTCACCTTGGCCTATACGCACCCCGGGACTTCACCTTGGCCTATACGCACCCCGGGACTTCACCTTGGCCTATACGCACCCCGGGACTTCACCTTGGCCTATACGCACCCCGGGACTTCACCTTGGCCTATACGCACCCCGGGACTTCACCTTGGCCTATACGCACCCCGGACTTCACCTTGGCCTACCACCGGGACTTCACCTTGGCCTATACGCACCCCGGGACTTCACCTTGGCCTATACGCACCGCAGGACTTCACCTTGGCCTATACGCACCGCAGGACTTCACCTTGGCCTATACGCACCGCAGGACTTCACCTTGGCCTATACGCACCGCAGGACTTCACCTTGGCCTATACGCACCCCGGGACTTCACCTTGGCCTATACGCACCGCAGGACTTCACCTTGGCCTATACGCACCGCAGGACTTCACCTTGGCCTATACGCACCCCGGGACTTCACCTTGGCCTATACGCACCGCAGGACTTCACCTTGGCCTATACGCACCGCAGGACTTCACCTTGGCCTATACGCACCGCACGACTTCACCTTGGCCTATACGCACCCCGGGACTTCACCTTGGCCTATACGCACCCCGGGACTTCACCTTGGCCTATACGCACCCCGGGACTTCACCTTGGCCTATACGCACCCCTGGACTTCACTTTGGCCTATACGCACCCCGGGACTTCACCTTGGCCTATACGCACCCCGGGACTTCACCTTGGCCTATACGCACCCCTGACTTCACCTTGGCCTATACGCACCGCGGGACTTCACCTTGGCCTATACGCACCGCGGGACTTCACCTTGGCCTATACGCACCCCGGGACTTCACCTTGGCCTATACGCACCCCGGGACTTCACCTTGGCCTATACGCACCGCAGGACTTCACCTTGGCCTATACGCACCCCGGGACTTCACCTTGGCCTATACGCACCCCGGGACTTCACCTTGGCCTATACGCACCCCGGGACTTCACCTTGGCCTATACGCACCCCGGGACTTCACCTTGGCCTATACGCACCCCGGGACTTCACCTTGGCCTATACGCACCCCGGGACTTCACCTTGGCCTATACGCACCCCGGGACTTCACCTTGGCCTATACGCACCGCAGGACTTCACCTTGGCCTATACGCACCGCAGGACTTCACCTTGGCCTATACGCACCGCAGGACTTCACCTTGGCCTATACGCACAGCAGGACTTCACCTTGGCCTATACGCACCGCAGGACTTCACCTTGGCCTATACGCACCGCAGGACTTCACCTTGGCCTATACGCACCGCAGGACTTCACCTTGGCCTATACGCACCGCAGGACTTCACCTTGGCCTATACGCACCGCAGGACTTCACCTTGGCCTATACGCACCCCGGGACTTCACCTTGGCCTATACGCACCCCGGGACTTCACCTTGGCCTATACGCACCCCGGGACTTCACCTTGGCCTATACGCACCGCGGGACTTCACCTTGGCCTATACGCACCCCGGGACTTCACCTTGGCCTATACGCACCCCGGGACTTCACCATGGCCTATACGCACCGCAGGACTTCACCTTGGCCTATACGCACCCGGGACTTCACCTTGGCCTATACGCACCCCGGGACTTCACCTTGGCCTATACGCACCCCCTGGACTTCACTTTGGCCTATACGCACCCCGGGACTTCACCTTGGCCTATACGCACCGCGGGACTTCACCTTGGCCTATACGCATCCCGGGACTTCACCTTGGCCTATACGCACCCCGGGACTTCACCATGGCCTATACGCACCGCGGGACTTCACCATGGCCTATACGCACCCCGGGACTTCACCTTGGCCTATACGCACCCCGGGACTTCACCTTGGCCTATACGCACCCCGGGACTTCACCTTGGCCTATACGCACCCCGGGACTTCACCTTGGCCTATACGCACCGCGGGACTTCACCTTGGCCTATACGCACTTCACCTTGGGGACTTCACCTTGGCCTATACGCACCCCGGGACTTCACCATGGCCTATACGCACCGCAGGACTTCACCTTGGCCTATACGCACTTCACCTTGGCCTACGCACCCCGGGACTTCACCTTGGCCTATACGCACCGCAGGACTTCACCTTGGCCTATACGCACCCCAGGACTTCACCTTGGCCTATACGCACCCCGGGACTTCACCTTGGCCTATACGCACCCCGGGACTTCACCTTGGCCTATACGCACCCCGGGACTTCACCTTGGCCTATACGCACCGCAGGACTTCACCTTGGCCTATACGCACCCCGGGACTTCTCCTTGGCCTATACGCACCGCAGGACTTCACCTTGGCCTATACGCACCGCAGGACTTCACCTTGGCCTATACGCACCCCGGGACTTCACCTTGGCCTATACGCACCGCAGGACTTCACCTTGGCCTATACGCACCCCGGGACTTCACCTTGGCCTATACGCACCGCAGGACTTCACCTTGGCCTATACGCACCCCGGGACTTCTCCTTGGCCTATACGCACCGCGGGACTTCACCTTGGCCTATACGCACCGCAGGACTTCACCTTGGCCTATACGCACCCCGGGACTTCACCTTGGCCTATACGCACCCCACCTTGGCCTATACGCACCCAGGGACTTCACCTTGGCCTATACGCACCGCAGGACTTCACCTTGGCCTATACGCACCGCAGGACTTCACCTTGGCCTATACGCACCGCAGGACTTCACCTTGGCCTATACGCACCGCAGGACTTCACCTTGGCCTATACGCACCGCAGGACTTCACCTTGGCCTATACGCACCGCAGGACTTCACCTTGGCCTATACGCACAGCAGGACTTCACCTTGGCCTATACGCACCGCAGGACTTCACCTTGGCCTATACGCACCGCAGGACTTCACCTTGGCCTATACGCACCCCGGGACTTCACCTTGGCCTATACGCACCCCGGGACTTCACCTTGGCCTATACGCACCCCGGGACTTCACCTTGGCCTATACGCACCCCGGGACTTCACCTTGGCCTCACGTTGTCTTCCCCTTCCATCTAAATTAGTTCCTACTTTCTACTTCATGAAGCTGTCGTTGACTGATTTGTTGACGGCCACCGAATGCCACTTTGTGACCCATACCGGAGATACTTCCCTTGTCAGTTACAGACAGCTACTCAACATTGTCCACTACTAGACCTATACAGATGGTGGACGAGGACGGTGTGTGGGACGTCAAATCTAGTCACCTTCGCAGGGTCACATATCATCTTGCATTGATAGCAAAATTAACTCACACCTATGCAAACACAAGAGTAATCACTACTGTATCACATGTCACTGTGTCCATTTCAGTTTCAGAGAAGGACAGTACACAGTGGTATGTGTTATCATAAAACCAATATTAACATCTAACCAAATCTTCTGCTCACTGTCTTAGTGCAAATAATAACTTTTATGAGGTAAGGTTAACAGTGGTTTAGCGAAACTTTGGTAATAGCCACTGTGTAAACCAGTCTCTAATTTGAGGCCCGGAGGTCACAGTTGATTTATTTAATCATAGAAGTCACGGTAGGGAATAGGTATTCCTTTTTGACTGTGATTGGGAACCGTTCCCAAAGTCTGTCTCAACAGTCACACTAGAGTCCTCTGAGCCAGTAGGTATCTGGGCAGCAGTCCTCCAGGTTCGTTCTGACTGGTCTTCAGCTCTCCTCTTCTGACTAGCAGGAGCACATGCTAGTTCATTTTTAATACATTTGCAAAATGTATAGATTGATGGGGGGAAAAAACGATTTAATCAATTTTAGAATAAGGATGTAACGTAACAAAATGTTGAAGAAGTCAAGGGTTCCGAATACTTTGCAAATGCACTGTACATATCTACCTATCATTCCAGTATCCCTGCACATTGTAAATATGGTACTGGAACTGACTGACCCTCTATATATTATGCTTACTTACGTTCTTCTGTTCTTCTTGTTTATTGTGTGTTTTTGTTCTACCTTATGTTATTTTTAGTGTGACATGGTTATTGATTGCTACATTGTTGGGTTTATAACTTGTAAGAAAGCCATGTTACTGTACTAGTGCATGTGACATCAAAACTTGAAACATCAAAACCAACCACTGCATTCCACAGTATGAACCTCAGACAGGGCCTTCAGGAAGTATTCACACCTCTTGACTTTTCCCACAAGTTGTTGTGTTACAGCCTGAATTTAAAATGGATTACATTTAGATGTTTTTTTTTGTCACTGGCCTACTACACACAATAACCCATAACGTAAAAGTAGAATTTTGTTTTTCAATTTTTTCACAGATTAATAAAAAATGAAAACCTAAAATGTCTTGAGTCAATAAGTATTCAACCCCTTTGTTATGGCAAGCCTGGCAATAATATTGTTTAACATGATTTTTGAATGACTACCTCATCTCTGTACCCCACACATACAATTGTCTGTAAGGTCCCTCAGTCGAGCAGTGAATTTGTAACACAGATTCACCACGAAGACCAGGGAGGTTTTCCAATGGCTCCCAAAGAAGGGTAGACTGGTAAAAATAATAAAAACATTGAATATCCCTTTGAGCATGGTGAACTTATTAATTACACTTTGGATGGTGTATCAACACAAACAGTCACGACAAAGATACAGGCGTCCTTCCTAACTCTGCTGCCGGAGAGGAAGGAAACTGCTCAGACATTTCACCATGAGGCCAATGGTGACTTTAAAACAGTTAGAGTTTAATTGTGATAAGATAAAATTGAGGAGGGATCAACAACATTGTACTTTCTCCACAATACTAACCTAATTGACCGAGTGAAAAGAACGTAGCCTGTACAGAAAAATTATATTCCAAAACATGCATCCTGTTTGCAACACGGCACTAAAGTAATACCCCAAAAAATGTGGCAAAGCAATTCACTTTTTGTCCTGAATACAAAGTGTAATGTTTGGGGGCAAATCCAATACAACACATTACTGAGTACCACTCTCCATATTTTCAAGCATAATGGTGGCTGCATCATGTTATGGGTATGCTTGTATTTGTGAAGAACTGGGGAGCTTTTCAGGATAAACACAAAACGGAATGGAGCTAAGAACAGGCAAAATCCTAGAGGAAACCCTGGTTCAGTCTGCTTTCCAGACTGAACCACTGGGAGATGAATTCACCATTCATCTGGAAAATATCTTAAAACACAAGGCCAAATCTACGCTGGAGTTGCTTACCAAGAAGATGTGAATGTTCCTGAGTGGCCGAGTTACAGTTTTCTATGGCAAGACCTGAAATTGATTGTCTAGCAGTGCTTAACAATCAATTTGACAAAGCTTTTAAGAATTTAGAAACAACTGATGAGCAAAAGTTGCACAATCCAGGTGTGGAAAGCTCTAAGAGACTTACCCAGAAAGACTCACAGCTGTAATCGCTATCAAAGGTGATTCTAATATGTACTGACTCAGTGGGTTGAATACATTTCTAATCATGTAACTCAGCAGCTACGGTAAGGAGAACATGCAATTGCTAGACTGTCTGTTTGTGTCATGCTTACGTTTGTAATACTGACAACCAAGTTTATATGAACATGTCGATAATGCATTTTGTATGTAAATAGCTGCATGTTCCCTACTCCCTTCATGAAAAAATAACATGAAATCGGGCTTATGCTTACTGACGCATGGAATGCAATAGTTACAACAGTTTTGTGTACAACATTAAGTTTGTAGGCTACACCAGTGACCAGACAAAGGTGGTCAAAGCGGGGGGAGCGGCAGCGGAGCACTCAGAACAGCCACTAGGTAGGCAGCGGAGCATTCAGAACAGCCACTAGGTAGGCAGCGGAGCACTCAGAACAGCCACTAGGTAGGCAGCGGAGCACTCAGAACATCCACTAGGTAGGCAGCGGAGCACTCAGAACAGCCACTAGGTAGGCAGCGGAGCACTAGGTAGGCAGCGGAGCACTCAGAACAGCCACTAGGTAGGCAGCGGAGCACTCAGAACATCCACTAGGTAGGCAGCGGAGCACTCAGAACAGCCACTAGGTAGGCAGCGGAGCACTCAGAACAGCCACTAGGTAGGCAGCGGAACACTCAGAACAGCCACTAGGTAGGCAGCGGAGCACTCAGAACAGCCACTAGGTAGGCAGCGGAGCACTCGGTAGGCAGCGGAGCACTCGGTAGGCAGCGGAGCACTCGGTAGGCAGCGGAGCACTAGGTAGGCAGCGGAGCACTAGGTAGGCAGCGGAGCACTAGGTAGGCAGCGGAGCACTAGGTAGGCAGCGGAGCACTAGGTAGGCAGCGGAGCACTAGGTAGGCAGCGGAGCACTCAGAACAGCCACTAGGTAGGCAGCGGAGCACTCAGAACAGCCACTAGGTAGGCAGCGGAGCACTCGGTAGGCAGCGGAGCACTAGGTAGGCAGCGGAGCACTAGGTAGGCAGCGGAGCACTCAGAACAGCCACTAGGTAGGCAGCGGAACACTCAGAACAGCCACTAGGTAGACAGCGGAGCACTCGGTAGGCAGCGGAGCACTCAGAACAGCCACTAGGTAGACAGCGGAGCACTAGGTAGGCAGCGGAGCACTCAGAACAGCCACTAGGTAGGCAGCGGAGCACTCAGAACAGCCACTAGGTAGGCAGCGGAACACTCAGAACAGCCACTAGGTAGGCAGCGGAGCACTCAGAACAGCCACTAGGTAGGCAGCGGAGCACTCGGTAGGCAGCGGAGCACTCGGTAGGCAGCGGAGCACTCGGTAGGCAGCGGAGCACTAGGTAGGCAGCGGAGCACTAGGTAGGCAGCGGAGCACTAGGTAGGCAGCGGAGCACTAGGTAGGCAGCGGAGCACTAGGTAGGCAGCGGAGCACTAGGTAGGCAGCGGAGCACTCAGAACAGCCACTAGGTAGGCAGCGGAGCACTCAGAACAGCCACTAGGTAGGCAGCGGAGCACTCGGTAGGCAGCGGAGCACTAGGTAGGCAGCGGAGCACTAGGTAGGCAGCGGAGCACTCAGAACAGCCACTAGGTAGGCAGCGGAGCACTCAGAACAGCCACTAGGTAGGCAGCGGAACACTCAGAACAGCCACTAGGTAGACAGCGGAGCACTCGGTAGGCAGCGGAGCACTCAGAACAGCCACTAGGTAGACAGCGGAGCACTAGGTAGGCAGCGGAACACTCAGAACAGCCACTAGGTAGACAGCGGAGCACTAGGTAGGCAGCGGAGCACTCAGAACAGCCACTAGGTAGGCAGCGGAGCACTCAGAACAGCCACTAGGTAGGCAGCGGAACACTCAGAACAGCCACTAGGTAGGCAGCGGAGCACTCAGAACAGCCACTAGGTAGGCAGCGGAACACTCAGAACAGCCACTAGGTAGGCAGCGGAGCACTCAGAACAGCCACTAGGTAGGCAGCGGAACACTCAGAACAGCCACTAGGTAGGCAGCGGAGCACTCAGAACAGCCACTAGGTAGGCAGCGGAACACTCAGAACAGCCACTAGGTAGGCAGCGGAGCACTCAGAACAGCCACTAGGTAGGCAGCGGAGCACTCAGAACAGCCACTAGGTAGGCAGCGGAGCACTCAGAACAGCCACTAGGTAGGCAGCGGAGCACTCAGAACAGCCACTAGGTAGGCAGCGGAGCACTCAGAACAGCCACTAGGTAGGCAGCGGAGCACTCAGAACAGCCACTAGGTAGGCAGCGGAGCACTCAGAACAGCCACTAGGTAGGCAGCGGAGCACTCAGAACAGCCACTAGGTAGGCAGCGGAGCACTCAGAACAGCCACTAGGTAGGCAGCGGAGCACTCAGAACAGCCACTAGGTAGGCAGCGGAGCACTCAGAACAGCCACTAGGTAGGCAGCGGAGCACTCAGAACAGCCACTAGGTAGGCAGCGGAGCACTAGGTAGGCAGCGGAGCACTCAGAACAGCCACTAGGTAGGCAGCGGAGGTAAAAAATAAATCCTGCACATGCACAGAAATATCCATATTTTTGGCCTGGGCAAATTGGGATATAGAAACTCTGTATCTGTTGCAACTCCGTATTTATACCTACATCAATTTCATGTTTTGGGTCTGCTGTAAAGCTTGGTGATTCAATGCAACATATGCTACTTCAGTTTCCGGTTTTAATTGATGAGTGAAATATCCATGGGGAAAGGTCATTTACAGTATGTCATTTCATGAGACTTTCTTAACTCTCAGCATAAACACACCAGGTTTACTCATGAGCAGAAGTAAATACCATCTGAAACCACAGCCTCCAGGTTTTTCCAATTGCTTACTACTGAATTCATGTGGAATTTAAGACCAATAAATATACATTGTATTTGTATTTTCCATACAATTTGTTCCATTTTGATCTACCCTATGCCCATGCACGCTTAACTTTAGAGCAACTTACTGGTGTCCTAAGGTGCACACACACACACACACACGAGACGCAATACACATTGTGAACTGCCCAAAACCTTAAGAGTAAGGCCTTTGTTAAAGTCCTATTCCAGCTATTTTTTAAAAACTTTTCCTGTTTAAAAACAATATTGCAAACAATTGCAAACGTCAAGGTATAGGCCATCAAAGGAGTTGGTCTGACTGTCTGATATGTCATCGACCTCCGGAACAATTGAGACGCAACACAGGACAAAAGAGGAAAGGCCCACCCCCCACTTGTGCCATGTGATGTCATACCTGGACCACCTATTGAGATGTGCCTTTTATTAAGTAAATCAGGTGATAAATGAGGTGAAAAGGAGCCTGGAGTGCAGCTTTAAGCCTGTCTCCTACCCTCCAGGCCTGTCTAGCCTTGTTCTACAGTAGAGATCTGAGTGTGTCTGTGAGTAATCTGTCTCATCTGGAGTAGAGATCAGTGTGAGACTGTGAGTAATCCGTCTCATCTGGAGTAGAGATCAGTGTGAGACTGCATGAGGCCTGTCACCAACTGTCATATACAGTAAGTCTTGCCGTGTGTGTGTTTGTGCGTATGTTTTTTTGTCCATGCGTATACAATACCTGTTTAATCATAACACTAGACCGGGGATCATCAACACCCGTGGGCCTATTCTTTTCTTGAGCAGATGGTCGGGGGTCCGGAACATAATTACAAATAATTTGTAGACTGCAAATTGACTGCAAGGATTCCAAACAGACATTACAATGAGCCAGTCCTCCTGTAGCTACTCCCACCAGCCTCCACTGCTGTAGAATTCCATTCATTCCTATGGAGGACTGCTCCTACTGGGGACTGCCAATATGGCTGACCGGTGGCTTCAAAGCCTCTCAATGGCCAATACATAGAATCAGCAATCCAGGGTTTACATACGTCATTGGTTAAAATCATGGGTAAAACTCTTGTCTTGTGGACCCACAGTGGTTCCCAAACTGTGCCCCCCCATTAAAAAAAAAAACTCTTTCAATGAACTCTTGAAAGTTGCATTAGTAGAATGCACAAGGTGCAATTTCAAAATTGGGTAGTGCATCATCAGTTATCCTCCTCATGTAATTTATTGCATACCTAAGAGAGCTATTTATGTCAGAAATGTCCAGATCAACTCGCCCATGTCAGCTTACTGTCACACCTACTCGTGATCCCTTCTTCCGGCACTCACCGTGCCAGTCTACTAACCACCGGCCCTGGCAACTATTATTATGCACACCTGCTCCCCATCATGACGTACACCTGGTCATTTTCTCTGTGATTACTCCGCCTTTCTTTAGCCCTCAGTTGACATCAGTCATCAGGTAGTATTGTTTTCTTTCACATTCTGTACACTCATGTTTGTTCATCTGTATCGTTTCTTTATAAAAAAAAAAATCCCCTTATGCACTACTTCCTGACTTCTGGTGTATTACGTCACACTAACGTTTTTTAGCGTATAGATTTCGTTGTAATGTTTGAGTCAGTCAAATATCACATCAATACACATTAGACATGGCAAAATGTTCAGAATGGCAAGAAAATGAGCTAAAAACTGCAAAATGTTCTCTGCACCCCATGACAAAATGTGTAGAATTGCAACATTTTATCTCCACCAACATGAGGTGTGTGAACAGTTTGTGTCATGAACATTGCTTGTGTCCATAGAAATAGACGTGACACGCAGGGGGGCCTGAGTGAAAAAGTTTGGGAACCCTTGAGTACAGGAGTCTGGATAAGCAGGGCTCCCACGTTCATTAGCCCAGGTTGTAAAAATAATTCCATCTGTGGTCTTTTGAAGCTAACGGCCGTGTGAAAACCCACCATCAGCAACCAACTAACCACATGGAAGAGCTAGCTACGATGCTAGAGAGGCAACGCATTGGAGAGTACACTAGTCAGTTAGTGCTCCTTTGGAGCAGAGCGGGGATGCAGGGTGTGATGTGTATGGAGAGATCTGGACGGACGCCAGGATAGCAGGGCCTCTTTGACGAGGCCTCTCTCCCTCTCTTGCTCTCTTTTACCAGACCATGCCAGGGTTTATAACTTTCTTCCCTGTTTGAAGTGAGGATTGAACATGATTTGAAAATAGATAGAGGAGCCCATGGTTTTATGGTTTAGCTGACAGTGAGTATGCATGCTGAGTGTTTAGGCTGGAGTCATAATGTTACTGGCTAAATGAATTGGAGAAGTGAACTTACTAAGCACATGGAACACACAGACCAGCTCTAAAGAGGAGCTGTTTTTTATTCACTGGTAATCTCCTGGCTATTGTAACCTGCATGGGTTGTGGAATACAAGACACTCACACCAGATTAGACAGCCACATCTGCACAGGTGAGTGATCCTACTTCTACAAACGTAGTAGGCCCAAGTGACACTCCCTGTCACAAAGAAGACATGACAGGGAAGTGAGGGGAGTCCACAACAGAGTGTCAAGTTCTCCCTAGGAGAGGTGGGTGTGGAGTCAGGCGCAGGAGAGAGCGAATTGCAAGAAAGGGCGTTTTATTTACAAGTCCAAAGAACAGGAACAGGAACACAACAGTAGTCACAAAACAACAGGAACGTAGTCCCGAAAAACCACCTGTTCAACAGAACGAACCAAAACGCAACCCAAACAAATGACAGCTACACAAAGACTCCCGCACAAAACGAAGAGGGTAGGGCGGGATTAAATACCCTACTAATAACCCAAACTATACACAGGTGAACAACAGGACAGACAAAGCCACACGAAAAAGAAAAGGGATATGTGGCAGCTACTAGACCGACGACGACCACCGAGCGCCGCCCGAACAGGGAGAGGAGCCACCTTCGGTGGAAGTCGTGACACAGGGTGAGACAGGGAAATGATGAAGTCAACAGCCATGGGTAGTGGACAAACAGGGTGAGACAGGGCAATGATGAAGTCAACAGCCATGGGTAGTGGACAAACAGGGTGAGACAAGGCAATGATGAAGTCAACGGCCATGGGTAGTGGACAAACAGGGTGAGACAGGACATTGATGAAGTCAACATCCATGGGTAGTGGACAAACAGGGTGAGACAGGACAATGATGAAGTCAACAGCCATGGGTAGTGGACAAACAGGGTGAGACAGGACAATGATGAAGTCAACAGCCATGGGTAGTGGACAAACAGGGTGAGACAGGACAATGATGAAGTCAACAGCCATGGGTAGTGGACAAACAGGGTGAGACAGGACAATGATGAAGTCAACAGCCATGGGTAGTGGACAAACAGGGTGAGACAGGACAATGATGAAGTCAACAGCCATGGGTAGTGGACAAACAGGGTGAGACAGGACAATGATGAAGTCAACAGCCATGGGTAGTGGACAAACAGGGTGAGACAGGACAATGATGAAGTCAACAGCCATGCGTAGTGGATAAATGCCAATGAATAAGCTCTAACATACCCAAATTCAAACATAAGGCCTGAAACCAACAATTAAAATCCCCCTCTACCAAACAAAGAAAAGAAAAACAGAAGTGTTCCTCACAGATGATTCTTTATCCAGTGAGTGCTATTCATGCCTGAGTCTTGAGTTACCGCTCCACAACACAGCTACATGCTGCTGGGTCTCCCTAAGGAGGGCTGGAAGCCACAGATCAGGTTCACCCAACAGTGTTCCTTAAAATGAATGGCACAGTGCAAGGAGGCTGACACACAGACGCACACACGCAGGTGCATGCACACAAACACCCAAGCACATGCTGAGGTAAAAACCTCTCCCGCTCTCTCTCCATCTCTCCTTTCCAGCCAGCCCATTTGATTTCTGTGGTATATAGGTGTACTGTGATCTAAAAAACGTCCCCGGCCTCACAATTTCGGTAGCTATTAGCTATTAACATTCCCCTCTCTACGCGTAAACAGAGCACCATCCAATGTGGAAAACAACACTGAAGAGCTGACATTCTTGTCTCTCCCCTAATTTCATACTTCAGACATATTGTCATGGCAGTCAATAGGAGATAATGAGTATGAGATCCTTCCAAACTGAGCAGTGAATGAAGGAGTTTTGCTGCAAGGGCGGGCGGGCGGGCGGGCAGGCAGAGATTCAGAGTGTTTATAGTCAAATGTACAGGGTTTCAGGTTTGATTGCAGGGTACGGTGAAAATATTAGGCTCCGAGCTCCAACATGCAGGACTAAGTTAAAACAAAAATCAGAAACAGCAGCAATATAAATAGCACTATATACATAATAACAGAGAGACATAGAGCGAGAGAGACAGAGACAGAGAGAAAGAGACAGAGCGAGAGAGAGACAGAGACAGAGAGAAAGAGAGACAGACAGAGAGAAAGAGAGACAGAGACAGAGAGAAAGAGAGACAGAGAGAAAGAGAGACAGAGGGAAAGAGAGACAGAGAGAGAGAAAGAGAGAGAGAAAGAGAGACACAGAAAGAGAGACACAGAGAAAGAGAGACACAGAGAGACAGAGACAGAGAGAAAGAGAGAGAGAAAGAGAGAGAGAAAGAGACAGAGAGAAAGAGAGACAGAGACAGAGAGAAAGAGACAGAGAGAAAGAGAGAGAAAGAGAAAGAGACAGAGAGAAAGAGAGACAGAGACAGAGAGAAAGAGAGACAGAGACAGAGAGAAAGAGAGACAGAGAGAAAGAGAGACAGAGACAGAGAGAAAGAGAGACAGAGACAGAGAGAAAGAGAGACAGATAGAGAGACAGAGACAGAGAGACAGAGAGACAGAGAGAAAGAGAGACAGAGAGAAAGGGAGAAAGAGAGACAGAGAGAAAGAGAGACAGAGAGAAAGAGAGACAGAGAGACAGAGAGAAAGAGAGAGAGAGAGAGAGAGACAGAGAGACAGACAGACAGACAGACAGACAGACAGACAGACAGACAGACAGACAGACAGACAGACAGACAGACAGTGTCAGTTTCATATTTACTTTTCATTTTTATTGTTTATTTCATTTTTGTTTATTATCTATTTCACTTGCTTTGGCAGTGAAACCATATGTTTCCCATGCCAATAAAGCCCCTTAAATTGAAATTGAATTGAATTGAGAGTCAGCCAGAGTCTGCTGTCTCCTCCTCCGCTCTGACACAGTTAATTCAATTAGGAAAGAGAGAGAGAGAGAGAGAGAGCGCAAGTTGGGGCAGGAGGAGAGCCATGGGAGGGAGGAAGTGTGGGATGGTAAGAAAACCCAAGGACGGGGTGCAGCAGGGGAACATGTGGGGGGGTAATGAAGGGGTATGATGTGGGCTGTCTAAAGCAGACAAGCACCACTGCAGGCAGACTAGTAACGATTCTCTCCTAGAAAGCTTACACCACCAGCCAGAGCAGAACAGGGCAGCCCAGTCAGACGGCTAGACAACATCTGAACGCCTAGCTAGGCTTCTCACTCCCCACTCCATCGATCACAGGGCAGGGTCACATTTCTGCTCCGCGCGCCTTCCTTCTCTGGTTTAAGGGTCTGCGGCTCACCTTACTGCTAACAGCACCCAGGGGCGTCATTAGGGGCCCGCTTCTCCTCCCCCCGCACTCCTATCAACACACAGGCCAGAGATAGTCCGGATAACACCCGTTACACTGACTGAAGTAACACTACCGGCCTGCTGGACCTCCGGATATCGGGACTGTTTTATATAGTAAGAGAGCTCGGTTGAAAAAACAGAACTTTGATCAAATATGGAATTCTGGGTTGTATTAATGCAGCACGCTTTGGACAACTACATTTGAGAGCTGAGTGTTTGCCCTTTTCTCCCTCTAGAAGCCGAGTGTTAGCCCTATTCTCCCTCTAGAAGCCGAGTGTTAGCCCTATTCTCCCTCTAGAAGCCGAGTGTTAGCCCTATTCTCCCTCTAGAAGCCGAGTGTTAGCCCTATTCTCCCTCTAGAAGCCGAGTGTTAGCCCTATTCTCCCTCTAGAAGCCGAGTGTTAGCCCTATTCTCCCTCTAGAAGCCGAGTGTTAGCCCTATTCTCCCTCTAGAAGCCGAGTGTTAGCCCTATTCTCCCTCTAGAAGCCGAGTGTTAGCCCTATTCTCCCTCTAGAAGCCGAGTGTTAGCCCTATTCTCCCTCTAGAAGCCGAGTGTTAGCCCTTTTCTCCCTCTAGAAGCTGAGTGTTAGCTCTATTCCCCCTCGAGAAGCTGAGTGTTAGCTCTATTCTCCCTCTAGAAGCTGAGTGTTAGCTCTATTCTCCCTCTAGAAGCTGAGTGTTAGCCCTATTCAAATCAAATTTTATTTGTCACATACACATGGTTAGCAGATGTTAATGCGAGTGTAGCGAAATGCTTGTGCTTCTAGTTCCGACAATGCAGTAATAACCAACAAGTAATCTAACTAACAATTCCTAAACTACTGTCTTATACACAGTGTAAGGGGATAAAGAATATGTACATAAGGATATATGAATGAGTGATGGTACAGAGCAGCATAGGCAAGATACAGTAGATGGTATCGAGTACAGTATATACATGTGAGATGAGTATGTAAACAAAGTGGCATAGTTAAAGTGGCTAGTGATACATGTATTACAAAAGGATGCAGTCGATGATATAGAGTACAGTATATACGTATGCATATGAGATGAATAATGTAGGGTAAGTAACATTATATAAGGTAGCATTGTTTAAAGTGGCTAGTGATATATTTACATCATTTCCCATCAATTCCCATTATTAAAGTGGCTGGAGTTGAGTCAGTGTCAGTAGCAGCCACTCAATGTTAGTGGTGGCTGTTTAACAGTCTGATGGCCTTGAGATAGAAGCTGTTTTTCAGTCTCTCGGTCCCAGCTTTGATGCACCAGTACTGACCTCGCCTTCTGGATGATAGCGGGGTGAACAGGCAGTGGCTCGGGTGGTTGATGTCCTTGATGATCTTTATGGCCTTCCTGTAACATCGGGTGGTGTAGGTGTCCTGGAGGGCAGGTAGTTTGCCCCCGGTGATGCGTTGTGCAGACCTCACTACCCTCTGGAGAGCCTTACGGTTGAGGGCGGAGCAGTTGCCGTACCAGGCGGTGATACAGCCCGCCAGGATGCTCTCGATTGTGCATCTGTAGAAGTTTGTGAGTGCTTTTGGTGACAAGCCGAATTTCTTCAGCCTCCTGAGGTTGAAGAGGCGCTGCTGCGCCTTCTTCACGATGCTGTCTGTGTGAGTGGACCAATTCAGTTTGTCTGTGATGTGTATGCCGAGGAACTTAAAACTTGCTACTCTCTCCACTACGGTTCCATCGATGTGGATAGGGGGGTGTTCCCTCTGCTGTTTCTTGAAGTCCACAATCATCTCCTTAGTTTTGTTGACGTTGAGTGTGAGGTTATTTTCCTTACACCACACTCCGAGGGCCCTCACCTCCTCCCTGTAGGCCTTCTCGTCGTTGTTGGTAATCAAGCCTACCACTGTTGTGTCGTCCGCAAACTTGATGATTGAGTTGGAGGTGTGCGTGGCCACGCAGTCGTGGGTGAACAGGGAGTACAGGAGAGGGCTCAGAACGCACCCTTGTGGGGCCCCAGTGTTGAGGATCAGCGGGGAGGAGATGTTGTTACCTACCCTCACCACCTGGGGGCGGCCCGTCAGGAAGTCCAGTACCCAGTTGCACAGGGCGGGGTCGAGACCCAGGGTCTCGAGCTTGATGACGAGCTTGGAGGGTACTATGGTGTTGAATGCCGAGCTGTAGTCGATGAACAGCATTCTCACATAGGTATTCCTCTTGTTCAGATGGGTTAGGGCAGTGTGCAGTGTGGTTGAGATTGCATCGTCTGTGGACCTATTTGGGCGGTAAGCAAATTGGAGTGGGTCTAGGGTGTCAGGTAGGGTGGAGGTGATATGGTCCTTGACTAGTCTCTCAAAGCACTTCATGATGACGGAAGTGAGTGCTACGGGGCGGTAGTCCTTTAGCTCAGTTACCTTAGCTTTCTTGGGAACAGGAACAATGGTGGCCCTCTTAGGCTTGAAGCATGTGGGAACAGCAGACTGGTATAGGGATTGATTGAATATGTCCGTAAACACACCAGCCAGCTGGTCTGCGCATGCTCTGAGGGCGCGGCTGGGGATGCCGTCTGGGCCTGCAGCCTTGCGAGGGTTAACACGTTTAAATGTTTTACTCACCTCGGCTGCAGTGAAGGAGAGACCGCATGTTTCCGTTGCAGGCCGTGTCAGTGGCACTGTATTGTCCTCAAAGCGGGCAAAAAAGTTATTTAGTCTGCCTGGGAGCAAGACATCCTGGTCCATGACTGGGCTGGATTTCTTCCTGTAGTCCGTGATTGACTGTAGACCCTGCCACATGCCTCTTGTGTCTGAGCCGTTGAATTGAGATTCTACTTTGTCTCTGTACTGACGCTTAGCTTGTTTGATAGCCTTACGGAGGGAAGAGCTGCACTGTTTGTATTCAGTCATGTTACCAGACACCTTGCCCTGATTGAAAGCAGTGGTTCGCGCTTTCAGTTTCACGCGAATGCTGCCATCAATCTACGGTTTCTGGTTAGGGAATGTTTTAATCGTTGTTATGGGAAGGGCATCTTCAACGCACGTTCTAATGAACTCGCACACCGAATCAGCATATTCGTCAATGTTGTTATCTGACGCAATACGAAACATGTCCCAGTCCATGTGATGGAAGCAGTCTTGGAGTGTGGAGTCAGCTTGGTCGGACCAGCGTTGGACAGACCTCAGCGTGGGAGCTTCATTTTTTAGTTTTTGTCTGTAGGCAGGTATCAGCAAAATGGAGTCGTGGTCAGATTTTCCGAAAGGGGGGTGGGGCAGGGCCTTATATGCGTCGCGGAAGTTAGAGTAACAGTGATCCAAGGTTTTTCCGCCCCTGGTTACGCAATCGATATGCTGATAAAATTTAGGGAGTCTTGTTTTCAGATTAGCCTTGTTAAAATCCGCAGCAACAATGAATGCAGCCTCCCGATAAATGGTTTCCAGTTTGCAAAGAGTAAAATAAAGTTTGTTCAGAGCCATCGATGTGTCTGCTTGGGGGGGGGGGGGATATATACGGCTGTGATTATAATCAAAGAGAATTCTCTTGGTAGATAATGCGGTCTACATTTGATTGTGAGGAATTCTAAATCAGGTGAACAGAAGGATTTGAGTTCCTGTATGTTTCTTTCATCGCACCATGCCTCGTTAGCCATAAGGCATACACCCCCACCCCTCTTCTTACCAGAAAGGTGTTTGTTTCTGTCGGCGCGATGCGTGGAGAAACCCGTTGGCTGCACCGCTTCGGATAGCGTCTCTCCAGTGAGCCATGTTTCCGTGAAGCACAGAACGTTACAGTCTCTGATGTCCCTCTGGAATGCTCCCGTGGTCGGATTTCATCAACCTTGTTGTCAAGAGACTGGGCATTGGCAAGAAGAATGCTAGGAAGTGGGGCACGATGTGCCCGTCTCCGTAGTCTGACCAGAAGACCGCCTCGTTTCCCTCTTTTTCTGAGTCGTTTTTGGGTCGCTGCATGCGATCCATTCCGTTGTCCTGTTTGTAAGGCAGAACACAGGATCCGCGTCGCGAAAAACATATTCTTGGTCGTACTGATGGTGAGTTGACGCTGATCTTATATACAGTAGTTCTTCTCGACTGTATGTAATGAAACCTAAGATGACCTGGGGTACTAATGTAAGAAATAACACGTAAAAAAAAAAAAAAAAAACTGCATAGTTTCCTAGGAATGCGAAGCGAGGCGGCCATCTCTGTCGGCGCCAGAAGAGACCCCTCTAGAAGCCGAGTGTTAGCTTTATTCTCCCTCTAGAAGCTGAGTGTTAGGTCTATTCTCGCTCTGGAAGCTGAGTGTTAGCTCTATTCTCGCTCTAGAAGCTGAGTGTTAGCTCTATTCTCGCTCTAGAAGCTGAGTGTTAGCTCTATTCTCGCTCTAGAAGCTGAGTGTTAGCTCTATTCTCGCTCTAGAAGCTGATTGTTAGCTCTATTCTCGCTCTAGAAGCTGAGTGTTAGCTCTATTCTCGCTCTAGAAGCTGAGTGTTAGCTCTATTCTCGCTCTAGAAGCTGAGTGTTAGCTCTATTCTCGCTCTAGAAGCTGAGTGTTAGCTCTATTCTCGCTCTAGAAGCTGAGTGTTAGCCCTTTTCTCCCTCTAGGTCATATCAAATGAATCCAACGGGCAAGAATGTGACCAGCGACTACCATTACACTAAAGAGGCACATTAAACTTTATCGTGAAGTTTAAACACTCCCTTTGCAGTTCTAAACCACAAATATCAATAAATGTGCCAAGAAAACATAAATGCCAGGAAAGAGAAGAACGAAATGTGAGGAAAGTTAGCTAGTTCGAGTTTGACATGCAGAAATGCCACGTCCATCTCAGAGATCACAGCATCACGTTTCAGTGCTCTCCAAATGTTATGACCTATGCCCGAACCCCTAGTGAAAACCATCTTTACTTAGTGGAAAGCGATACTCAGAGTCTCTCTGTGGGGCTGACGAGGGCTGCCTCCTATTTTTTTACATTGCTGTGCCTCGTCACACTTACACTACCATTCAAACGTTTGGGGTCACTTAGAAATGTCCTTGTTTTTGAAAGAAAAACACATTTTTTTTGCCCATTAAAATAACATCAAATTGATCAGAAAAACAGTGTAGACATTGTTAATGTTCTAAATGACTATAGTAGCTGGAAACAGCTGATTTCTAATGGAATATCTACAGAGGCCCATTATCAGCAACCATCACTCCTGTGTTCCAATAGCATGTTGTGCTAGCTAATCCATGTTCATAATTTTAAAAGGCAAATTTATCATTAGAAAAGCCTTGTGCAATGACGTTAGCTCAGCTGAAAACTGTTGTGCTGATTAAAGAAGCAAAACAATTGGCCTTCTTTAGACTAGTTGAGTATCTGGAGTATCAGCATTTGTGGGTTTGATTACAGGCTCAAAATGTCCAAAAACAAATAACTTTCTTCTGAAACTCGTCAGTCTATTCTTGTTCTGAGAAATGAAGGCTATTCCATGTGAGAAATTGCCAAGAAACTGAAGATCTCATACAACGCTGTGTACTTCTCCCTTCACAGAACAGCACAAACTGGCCCTAACCAGAATAGAAAGAGGAGTGGGAGGCCCCGGTGCACAACTCAGCAAGAGGACAAGTACATTAGGGTGTCTAGTTTGAGAAACAGAAGTCTCACAGGTCCTCAACTGGCAGCTTCATTAAATAGTTCCCGCAAACACCAGTCTTAACGTCAACAGTGAAGAGGCGACTCTGAGATGCTGGCCTTCTAGGCAGAGTTCCTCTGTCCAGTGTCTGTGTTCTTTTGCCCATCATAATCTTTTTTTTTTATTGACCAGTCTGAGATATTAATTTTTCTTTGCATCTCTGCCTAGAAGGCCAGCATCCCGGAAAAGCCTCTTCACTGTTGTGCTTTTCTTTCAAAAACAAAGACATTTCTAAGTGACCCCAAACTTTTGAATGGTAGTGTACATTATTACACTTTCCGTAAAAATACAGTCCACTACACATATCACTCAAAGGTAAACGTGTGTACTTTCTACGTCGTATTGACCACTACCTCAGGAGGTAGCGCACGACCCTCGGCCCAACAGTTGCCCTCCTTGAAGCAGGGCAGTGTAAACACAAATGTCTTGGTGAGCCAACACTCCTACAGTATAAATGGTAATAGCAGAGCAATGTTTTAGAAACAGCTGAAATGTCTAAACATTTTCATCATATTTAAGAAATGTTTTATTGGGTTTTTACATGAAATTGCAGTAACAGCCTGTTACATTATTAAATTGTCGCAGAAGCTGCTGGTTGCACTGAGCCATGTAAAACTACGGAAGCCCATCCCCACCACCCAACAAATATAAAATGTACATCATACAAATAGGATATGTTTTTTCATTTGTAACATTGTGTGGTCATTTCAGAGGTGGCACCACAGGTCCCAGAGTGGTGGCGGTGGGGGGAATTATTTTCCCGGGGCCCAGAGTTATTCCTGATCTGGTAGTAGGCTAACCTAACCAACTCTGGACCCTAGTTGTAGCATATGACATAGTAATAACTCAGTTGTGAAAACATGTTTTATATGGGCTATGATGGGACCAGATAATTTTTCTAATCAGGTCACATGCTTTTATAAACAACTCCTGGAAATACTCCTGGCAAGGGAGCTTGAAAACATTAAAACCCTTTAAACGGACAAAGAGACAAATGCGATTGGACAATAACACTAACAGGGCTGAGCTCGCTGTATGTAGGCCTTTCCATCTGTGACTATAAATGACACTCATACAGTATGTCATCACTATTGTGTTGATTCATTCCAGTCAATCATTTTTTATTAAAAATCCCTCGGTGACTTAGCCACCCAAAGTGTGAATTTAAACCCAATCTGATCATTCCCATTTTCTTAGAACACACATATTTTAGGCTATAAAAACATGACATTACATTTATAGGCTCACTTGATGAAGCTTGTTATACAACTCTGTGCTTTGGTCTTGAAGCTAAAATGTAATGAGTGTAGCATTCAGATGAGAAAATAAACCATTTAATTGTCTGCACATACATGCTTGTGAATTGTTTCATTATTCAAGAGTGTAATATGGATTTGTTGCATTATTTAACGGTGTAATATGTTTTAGAAGAAAGGTCTGTCATACTGTGATATTTACGGTCAATTTGAGATGTGGACTAACAATGTGGCATTGCCAGCCACAACGAAAGGTAGGCCAGGGTGTCATGTGAATTGAAAAGTAGAATTCTCTTTCAAATCTCGTAGTGGGAATAGGGTCTTAATTATCTATATAGAGGACAACAGTAGGGGGAAACAGCTGTTTAAAACCCACAGTCCCTGGGGATGAAGGGGGATGCTAGGGGCATTGGGGAAAAGTGCAGGCATTTTGTTATTTTGTTATTGCCAAAGTATGGCTATTAGCCAGCTAAGCCCCATTTCCTGTTTTAGAATAGCAAAAAAGCATGCTATTGTTACAGACGAATACACCACTTCAGTTGCACCAAGAGTGTATTCAGAACAAAAAACCTTATAAACTCAGCAAAAAAAGAAACATCCTCTCACTGTCAACTGCATTTATTTTCAGAAAAATTAACATGTGTAAATATTTGTATGAACATAACAAGATGCAACAACTGAGACATTAACTGAACTGTTCCACATACATGTGACTAACAGAAATGGAATAATGTGTCCCTGGACAAAATAAAAAGTAACAGTCAGTATCTGGTGTGGCCACCAGCTGCATTAAGTACTGCAGTGCATCTCCTCCTCATGGACTGCACCAGATTTTCCAGTTCTTGCTGTGAGATGTTACCCCACTCTTCCACCAAGGCACCTGCAAGTTTCCGGACATTTCTGGGGGGAATGGCCCTAGCAGTCACCCTCCGATCCAACAGGTAACAGACATGCCAATGGGATTGAGATCCGGATCTGTGAAGTTATTTGGATTTTTACGAATTATCTTTGAAAGACAGGGTCCTGAAAAATTGACATTTCCTTTTTTGCTGAGTTTATTATATCACCTTTATGGTTGCAATAACCATCTACCAGTCTCCGTGGCCAGATGTTAATGGTCCATTTATATGGGTCTTTCACTGCAGGCCTTCTCTTAGCCAACGTTTAGCTCATCGGTACTGTGTACAATCTCTCTTTCTCCTAGACTGATATCTCTATATGCACAGAGCATGTTTCTGCAGAGAAGGAGGACTGTGGCATGCAGACAAAATATCTAAAGATGAGGTTATCTGCTGATCAAGCGAACAGACTACCAAACCCATTTAAGGCTCTAGTCCAGTTATTTGATATAAAAAGCTGAGGTTATCTGCTGATCAAGCGAACAGACTACCAAACCCATTTAAGGCTCTAGTCCAGTTATTTGATATAAAAAGCTGACTGATCTCATGGCAGGGGTGGTCTACATCCATGCATGCGTAAGTTGATCCCTTGATAGTTGTCAGATCACCAGTGAGATGTAACAGCTGCACGCCTGCACTCACTTCAAAAGCAGACTAATAAAAATCGGCAATAATCCTGAAGGATATTTAGTCTGGCAGGGAAACAGGCTGAGATGAAAATGATAAAGTAGCATGTTGCAGCAATGACTAAAGCAGACCATGTGGTCCAGCTGCGATTCAGCTCTGTGTCGAAGAGGCAAAATCTTGATACTTATCAATGTGTTCATGAAACATTTGTTTATGGAAAAAAAACATTGTAAAAGCAGGTATAATTATAATAAATACACTGTGCAGAGTGCTAGTGTATACAAAGAATATAAACATTCGTATGACCTTATTAACATGATAAATTATTTGTATTTGCTAAAGTATCTTTTCTTGTTCCTCCGGATAACGTATACAAATAATTTCTCTACCTAATTACTGGTGCTGCAGACTGCACGCTTCCCATGCACTTCTCCTTCATGTTGCCATCTCTCCATCTGGCCTGACAGCTTGTCTTCCACACACACCTCCTCCTCCACCACACACACACACACACCTCCTCCATCTAGCACACAAAGGCTGCCAAGGTGAGCTGAGGTAACCAGACCCCAGGACTCCCTCCAGATGGCTCTGGCCACACCTTCCAACAGGCTAGCTGGGCAGCTGTCCTTTACAACACTCAGGAGAAAGGGAGCGGCTATCCTCATATCTTTGCCTCGGACAAGGTGAGAGGCTATCAAACACCTTCGCCATTTTAAAGTAGTAATATCTATGATAAGAGAGGGGGTTGACTGACAATGTGCTTTGAGAACAGTGACTGGAGTGAGGTAATTGGTAAGCTTGTATGTGAGAGCATGTCATTCCTAAAGACAGGAAAGGAAGCAGCAGACAGAAGTATGTATGAGCTGAAGTATTGAAAACAAACCCACAGGAAGCCGAGGTCTGTCTGGGCCTTCCGTTAACCCAGTCTACTCTCAGGAGGACTAGGGGAGATGCACACACACGTTCCTCACATAAAACAACATCCTCCCTCCCCGCCTGTCAGGAGGGCTGACCTGGGACTTCCCCAATTCTGACCTTTGGGTTCAGAGGTCACTCACGTGCCATGTTCATGATGACCACTATGCTATGAATGTCCATAAACCCAGATACTGTTAATTTTGGCATAATCAAGTTGCTTTGCTTCTATTGTACATACAGCAAACATGGACACAAAAGAGGAGGCAGAGTGTTAGTCTGCATCACTATATTTCAGCAACCTATTCAAACACAAAAAGCACGGTAAGCCTGTTTTTTTCGCAATGGAGGAAATGAGGTGACATTTGTTCTCTTTAGTCAGTCTCCAGTCTGACTGAGACACAAGTTGCGACCATTTGGGAGGGGTGGGGAGTGGGGAGCATGAGGAGAGACTGTATGAGGACCAGAACACCTCTTACCATTTGTGTGTTCTGGACACTGCGAACACAAGTGTATTGGTGAAGACAGGTGTGTGTGTGCGCGTGCGCGTGCGTGTGCGTGTGCGTGTGTGTGTGTGTGTGTGTGTGTGTGCAATATACACTGAGCATACCAAACATTAGGAACACCTTCCTAATATTGAGTTGCACCCTCCTTTTGCCCTCAGAACAGCCTCAGTTCGTCGGGGTCCACCCAGACCCAGACCTAACACGCCTCTGTGTTCTCCCCATCTGGAGACCTGTATTCTATCTACTCTGGCCTACATGGCTCCCTCACTCCTACTTAGTCAGCCATACACAGCCCAGCTCAACACAGTACAGCTCAGCCCAGCTCAACACAGTACAGATCAGCCCAGCTCAACACAGCACAACAACAGAGCTCAACACATTACAGCTCAGCCCAGTTCAACACAGCACAACAACAGAGCTCAACACATTACAGCTCAGCCCAGCTCAACACAGCACAACAACAGAGCTCAACACATTACAGCTCAGTCCAGCTCAGCCCAACAAGAGCTCAACACAGTACAAGCACAGACCAGCTCAGCTCAGCCCAACAAGAGAGCTCAACACAGTACAGCACAGACCAGCTCAGCTCAGCCCAACAATACAGCTCAAAACAGTACAGCACAGACCAGCTCAGCCCAACAAGAGAGCTCAACACAGTACAGCACAGACCAGCTCAGCTCAGCCCAACAATACAGCTCAACACAGTACAGCACAGTCCAGCTCAGCTCAGCTCAGCCAAACAATACAGCTCAACACAGTACAGCACAGACCAGCTCAGCTCAGCCCAACAAGAGAGCTCAACACAGTACAGCACAGACCAGCTCAGCTCAGCCCAACAATACAACTCAACACAGCACAGACCAGCTCAGCTCAGCCCAACAACAGAGCTTAACACATTACAGCTCAGTCCAGCTCAGGTCAGCCCAACAATACAGCTCAGTCCAGCTCAGCTCAGCCAAACAATACAGCCAAACACAGTACAGCACAGACCAGCTCAGCTCAGCCCAACAATACAGCTCAACACAGTACATACAGCTCAGCACCGCACAGCCCAACAATACAGCTCAACACAGTACATACAGCTCAGCACCGCACAGCCCAGTCATTAGCTGCAGTGGATGGCTTCCTGTGCATTGAGACATGAGGATACTTATTTAGAAGCTGAACTAAAATATATGCTGATGCCACAAAAAAAAGAGACTTGAACAGTTGGGGTCTGGAAAATATTGTCCCCCTCATCTCTGCAGTGTGTTATAAATCTTTAGGTTCTCGTTATTTAAAGTGCTCTCTCTGCATGACTGCTAACATTCACGGTGAATCAACTTTTTTCCATGCAGTTTTGACTACGTTTGGAATGTCTAGACAACGGACAAGTACAAGAGGAAAAACAGAACTTCCCTACACAGAACTGGTGAAACATGATTTCCAACATGAATCATAACAAAAAGCCATTATGTCTGTGCTGTCCCCGCCTCATATGCTCCCATAGGTCTCAAACAGGCCTACATATTGCCATAGCTACCGAACTGCTCAACAAGCTTTTAGCATACCAAACCAAGAGAGGCCAGAGTTGGTCTGAACTGAGCAAGAGGACAGTGTACAGTACAACAACCCTTGTGCTGTCGGGATTTGGGGGCGCCTACAGGAGGACGAGGCCCGCTTCCCGGGTCAGACCCTTCCAGAGGTGAGCTATCCTGGGACGGGGAGGGGGCGTTGTGGGCGTCACCTTACCTCATCATTGGGTGTCCTCCAAATCCATGACCCAGAACTAGACCCAGAGTTCTGTTTGGCTTTCTAATTGGCAAGTGCACATTCTTGTTCTAGGTTCTAGTGTGGCCATTGTTCCATAGAACCCATTAAGCCAGGCATTACATCTGAAGCAAACTGGAGATGTGGGCCTGAAAGCTCTCTCTTCTTAGAGCATACTTTTCTCTGCTCTTCTCTCCGCTTCTGCTTTATTCTCTTGCTTCACACTTGGGTGCCTTTATGCATTGAAGGTCTCCTGGATTGTGCGAACACAGCTCCAGGCAGGGTGGTGCGGGGGTGGGGGGGTGTACAGTTACTCCCTGCCTTACCTGGATGCAAACACCCTCTCGGATTAGACTGAGCTGAGTTAACCCCTCCCTTATGGGCCGTGGATTCTCAGGTTAGCTGTAGTCTCTTACACTGAGGGCAGTCACTCACTGTTGGAACTAACTCTCTGTTCATAAAGCGAAACAGATTTAGGCCTAAATGCTGAAGTAACAGTAGCAGTTAAGAGGCAGACTGAATACAGTCTCTGTTTTATCCTATTTTACCATGTAAATACTGTCAGTTCAATTCCCTCTCCTGTAAAAAAATAAAAAATGGCATTCATCACTTTACACTGTGGGTGTGTGTGCTGACCGGTCACTTACTGTGAAGCGCTGTGGCCCGAGGGGCTCTGACAGGACACAGTACTGGACAGCCAGGTTGATGTAGCCTGAGCGGTAGGAGCTGATCTTCCTGTGGCCCTGGACCAGCTTGTACAGCTCCACACACATCAGACCTGCCACTGCAGCCGTGGTCGTGGCTATAGCCGGGATGATGCGACCCGCGATCAGCTTACTCTGGATGAGAGGAGAAAGGAGCTCCAGTTAAAAGAGTGTGTGTTTGGTTTTAATATCCTTGTAGGGACCAGAAGGAGAGTAAAACAAAGAAAAGTGAGAGGGGGGGGGGGGGCAATTGTGGGGACATTTCGCTAAGAGTTAGGAGTTAGAGTTAGGGTTAGGAGTTAGGGTTAGGAGTTAGGGTTAAAGTTAGGGGTTAAAGTTAGGGGTTAAAGTTAGGGGTTAAAGTTAGGGGTTAGAGTTAGGGGTTAGGAGTTAGGGGTTAGGAGTTAGGGTTAGGAGTTAGAGTTAGGGGTTAGGAGTTAGGGGTTAGGAGTTAGGGGTTAGGGGTTAGGAGTTAGGGGTTAGGGGTTAGGAGTTAGGAGTTAGGGGTTAGGGGTTAGGAGTTAGAGCTAGGGGTTAGGAGTTAGGGGTTAGAGTTAGGGTTAGAGTTAGGGGTTAGGGTTAGGGGTTAGGGTTAGGGTTAGGGGTTAGAGTTAGGGGTTAGAGTTAGGGGTTAGAGGTTACGATTCGAGTTAGGGCTATAGTTAGGAGTTTGGGTTAGGGTTAGAGTTAGGGGTTAGGAGTTAGGGTTAGAGTTAGGGGTTAGAAGTTACGATTAGAGTTAGGGTTATAGTTAGGAGTTAGGGTTAGGGGTTAGGAGTTAGGGTTAGAGTTAGGGGTTAGGAGTTAGGGTTAGAGTTAGGGGTTAGAGTTAGGGGTTAGGAGTTAGGGTTAGAGCTAGGGGTTAGGAGTTAGGGTTAGAGTTAGGGGTTATGGTTAGAGTTAGGGGTTAGAGTTAGGGGTTAGAGTTAGGGTTTAGGAGTTAGGGGTTAGAAGTTACGATTAGACTTAGGGTTATAGTTAGGAGTTTGGGTTAGAGTTAGGGGTTAGGAGTCAGGGTTAGAGTTAGGGGAAGAGTTAGGGGTTAGAGTTAGGGGTTAGAGTTAGGGGTCAGAGTTAGGGGTTAGAAGTTAGGGTTAGAGTTAGGGTTAGAGCTAGGGGTTAGAGTAAGGGTTAGAGTTAGAGTTAGGGGTTAGGAGTTAGGGTTAGAGTTAGGGGTTAGGAGTTAGGGTTAGAGTTAGGGGTTAGGGTTAGGGGTTAGAGTTAGGGGTTAGAGTTAGGGGTTAGAGTTAGGGGTTAGGGGTTAGGAGTTAGGGGTTAGGAGTTAGGGGTTAGAGTTAGGGGTTAGAGTTAGGGGTTAGAGTTAGGGGTTAGAGTTAGGGGTTAGAGTTAGGGGTTAGAGTTAGGGGTTAGGAGTTAGGGGTTAGGAGTTAGGGGTTAGGAGTTAGGAGTTAGGGGTTAGGGCTAGGGGTTAGGGCTAGGGGTTAGAGCTAGGGGTTAGAGTTAGGGTTAGAGTTAGGGGTTAGGAGTTAGGGTTAGAGTTAGGGGTTAGGGTTAGAGCTAGAGTTAGGGTTAGAGTTAGGGGTTAGGGGTTAGAAGTTACGATTCGAGTTAGGGCTATAGTTAGGAGTTTGGGTTAGGGTTAGAGTTAGGGGTTAGGAGTTAGGGTTAGAGTTAGAGCTAGAGTTAGGGTTAGAGTTAGGGGTTAGAGTTAGGGGTTAGAAGTTACGATTAGAGTTAGGGTTAGGGGTTAGGAGTTTGGGTTAGGGTTAGGGGTTAGGAGTTAGGGTTAGAGCTAGGGGTTATGGTTAGAGTTAGGGGTTAGGAGTTAGGGTTAGAGCTAGGGGTTAGGAGTTAGGGTTTAGAGTTAGGGTTTAGAGTTAGGGTTTAGAGTTAGGGTTTAGAGTTAGGGTTTAGAAGTTACGATTAGACTTAGGGTTATAGTTAGGAGTTTGGGTTAGGGTTAGAGTTAGGGGTTAGGAGTCAGGGTTAGAGTTAGGGGTTAGAGTTAGGGGTTAGAGGTTACGATTAGAGTTAGGGTTATAGTTAGGAGTTTGGGTTAGGGTTAGAGTTAGGGTTAGAGCTAGGGGTTAGAGTAAGGGGTTAGAGTAAGAGTTAGGAGTTAGGGGTTAGGAGTTAGGGTTAGGGTTAGAGTTAGGGGTTAGAGTTAGGGGTTAGAGTTAGGGGTTAGAGTTAGGGGTTGGGGTTAGGGTTAGGGTTAGAGTTAGGGGTTAGGGTTAGAGTTAGGGGTTAGGGTTAGAGTTAGGGGTTAGAGTTAGGATTATAGTTAGGGTTAGAGTTGGGGGTTAGAAGTTACGATTAGAGTTAGGGTTAGAGTTAGGGGTTAGGAGTTAGGGTTAGAGTCAGGGGTTAGGAGTTAGGGTTAGAGCTATGGGTTAGGAGTTAGGGTTAGAGCTAGGGGTTAGGAGTTAGGGTTAGAGCTAGGGTTAGGAGTTAGGGTTAGAGCTAGGGGTTAGGAGTTAGGGTTAGAGCTAGGGGTTAGGAGTTAGGGTTAGAGCTATGGGTTAGGAGTTACGGTTAGAGCTAGGGGTTAGGGAAAATTGGATTTAAAATGGGACTTAATTGTTTGTTCCCCACAAGGACAGAAAGAAAAAGATTTTTGAGATTTGTTTATCACTCTCTGTTGTGCCGCTGTGATAGGAGAAAACAATGAAGATTCTAACCTTGTGACGATCAGCTGTTGGGATGTCGTAGTTCTCTGCCCTCAAGTTAGAGGCAGCCACTATGTAGTCTATGTGGAAGTTATTATCATCATCCTGTAAACACAATTGATCCTCTTTATAATACATGAATGCATTAACCGTTAATATCCAAAGACCACCAGATTGTTCTATTTTCAGGGAACACCTGCCACTGGAGCAACATGGTTCTGAAGAGGAGACAAATGGAGAAACATTCTTACATACATTACATCAACAGCTGTGAGATGAAGATGAGATCAACTGATTCCAGGCCAGAATACTTCTCAGCACTTCCTTGTCTATTAAAGCCAAATGAGTCAATGATGTGATGCCGTGGTTCGTCTGCTTTGAGCTCTGAGGCCTTTGTGTCTGTGTCACTTTAATTACACTAGTACATGACTGATCACCCCTCTGCCATGTAGTGGAAATCAGATTCCCCTGTTAGCGACACTGTCTATGAGCTCACACCTCAGCCAGCACAGCCCTACAAAGAGGGTGACAATCAGTCAGGGGCAGCTGGAGGGGTCATGAGGTAGTCTCACCTGGCAACCCGATACTGCAGAATCCGTTTCCTCACATTCCAGGCATCTGTAGCATGACCTGTCCAGTTAGCAGAGGTAGAGAGTAGGTGGAGGATGTGGACAAGGAGGATGAGGAGGTGGACGAGGAGGAGGGTCTCAGTCACATCCAAGGCAAGGTGACATCCAATACCTGTCTTACCTCAGCCACCCTACACACTTCACCAGCCACCCTACACACTTCACCAGCCACCCTACACACTTCACCAGCCACCCTACACACTTCGCCAGCCACACTAATCAGTCATCTGTACTACACAGCTCCAAACCTCCTTTTATGATGGATAGATGAGGTGGGGGAGTGAGAGAGAAGAGAGAGAGTGGGAGTGAGAGAGAAGAGAGAGAGTGGGAGTGAGAGAGAAGAGAGAGAGTGGGAGTGAGAGAGAAGAGAGAGAGTGGGAGTGAGAGAGAAGAGAGAGATTGGGAGTGAGAGAGAAGAGAGAGAGGGGGAGTGAGAGAGAAGAGAGAAGTGAGAGAGGGGGAGTGAGAGAGAAGAGAGAGAGTGGGAGTGAGAGAGAAGAGAGAGTGGAAGTGAGAGAAAGAAAGAAAGGAGAGAGAGAGAAGAGAGAGAGTGGGAGTGAGAGAAAGAAAGAAACGAGAGAGAGAGAAGAGAGAGAGTGGGAGTGAGAGAGAAGAGAGATATTGGGAGTGAGAGAGAAGAGAGAGATTGGGAGTGAGAGAGAAGAGAGAAGAGAGAGAGGGGGAGTGAGAGAGAAGAGAGAGAGTGGGAGTGAGAGAGAAGAGAGAGTGGGAGTGAGAGAAAGAAAGAAAGGAGAGAGAGAGAAGAGAGAGAGTGGGAGTGAGAGAGAGAAAGAAAGGAGAGAGAGAGGCTCCAGTTCCACTGCATGACAGTGACTGGCTGTACAATGGAAGTGTTATGGAGGAACTGTTGCCCTCGGGGCTGTGTGAGTGTGCTGCTTCACAGGGCTGGGTGACATGGTGGTGGTAGACCGTGTGAGATGGGGAGCCCCACAAACAGAGCTAGAGGTCCTCAGGCCTAGTCTCTGTAGACTGTTTATTCACCACTGTTCTGTAGACTGTTTATTCACCACTGTTCTGTAGACTGTTTATTCACCACTGTTCTGTAGACTGTTTATTCACCACTGTTCTGTAGACTGTTTATTCACCACTGTTCTGAAAGCTGTTAATAACAAGATATGCACTCTCTAAAATACTACCCCTTACAGTAGCAGTGTAACAGAGAGGACCCAGAACACAAGACATCCTGTTTCCTTTGACACTGAGCCACTGCAGTGTGTGTCCCGTTAGGGACTAGCACAGACAAGGGTCACTGAGGACCCAAAAACCAAACTGCTATTTTTTTTTGCCCCATATAGAGTTCAACATGGACCCCTTCCCTCTGTGTGGCCCCTAGCACTATGCAGTGTTACCAGCTGAGATATGGCGAGCATGGCGCTGGGCTCTTATTACCTTCTCAAAGTCAATGGGGTGCATCTGCAGGGCTTCGCTGTTCACTGGAGGAGAGGACAGCTTCTTCTGCAACTCCTCCAGTCGGCCTGTGTCTGGTCAAATGGAACAGAAATACAGAGTAACACAAAGGCCTGAGAAACAGGCTTATAACACAACATACAGTAGATAAATGGACAGTTACTCACCCAAATGTCCACTCTCCCTCTCCTCCTCCATCTCCTTGTCAGTGAGATGGATCTTGACGGTAGACTTGGGGGTGAAGGCAGGTATGTGGACCGTCTCTAGGATGCTCCTGATTGCAGAGCTGTCTCGTGTACCCACAATCCCATAGATCTGCCCATAGAGGTTGGCTGCTGCCACCACATAGTCCATATGGGTGGTCTACAATACATGACAAGATAACACAAACTGTTAATGACCCCCCACCTCTCCATCTCAACAGTCAGAACCAGACCTGCTGAGGTAAAATAAATAATTACATTACACACATGCTGCAAACTCAAACAAAACTCACAAATCCACTTTGGTCATATTAGGGGTGGTACAAAGACCACTTCCTACTAGTTGCACGCGAGGAGCAAAAGCTATGGAAAATGTTAATATCTGACAGGATGTTCATCATGGATAGAGTTGGGTAGGTTCCTTTCTAAATGTAATCCGTTACAGTTAGTAGTTAGCGGTCTAAAATTGTGACCAGTAACGTAACTTTTAGATTACTCAAAGTCAGTAGCACAATCTGATTGCTTTCAGTTACTTTTGGATTACTTTCACCGCCAGAGGCATTAGAAGAAGACAAAAAGGTTTCATCAAACGCATTTGGTGTCCTCATAGTGATCTGTGACTTGTGGTCAGACTCGCTCAGGTGGAACAAACTTAAACTTGTGCCGTTTTTCAATGCTGACTTGAAAATCATTGAGAAATCAGAAAGGTGTCATAGTATATTTTTTGGCAAACATTGTTCTGAATTTAAAAGTAATCCAAGTAATCTGTTTTTTTCCCAAAAATATCTGTAATCTGATTAGAACATTTTAGCTGGTAACCTAACTGCTTACAGTTAGAGTTTTTGGTAATTAGATTACATGTAATCGCAGTTACTCTCCAACTCTGCTCATGCAATATGTCCACCACACTGGGCTGTATGAGCTATCAGCAGAGTCACCCAGTAGTTACCAAAGGAGAAAACCCTCTGGACTTAACCAAAAAATATAAATATGTTTTATTGTCACATACACCAGATAGGTGCAGTGAAATGTGTTGCTTTACAAGGTCAGTAGTAGTAGTGTGGCAACCCTGGCTGGAGCAAATTAAGGTTAAGTTCCTTGCTCAAGGGCATATCAACAGATTTTTCACTTTGTCAGCTCGGGTATTCAAACCAGCAACCTTTTGGTTACTGGCCAAGGCTCTAAAAGCTAGGCTACCTGCTTCTTGTCAAGGCAGAAAACAAGTAAGAAAATAATCGCAATTTACATCAGTTTAAAACCTCCCATCGGTGACCAACAAACCCCCTTGTGATTCATCATGTAGTTTTAAATAGTACTACCATTGAATACATCAGAGGACTATTACAGATTCATAGGGTGGTTCCACTGATTTACAACTGCTACTAAATGACATTCAACAGGCCATGAATAGGCTCTATGCTCTAGAAGCAGTCAGTGTGTTTATTGAGTGTGTTGATAAGAGGCATTCCTAAAGAACATTGTTGTTGTCCTATTGTCTGCCTGTGAGAGCTGCAGGCCCAGACCTGAGGACAGGTGAGGAGACAACCTCTCATACCAGGAGAGGAGGGGAACAGAGAGGAGGGGAACAGAGAGGAGGGAACAGAGAGGAAGGGAACAGAGAGGAAGGGAACAGAGAGGAAGGGAACAGAGAGGAAGGGAAGGGAGAGGAACAGAGAGGAGAGAACATAGAGGAGAGAACAGAAAGGAGAGAACAGAAAGGAGAGAAGAGAGGAGAGAACAGAGAGGTAGAGAACAGAGTGGTAGGGAACCGAGAAGAGAGAACAGAAAGGAGAGAACAGAGAGAACAGAGAGGAGAGAAGGGAGAGGAGAGAACAGAGAGGAGAGAACAGAGAGGAGAGAACAGAGAGGTGGGGAACCGAGAGGAGAGAACAGAAAGGAGAGAACGGAGAGGAGAGAACAGAGAGGAGAGAACAGAAAGGTGGGGAACGGAGAGGAGAGAACAGAAAGGAGAGAACAGAGGAGAGAACAGAGGAGAGAACAGAGGAGAGAACAGAGAGGAGAGAACAGAGAGGAGAGAACAGAGAGGAGAGAACAGAGAGGTGGGGAACCGAGAGGAGAGAACAGAAAGGAGAGAACGGAGAGGAGAGATCAGAGAGGAGAGAACAGAAAGGTGGGGAACCGAGAGGAGAGAACAGAAAGGAGAGAACGGAGAGGAGAAAACGGAGACGAGAGAACAGAGAACAGAGAGGTGGGGAACTGAGAGGAGAGAACAGAAAGGAGAGAACGGAGAGGAGAGAACAGAGAGACGAGAACAGAGAGGCAAGAACAGAGAAGAGAGAACAGAGAGGAGAGAACAGAGAGGAGGGGAACAGAGAGGAGGGGAACAGAGAGGAGAGATAAAATAGGAGGCGAACAAAGAGGCGGGGAACAGAGGAGGGGAACAGAGAGGGGAGAGAAAAGAGGAGGCGAACAAATAGGCGGGGAACAGAGAGGAGGGGAACAGAGAGGAGAGAGAAAATAGGAGGCGAACAAAGAGGCGGGGAACAGAGGAGGGGAACAGAGGAGGGAGAGAAAAGAGGAGGCGAACAAAGAGGAGGGGAACAGAGAGGAGAGATAAAAGAGGAGGCGAACAGAGAGGAGGGGAACAGAGAGGGGAGAGAAAAGAGGAGGTGAACAAAGAGGAGGTGAACAGAGAGGCGGGGAACAGAGAGGAGGGGAACAGAGAGGAGGGGAACAGAGAGGAGGGGAACAGAGAGGAGAAAACAGAAAGGAGGGGAACAGAGAGAGATAAAAGAGGAGGCGAACAAAGAGGCAGGGAACAGAGAGGAGAAAACAGAAAGGAGAGAACGGAGAGGAGAGAACAGAGAGGAGAGAACAGAGAGGAGAGAACAGAGAGGAGGGGAACAGAGAGGAGGGGAACAGAGAGGAGAGATAAAAGAGGAGGCGAACAAAGAGGAGGGGAACAGAGAGGAGGGGAACAGAGAGGAGGGGAACAGAGAGGAGGGGAACAGAGAGGAGGGGAACAGAGAGGAGGGGAACAGAGAGGAGGGGAACCGAGAGGAGAGAACAGAGAGGAGAGAACAGAGAGGAGAGAACAGAGAGGAGAGAACAGAGTGGAGGGGAACAGAGTGAAGGGGAACAGAGTGGAGGGGAACAGAGTGGAGGGGAACAGAGTGGAGGGGAACAGAGAGGAGAGACCAGAGAGGAGAGACCAGAGAGGAGAGACCAGAGAGGAGAGACCAGAGAGGAGAGACCAGAGAGGAGAGAACATGGAGGAGGGGAACAGAGAGGAGGGGAACAAAGAGGAGAGAACGATTTTTCACCTCTATAGCTCCATTGTGTGTGCCTGTGTGTGTGCCTGTGTGCGTGTGTGTGTGTGTGCGTGTGTGTGTGTGTGTGTGTGTGTGTGTGTGTGTGTGTGTGTGTGTGTGTGTGTGCCTGTGTGTGTGCCTGTGTGTGTGCCTGTGTGTGTGCCTGTGTGTGTACGTAATGTTGGGGTAGATTTTATCCACCTTGCTTTGTCAGCAGCAGAAGGTAAGTGGTACTCACAGGTTAGATAAGAACCAATCCAATATACAACCAGAGAGAATGTGAGGGGTGTGTTATCAGCTAAGATAATGACATTTCAAATCATTCCCGCTGACTGGTTCGACAGGCAAATGAGACAACTGCAGTGTACTGTGTGTGTCTGAGACTGAGGAGAGATACAGTAGGTTGTGTAAAACTTACATTGCTGGGGTCAAAGGTCAAGGGATGGGGACATCTCTTTGCTCCAGACCAGAAAGGCAGACCTGAACTCGTCAACTGAGAAAACACAGACAAAGAGTGAATTCTAAATTAAATCAATCAATCACAGCAATAATTAACCAATACAATGACGGTATTCAAAGCAAAGGGAGTCTTGAGACTGTCCACACCAATCCATAGGAAATATACATCACTACCTAGATGATCATGGGATTATATGATATCTTCATAACCACAGAGTAAATATGGAAAGGGATGTGTCCTTGTGTTTGGTATATGAATGACAATCACATTCTAATATAATACTTTCCCTGGGTCATTATCTGACACATTCCCAGAGGCCATGCAGGCAGACAGAGAGACAGTTGTGTTGACCACACCATTTGTTGTCCTGATAAAAGAAGAACAGAGGAGCCTGAGAGCATTGATCCCGAGTGGTGCAGCAGTCTAAGGCACTGCCGGTGTAGGCTGTCATTGTAAATAAGAATTTGTTCCCAACTGACTTCCCTAGTTAAATAAAGGTTACATTAAAAAAATAGCCAACAGTCCCAACAGTCTAAACTGTCCCAACAGTCTAAACAGTCCCAACAGTCTAAACAGTCCCAACAGTCTAAACAGTCCCAACTGTCTAAACAGTCCCAACAGTCTACCAACGTTGTCAACAGTCTAAACAGTCCCAACAGTCTAAACAGTCCCAACAGTCTACCAACATTGCCAACAGTCTCGACAGTCTAAACAGTCCCAACAGTCTAAACAGTCTACCAACATTGTCAACAGTCTCGACAGTCTAAACAGTCTACCAACATTGCCAACAGTCTAAACAGTCCCAACAGTCTACCAACATTGCCAACAGTCTCGACAGTCCCAACAGTCTACCAACATTGCCAACAGTCTCAACAGTCCCAACAGTCTACCAACATTGCCAACAGTCTTGACAGTCTAAACAGTCCCAACAGTCTACCAACATTGCCAACAGTCTCGACAGTCCCAACAGTCTACCAACATTGCCAACAGTCTCGACAGTCCCAACAGTCTACCAACATTGCCAACAGTTTCAACAGTCTCAACAGTCCCAACAGTCTACCAACATTGCCAACAGTCCCAGTAGTCCCAACTAGGGCTGTGGTGGTCACAACAATAATCAGCCGGTGATTGTCAAGCAAATAACTGCCGGTCTCACGGTAATAAACTGTTAATTAACATAAAAACATTTAGCATCTCCGGGCTTCCTACAAGCCCTTAATGCAGACCTTTGGAACCTCTACCTTTTAAATAAGTCTAACAAATCTATGTAATATAGTCTACACCTTCACAATAAAGGCATTATTATTTTAGACAGGTCGAAAGAAGTATGATATGAAGAAAATGTAGTGTATTTCAGAAGAACAGAATAGTGTACTCTGAGTTGTCTTTATGTCAGGTCCTGAACTAGCTATGCCATATAGTTGTGGGATACACTAGTTCATTTAGCAGACAAAATTAGCTTAGAATTCCATGGCATTGTTTTTTGCGCAGGCTGTACACACTTCATCAGTCTCATTCACAATTTGACAAGCTCTTGATAATGCCTTGAATTTCACAGCGGCATCCCCTTTGTGTGTCTCCGTAATGCCTCCTAACAAAATGTCCTTGGGCTAAATATATTCATTATAATTCCCTTCTCCCTGAGTCCTGTTTGCTCCAAAGCACCTTTCACTCACATGGCTCTTCATCAAGTGATCTGGTCTTTTACAAGTGAAGACAGACACATCGTGGACGTGCATCCTTATCCAATTCCTAGTTGCACATTGAAGATATTGGAAGAACTGTCCACATTAACTTTTCGTCAGCCAACAAGATGAGTAGTACTAACGAACAAAAGCACTAGTCTATGTCAATCTACTATCCCCCATATAAAAGTTGACCTATTTTATTCTGTTCGAGAAACACATATTCCAAACATAGTCTGGGACAGTCATGTGATGCGATAGATCCCAAATTAATACAACCACAATCATCAAAAACTTTTTTACACAATGTTGATAAACTATTAGGCTATTTCTTCATATTATAAGCGCAGCAATGCGGACACTACAGTAGGCTATATGAGCGAATGTTCCATTTTCAAAAGTGACCACAAATGTGATTATGCATGTGATTATCTTCCCCAAACCTGAAACTCCACACACTGCTTATGTATGCCAGTTAGGCTCTACACCCCTTGTAAAGCGGATTCATGGGCTTCAGTTAAAGTAGTTATTTGGCCACTTTAGGTGTGATACAAACCTTATCAAAACATACAGGCATGTGGGCCTGAGGTGAGGTGTGCGACTATGATTTGAAAAAGTCATCAAAAAAGGCATAACTTGTGATTGATACGCTGATCACATGTGGTAATATATAATTCACAAGTGACAGGCTAATATTGTCACCCATCAGACTATTCTTGATTTAATCTTGTCTTTACATATACAAAAAAAATATATGTGAAATTTGTTTTGACTAAGAAGGGACCATTATCATGCACCTGTCTGGAAACAGGGGAAATGGACATCTACACACTTACAGTTGAAGTCGGAAGTTTACATACACCTCAGCCAAATACATTTAAACTCAGGCTTTCACAATTCCTGACATTTAATCCTAGTAAAAAGTCTCTGTCTTAGGTCAGTTAGGTCCACCACTTCATTAAAGTAATGTGAAATGTCAGAATAATAGTAGAGAGAATGATTTGTAGGCCTCCTTGCTCGCACACTCTTGCCAACCCATTTTCTATAGCATTGAGGTCAGGGTTTTGTGATGGCCACTCCAATACCTTGACTTTGTTGTCCTTAAGCCATTTTGCCACAACTTTGGAAGTATGCTTGGGGTCATTGTCCATTTGGAAGACCCATTTGTGACCAACCTTTAACTTCCTGACTGATGTCTTGAGATGTTGCTTGAATATATCCAATTTTCCTCCCTCGTGATGCCATCTATTTTGTGAAGTGCATCAGTCCTTCCTGCAGCAAAGCATCCCCACAACATGATGCTGCCACCCCCGTGCTTCATGGTTGGGATGATGTTCTTCGGCGTGCAAGTCTCCCCCTTTTTCCTCCAAACATAACGATGGTTATTATGGCCAAACAGTTCTATTTTTATTTCATCAGACCAGAGGACATTTCTCCAAAAAGTACAATATTTGTCCCCATGTGCAGTTGCAAACCGTAGTCTGGCTTTTTTGTGGCGGTTTTGGAGCAGTGGCTTCTTCCTTGCTGAGTGGCCTTTCAGGTTATGTCGATATAGGACTTGTTTTACTGTGGATATAGATACTTTTGTACCGGTTTCCCCCAGCATCTTCACAAGGCCCTTTGCTGTTGTTCTGGGATTGATTTGCACTTTTCGCACCAAAGTACCTTCATCTCTAAGAGACAAAACAAGACTCCTTCCTGAGCGGTATGACAGCGGCGTGGTCCCATGGTGTTTATAGTTGCGTACTGTTGTTTGTACAGATGAACGTGGTACCTTCAGGCATTTGGAAATTGCTCCCAATGATGAACCAGACTTGTCGAGGTCTCCCATTTTTTTCTGAGGTCTTAGCTGATTTCTTTTGATTTTCCCATGATGTCAAGCAAAGAGGCACTAAGTTTGAAAGGTAGGCCTTGAAATACATCCACAGGTACACCTCCAATTGACTCAAATTATGTCAATTAGCCTATCAGAAGCTTCTAAAGCCATGACATCATTTTCAGGAATTTTCCAAGCTGTTTAAAGGCACAGTCAACTAATTGTATGTAAATTTATAACCCACTGGAATTATGATATGGTGAATTATACGTGAAATAATCCATCTGTAAACAATGGTTGGAAAAATGACTTGTGTCATATACAAAGTAGATGTCCTAACCAAAAGTATAGTTTGTTTTAACAAGAAATGTGTGGAGTGGTTGAAAAATGGGTTTTAATGTCTCCAACCTAAGTGTATGTAAACATCCGACTTCAACTGTACATAGCGAATGGAGGACGCTCCTCCCGTGGTTTATTTTCATGCCAGCCAGGTAGGCTGTACTCCTGTTGTAAAGGGAGCAATGTTCTTAATATTAGGAATGTTGAGAACAATATATAGTAGGTGTAGCCTATAGAAAGCTGATGGGATCTTCCTCTTTTTTATTTAACTAGGCAAGTCAGTTAAGAACAAAGTCTTATTCACAATGACGGCCTACCCCAGCCGACGCTGGGCCAATTGTGCGCCGCCCTATGGGACTCCCAATCACGGCTGGTTGTGATACAGCCTGCAATCGAAACAGGGTCTGTAGTGACGCCTCTGGCACTGAGATGCAGTGCCTTAGACCGCTGCGCCACTCGAGAGCTCAATAGAGGCCATCACTCTGTTTTCTCAAACAATTGCATAGCCTACAGAATGCTCTCACGAAGTGTTTGATTAGATTTTAGGATACATTTGCATTGATGTCAGAGTGATTAGAAGGACAATAGAGTGCTGAGTACCAGGCTACTAATGACCAGCAGCATCAGAACTTGGAGAAGCCTAATTACTGTGACTAAACGGTCACATGGAATTTGACTGCCTTCATGAATCCTGACCGCCGGTGTGGCGGTCTACCAAAAGTCGCAACAGTCTACCAACAGTCTACCAACAGTCCCAACAGTCTACCAACAGTCCCAACAGTCTACCAACAGTCCCAACAGTCTACCAACAGTCTACCAACAGTCCCAACAGTCTACCAACAGTCCCAACAGTCTACCAACAGTCCCCCAACAGTCTACCAACAGTCTACCAACAGTCCCAACAGTCTACCAACAGTCCCAACAGTCTACCAACAGTCCCAACAGTCTACCAACAGTCCCAACAGTCTACCAACAGTCCCAACAGTCTACCAAGTCCCAACAGTCTACCAAGTCCCAACAGTCTACCAAGTCCCAACAGTCTACCAAGTCCCAACAGTCTACCAAGTCACAACAGTCTACCAAGTCACAACAGTCTACCAAGTCCCAACAGTCTACCAAGTCCCAACAGTCTACCAAGTCACAACAGTCTACCAACAGTCCCAACAGTCTACCAAGTCCCAACAGTCTACCAAGTCCCAACAGTCTACCAAGTCCCAACAGTCTACCAAGTCCCAACAGTCTACCAAGTCCCAACAGTCTACCAAGTCACAACAGTCTACCAAGTCCCAACAGTCTACCAAGTCCCAACAGTCTACCAAGTCCCAACAGTATACCAAGTCCCAACAGTCTACCAAGTCCCAACAGTCTACCAAGTCACAACAGTCTACCAAGTCCCAACAGTCTACCAAGTCCCAACAGTCTACCAAGTCCCAACAGTCTACCAAGTCACAACAGTCTACCAAGTCACAACAGTCTACCAACAGTCCCAACAGTCTACCAAGTCCCAACAGTCTACCAAGTCCCAACAGTCTACCAAGTCCCAACAGTCTACCAAGTCCCAACAGTCTACCAAGTCCCAACAGTCTACCAAGTCCCAACAGTCTACCAAGTCACAACAGTCTACCAAGTCACAACAGTCTACCAAGTCCCAACAGTCTACCAAGTCCCAACAGTCTACCAAGTCCCAACAGTCTACCAAGTCACAACAGTCTACCAAGTCACAACAGTCTACCAAGTCCCAACAGTCTACCAAGTCACAACAGTCTACCAAGTCACAACAGTCTACCAACAGTCACAACAGTCTAAACAGTCCCAAAAGTCCCAACAGTCTACCAATAGTCCCGACTGTCTAAACAGTCCCAACAGTCTACCAACAGTCCCAATAGTCTACCAATAGTCCCAACAATCTACTAAAAGTCTACCAACAGTCCCAACAATCTACCAACAGTCCCAACAGCCTACCAACAGTCCCAACAGTCTACCAACAATCACCCAACAGTCTACCAACAATCACCCAACAGTCTACCAATAGTCCCAACAGTCTACCAAATGTCTTCCAACAGTCCCAACACTCTACAAAAACGCCCAACACTCATAACAGTCTACCAACACTACCAACAATCTCCCAACAGTCTACCAACAGTCCCAACAGTCTACCAAAAGTCTTCCAACAGTCCCAACCGTCTACAAAAACTCACAACATTCATAACAGTCTACCAATAGTCCCAACAGTCTACCAACCATCTACCAACAGTCTACCAACAGTCTACCAACAGTCTACTAAAAGTCTACCAACAGTCCCAACAGTCTACCAACAATCACCCAACAGTCTACCAATAGTCCCAACAGTCTACCAAGTCTTCCAACAGTCTACCAAAAGTCTTCCAACAGTCCCAACACTCTACAAAAACCCAACACTCATAACAGTCTACCAACACTCTACCAACACTCCCAACAGTCTGCCAATAGCCTACCAATAGTCTACCAACAGTCCCAACACTATCAAAAGGCCTACAACAAATGGGCTTTCCCCCTCCAGCTGAGAGAGAGGGACTTATCACGGAGCATGATCTCAAATCAGTCTACCTGCAGGGGGCACTTCTTATAGCAGCTCAGGGTAATCTGCCATCATTATACCCTACAGAGAGGGGTACCTACCACCATTATACCCTACAGAGAGGGGTATCTACCACCATTATACCCTACAGAGAGGGGTATCTACCACCATTATACCCTACAGAGAGGGGTATCTACCACCATTATACCCTACAGAGAAGGTTATCTACCACCATTATACCCTACAGAGAGGGGTATCTATCACCATTATACCCTACAGAGAGGGGTATCTATCACCATTATACCCTACAGAGAGGGGTATCTACCACCATTATACCCTACAGAGAGGGGTATCTACCACCATTATACCCTACAGAGAGGGGTATCTACCACCATTATACCCTACAGAGAGGGGTATCTACCACCATTATACCCTACAGAGAAGGTTATCTACCACCATTATACCCTACAGAGAGGGGTATCTACCACCATTATACCCTACAGAGAGGGGTATCTACCACCATTATACCCTACAGAGAGGGGTATCTACCACCATTATACCCTACAGAGAGGGGTATCTACCACCATTATACCCTACAGAGAGGGGTATCTACCACCATTATACCCTACAGAGAGGGGTATCTACCACCATTATACCCTACAGAGAAGGTTATCTACCACCATTATACCCTACAGAGAGGGGTATCTACCACCATTATACCCTACAGAGAGGGGTATCTTCCACCATTATACCCTACAGAGAGGGGTATCTACCACCATTATACCCTACAGAGAAGGTTATCTACCACCATTATACCCTACAGAGAGGGGTATCTACCACCATTATACCCTACAGAGAGGGGTATCTACCACCATTATACCCTACAGAGAGGGGTATCTACCACCATTATACCCTACAGAGAGGGGTATCTACCACCATTATACCCTACAGAGAGGGGTATCTACCACCATTATACCCTACACAGAAGAGTATCTGGTTTCTTAGGGGCGTCTTCAAGATCCAGTAAGTAATGTCAGAAGGTAGCAGAATAATGTCTTACCAACAACAGCTGCAAATTCAAATAAAACTACATCACGTTTTGAAGTTCAATTTCTTTGCTTTGTTTAACAACACTATCATGTTTCTAGCAAATACGTTTTGTGGTCCAGAATGCAAACCGGACGCGCGCGTGAGTATAACCAATGAGGAGAAGGCACGTGGGTATAACCAATGAGGAGAAGGCACGTGAGTATACGCTTCTATAAACCAACGAGGAGATGGGAGATGCAGGACATGCACCGCGTTCAGCGTCACAAATAGAACTGACTTAGTGTGGGTGCAATGATTGAATAACATGTATGTGTACATTTATTTTGCCATTTGTCTAAAGTAAATTTGACGACATGATAATGCAGGAAAAGCTGTTTCCTACAAAATATTTGAATACTTTAGCTATGTCATCATATTTCCAGGCATTATATTGTAATTTAGAATTAACAGTCGCTAGCCCCGTCCAGAATGACTGGGCTTATCAAGACATTAGGGCTCCACTATAGCGCAGCCGTAAGAGGGGGGCTTGAGAACGTTCCTAACAATGGCATGACGCGACCGAGTGACGGAGGTATCGAACAAAATAACTACATTAAGTAATTCACTAATTATAAACTATTTACATACAGTATAATAGAAATGTTGGTACATTTGTGGACAACATTTGAACTTACTCAAACTTTAATACCATTCAATCTGCATAAGGGCAGTTTCTGTTGGTAAAGGGGTGGGAAACATTAAACGTATGCCTGTAAAATAGATTTGCATTTCTCTTCCCAAAAAGCATTTCAGCCTACTGGTAAGGCAGTTGGACATTGTATTTCACTCATTGACATTTTGTGGAAGTTAACCAACACTAGCCTTATCACACTTCCCCAGAAAGCAGCTGTGGTTAGAATGGACTCTCTGGGAGGATACAGAAACCACAACCAGCCTAACTGTACTAATGACCTTTTAAAACAGAGAAAACAGAGAAGAAAAACAGGAACCCAAACATTTTACTGAAACCAACAACAACTGTCTGTCCTTTTAATACATCTAAACCCAGCCTCCTACTCTCATACAGCTTGTGCCACTGCAGAATAACAAGTTACACTACACGACTTAATGCAAACACAAAGGGATCTTTTCTCTCTGTTTTAATACATTACAATATTTTGCGTGATGTATTGCAGCCACTCATCAGAACTGTAACCCAGACATTTGAGTGCTTCAGAGCATGAGGCACGGCCTGGTCAATTGTTTAACAATGACTCATTTTCCTGCTAAATGAGTCCAATACCAAACGGGCTTATCTCAGGGGACTTGGAGCAAAAATGCTATGCATTTCTTCCAGACAAAAATAATAAGGCTTTAAACAGGATATGAGTGGAATGGAATCGGTTGTCTCGGTCAGAGGAATTTTTATTGACCCATATTATATGAAGCAAGAGAAGGGAGATAGTGTTTATCAGACCAGGCCAGACAGGTCCAGTTGTCAGTGTCCTGTAAAAGGTTAATCCGTATGATCCATGGGTCACAAGGGGAGTGTTTGGTTAGACACCCCCAGGTGTAACAGCATGTAATGTGATGTCACTCTCTGTAATCTATATGCCTCAGAATATGATATGGATCCCAACAGACATTTTTGAGGATACCATATCAGTGGGTTGGTAAATACTAACTATCCCAAGATATGTTCATGGTGTGTTCAATATGCTTAAAAAACAGCTTAGGGTGATATATTCTTGGATTATGTCCTACAAGGTAAAAATGAGAATGGGTATCTGAAAATGTGGAACCATTTCTAATTATTGGACATGTTACTGTATATACACTTGCCACTACATATGGCATATGTCTTGAGCATGTATGAGCACACTGTCAAATGTAACAGAGATCAAAAGACAGACAGATACTGGTTATAAGCCTATCACATGCAGAATTCTCAACAGACAAGGTGTGTGAACAATAGTGCCACCAAGTGTTCAAATTCATAAACAATGCTAAAGAAAACCCTTACGTCTGGGGATTTAGGAGCTTTGCCCCTGGATGTCCAATGATTTCCCAGTGTGTGTTGTGTTACTCTTACCTGGTCAGAGGGGAAACAGTGCAGCAGCTGTGCAATGTCGTTGTTGTAGAGGGTCTCCCACTGGCGACGGGCCCACCCGACACAGTCCTCCCAGCCTTGGGGCCGCTGCCCCCCCACACCTCCCCACACACACTCCAGGACCTCCAGAGCCTCCGCCTCCCCCCGACCCAGGGTGCGCTCCAGGAAACCAGCAGCATCCCTGCAGGGAACAATAGCATAAGCATCATTAGACCTGGACCTCTCCCCTAATGGACCTTCATATAATCTCCTTCAAGACGATGATTCTCCAGAAAGACTAAAAACATAAACGCAAAGGAAACCAATAGGGATGATGGGTGGGCAGGATGAGTTGGCCTTTCATTTAAACCATCTCAAGGTCTCATAACATACTCCTCTCGCCCCCTCCCAGGGTTTATCATTCGAAGATAGAGAGAGAGAGTTCTGCCTCAGCTTGCTTTCAAATTCCAACGGTAATTGTGTAACACCTGAACAGTGGTGGAAGGAGCAGCCATGTCATATTCAACAACACTGGTTTCTGGATCCTATTTCGGTCAAACATGGACACATACTGTAACTATCCTCTTGTGCCCTTTACCTGCATTCGTCTAAGGTTATCACACCTACTCTGAGGGGATTCCTATGGGTGAGGCAGTGCATGGCAAACCCAAGATATACTCATTCACCCTTCCTAATGTCTGTTTAACAGGAAGATGAGCAGCACTGAACAGTCAGTCAGTCAGTCGGTAGTATTGTTACTGAGAAGTGAGAGGGGGTTAGGGGTGCTGCCTTTGAAACTGGCCCAAGGTCAGAGGTCACCCTGCATCTGAGGCGGAAGGAAGTGTTTGGAGTGATGGTGGTGTGTATTGTGTGTGGTGTGTGTGTCACACCCTGACCATAGTTTGCTTTGTATGTTTATATGTTTTGTTTGGTCAGGGTGTGATCTGAGTGGGCATTCTATGTTGTGTGTCTAGTTTGTCGGTTTCTGTGTTTGGCCTGACATGGTTCTCAATCAGAGGCAGGTGTTAGTCATTGTCTCTGATTGAGAACCATATTTAGGTAGCCTGTTTGGTGTTGGGTTTTGTGGGTGATTGTCCTTATGTCTGTCGTGTGCTAGTTTGCACCAGTATTAGGCTGTTTCGGTTTTCGTTACGTTTATTGTTTGTTTTGTATTTTGATTCGTGTTTCTTCAGTTTTATTAAACATGGATTGCAATAGACATGCCGCATTTTGTTCCGACTCTCTTTCACCTACAGAAAACCGTGACAGTGTGTGTGGTGTGTGGAGGGTGTGTAGAGCTCCATGGGTAGTATCTACCAGCCTGAGTCACATGTATGCCTGGTTCCTGTTAACACAGCACATATCCTGCGTTACACAGTCTCACCATCCTCTCCTACACCTACTCTGTCTGAGATGAGTCTGTGGGGCCTGCTCGGTGAGGTCTGCGCTTGTCTCCAGAGGACACTACTCCATCACTAAAGGGGCCTATAGTAAATCTCAGTAAAATACACTGAGCCTGGGAAAGAAACACAGGCAGGCCATGAGTCTTAACTGAACTCTTACTGGGGCAGATTAACAGGGCTCCGGAGCAGCTGATGGACTCTTACTGGGGCAGATTAACAGGGCTCCGGAGCAGCTGATGGACTCTTACTGGGGCAGATTAACAGGGCTCCGGAGCAGCTGATGGACTCTTACTGGGGCAGATTAACAGGGCTCCGGAGCAGCTGATGGGCTCTTACTGGGGCAGATTAACAGGGCTCCGGAGCAGCTGATGGACTCTTACTGGGGCAGATTAACAGGGCTCCGGAGCAGCTGATGGACTCTTACTGGGGCAGATTAACAGGGCTCCGGAGCAGCTGATGGACTCTTACTGGGGCAGATTAACAGGGCTCCGGAGCAGCTGATGGGCTCTTACTGGGGCAGATTAACAGGGCTCCAGAGCAGCTGATGGACTCTTACTGGGGCAGATTAATAGGGCTCCAGAGCAGCTGATGGACTCTTACTAGGTCAGATTTAACAGGCCTCCCCTTGCAGTTGATGGACTCTTACTGGGGCAGATTAACAGGGCTCCCCTTACAGCTGAGAACAATTGTCACTCTCACAGACCCACAGACCATTAGACACAATACATACAGAATACACAGCAAAACTCCAACTGCATTCCAAAAGTTTTGTAAAAATCAACCACAACAAAACCATGAGGACAGCGCTACTTCATTATAACACTTACTTTCCTCTTTCACCAGGAAGTAAAATAGTCCTCAGGCCTGTAAGTGAATGGATGTATATGAGTTAGACATCTCTGCCTAATTAGCTGACTGACTGTGTGCCAGATGTTTAACCCAGGAGATTGTTAACCTAGAAGTCCCCTGGGGGGAGGGTGGTTTCACCCAGAAGACATCTCTTCCCTGAGCTTTACTGCAACACTGGCTGTTCTTTAGAAACAGCACTAACTACTGCATTACCATCTGTAGGGCTCACTACTTATTTGGGGCATGTCCAGTGCCTTCAGAAAGTATTTATCCCCCTTGAATTATTCTACATTTTGTTGTGTTACAGCCTGAATTCAAAATTGTTTAAATATCATTTTTTCCTCACCCATCTACACACAATACCTCATAATTACATTTTTTTTCCAAATGTATTGAAAATGTATTACAGACATATTTAATTTACATACAGTATTCACACCCCCGAGTCAATACTTTGTAGAACTATCTTTGGCAGCACTTACAGCTGTGAGTCTTTCTGGGTAAGTCTCTAAGAGCTTTCCACACCTCGATTGTGCAACATTTACACGTTATTATTTTCAAAGTTCTTCAAGCTCTGTCAAATTGGATGTTGATCATTGCTAGACAACCATTTTTCAGGTCTTGCCATATATTATCAAGTTGATATAAGTCAAGTATTCTTGGTAAGTAACTCCAGTGTAGATTTGGCATTGTGTTTTAGGTTATTGTCCTGCACAAAGGTGAATTCAACTCCCAGTGTCTAGTGTAAAGCAGAATGAACCAGGTTTTCCTCTAATATTTGTCCTGTTCTTAGCTCCATACCCATAAGATGATGTAGTCACCACTATGCTTGAAAATATATAGTGTGGTACTCAGTAATGTGTTATATTGGATTTGTCCCAAACATAACACTTTTGTATTCACAGGGCAAAAAGTGAATTGCTTTACCACATTTGTTGCTGTTTTACTTCAGTGTCTTGTTGCAAACAGGTTGCATGATTTTTAGCATTTTTATTCTGTACAGACTTCTTTTCACTCTGTCATTTAGGTTAGTATTGTGGAGTAACTACAATGTTGTTGATCCATCCTCAGTTTTCTCCTATCACAGCCATTAAACACTGTAACTGTTTTAAAGTCACCATTGGCCTCATGGTGAAATCCTTCCTGTCTCACAACAGAGTTAGGAAGGATGCCTGTATCTTTGTAGTGACTGTGTGTATTGATACACCATCCAAAGTGTGATGAATAAATTCACCACGTTCAAAGAGATATGTCCGTTTTTGTGTGTTTTTTTTAAACCAAACTACCAATAGGTGCCCATCTTTGCAAGACATTGGAAAACCTCCTGGTCATTATGGTTGAACATGCGTTTGAAATTCACTGCTTGACTGAGGGGTGTTACAGATAATATGTGGGACACAGTTATGAGGTAGCCAATATGTTAAACACTATTATTGCACACAGAGTGAGTCGATGAAAATGATTATGTGACTTGTTAAGCAGATTTTTTCTCCTGAACTTATTTAGGCTTGCCATAACAAAGGGGTTGAATACTTATTGACTGAAGACATTTCAGCTATTAACGTTTAATTAATTTGTAAAAATGTCTAAAAACACAATTCCACTTTGACATTATGGGGTATTGTGTGTAGGCCAGTGACAAAAGAAAACTACATTTAATCCATTTTAAATTCAGGCTGTAACACAACAACATGTGGAAAAAGTCAAGGGGTGTGAATACTGTCTGAAGGCACTGTATGTATGAGGGCAGACTGAGGCATCAAAATTGAATAGTGATAGGCTGGATGATTGGCCTATGGCTGGTATGACTAGTAGCATAAGCCTGCGATCTGAAGCCAAAAGTTTCAGTGAAATACAGCACACTTAGGAATTTAAAGATTCCATTTTTGCTCATCGTGTTTGCGTGATTGCAACTGATTGACTATGTTAGGAAAGAAGTTAGACTTACCTCAAGTACAGATTGACATGTTCAGCTGCTTGTTTATAGAGCCCCTCAAACTGGTCTCTAGCCCACTGCAAAGACACATGGTAGGTCTGACTTAATGGGGTTTTCATTTTAACTTCAGTCTGATGCACCCTTTTCATTTCATGGTCTCAATCACCCTCAAAATGCTTATCCATTCTGGGGCAAGATTGAGAGTTAAGAGTGTAAAAAGCTTTGCATTTTAGATGAGTTGTGTGTGTGTGAGGGATTAGAGATAAGTGGAGTATGGATGGACTGAGTTAGGAGTTAGTACTGTACTGTATGGATGGATGGACTGAGTTGGGAGTTGATACTGTACTGTATGGATGGAGATGGACTGAGTTAGGAGTAGGTACTGTGCTGTATGGATGGAGATGGACTGAGTTAGGAGTTAGTACTGTACTGTATGGATGGAGATGGACTGAGTTAGGAGTTGGTACTGTGCTGTATGGATGGAGATGGACTGAGTTAGGAGTTAGTACTGTACTGTATGGATGGAGATGGACTGAGTTAGGAGTTGGTACTGTGCTGTATGGATGGAGATGGACTGAGTTAGGAGTTGATACTGTACTGTATGGATGGAGATGGACTGAGTTAGGAGTAGGTACTGTGCTGTATGGATGGAGATGGACTGAGTTAGGAGTTGATACTGTACTGTATGGATGGAGATGGACTGAGTTAGGAGTAGGTACTGTGCTGTATGGATGGAGATGGACTGAGTTAGGAGTTGGTACTGTACTGTATGGATGGAGATGGACTGAGTTAGGAGTAGGTACTGTACTGTATGGATGGAGATGGACTGAGTTAGGAGTAAGTACTGTATGGATGGAGATGGACTGAGTTAGGAGTTGATACTGTACTGTATGGATGGAGATGGACTGAGTTAGGAGTTGATACTGTACTGTATGGATGGAGATGGACTGAGTTAGGAGTAGGTACTGTGCTGTATGGATGGAGATGGACTGAGTTAGGAGTTGATACTGTACTGTATGGATGGAGATGGACTGAGTTAGGAGTAGGTACTGTACTGTATGGATGGAGATGGACTGAGTTAGGAGTAGGTACTGTACTGTATGGATGGAGATGGACTGAGTTAGGAGTAGGTACTGTACTGTATGGATGGAGATGGACTGAGTAAGGAGTTGATACTGAACTGTATGGATGGAGATGGACAGAGTTAGGAGTTAGTACTGTACTGTATGGACGGAGATGGACTGAGTAAGGAGTTGATACTGAACTGTATGGACGGAGATGGACTGAGTTAGGAGTTAGTACTGTACTGTACTGTATGGACGGAGATGGACTGAGTTAGGAGTTAGTACTGTACTGTACTGTATGGAGATGGACTGAGTTAGGAGTTGATACTGTACTGTATGGACGGAGATGGACTGAGTTAGGAGTTAGTACTGTACTGTACTGTATGGAGATGGACTGAGTTAGGAGTTGATACTGTACTGTATGGACGGAGATGGACTGAGTTAGGAGTTAGTACTGTACTGTACTGTATGGACGGAGATGGACTGAGTTGGGAGTTGATACTGTACTGTACTGTATGGAGATGGACTGAGTTAGGAGTTGATACTGTACTGTATGGACGGAGATGGACAGAGTTAGGAGTTAGTACTGTACTGTACTGTATGGACGGAGATGGACAGAGTTAGGAGTTAGTACTGTACTGTATGGATGGAGATGGACTGAGTTAGGAGTTGATACTGTACTGTATGGATGGAGATGGACTGAGTTAGGAGTTAGTACTGTACTGTATGGATGGAGATGGACTGAGTTAGGAGTTGATACTGTACTGTATGGACGGAGATGGACTGAGTTAGGAGTAGGTACTGTGCTGTATGGATGGAGATGGACTGAGTTAGGAGTTAGTACTGTACTGTATGGATGGAGATGGACTGAGTTAGGAGTTGATACTGTACTGTATGGACGGAGATGGACTGAGTTAGGAGTTGATACTGTACTGTATGGATGGAGATGGACTGAGTTAGGAGTTGATACTGTACTGTACTGTATGGACGGAGATGGGCTGAGTTAGGAGTTGATACTGTACTGTATGGATGGAGATGGACTGAGTTAGGAGTTGATACTGTACTGTATGGACGGAGATGGACAGAGTTAGGAGTTAGTACTGTACTGTACTGTATGGACGGAGATGGACTGAGTTAGGAGTTGATACTGTACTGTAAGGATGGAGATGGACTGAGTTGGGAGTTAGTACTGTATTGTACTGTATGGATGGAGATGGACTGAGTTGGGAGTTAGTACTGTATTGTACTGTATGGATGGAGATGGACTGAGTAAGGAGTTAGGAGTTAGTTCTGTACTGTATGGATTGAGATGGACTGAGTTAGGAGTTGATACTGTACTGTATGGATGGAGATGGACTGAGTTAGGAGTTAGTACTGTACTGTATGGACGGAGATGGACTGAGTTAGGAGTAGGTACTGTACTGTATGGATGGAGATGGACTGAGTTAGGAGTTGATACTGTACTGTATGGATGGAGATGGACTGAGTTAGGAGTTGATACTGTACTGTGCTGTATGGATGGAGATGGACTGAGTTAGGAGTTGATACTGTACTGTACTGTATGGACGGAGATGGACTGAGTTGGGAGTTAGTACTGTACTGTACTGTATGGAGATGGACTGAGTTAGGAGTTGATACTGTACTGTACTGTATGGACGGAGATGGACTGAGTTAGGAGTTGATACTGTACTGTACTGTATGGACGGAGATGGACTGAGTTGGGAGTTGATACTGTACTGTATGGATGGAGATGGACTGAGTTAGGAGTTGATACTGTACTGTACTGTATGGACGGAGATGGACTGAGTTGGGAGTTGATACTGTGCTGTATGGATGGAGATGGACTGAGTTAGGAGTTGATACTGTACTGTATGGATGGAGATGGACTGAGTTAGGAGTTGATACTGTACTGTACGGATGGAGATGGACTGAGTTAGGAGTTGATACTGTACTGTACTGTATGGACGGAGATGGACTGAGTTGGGAGTTGATACTGTACTGTATGGATGGAGATGGACTGAGTTAGGAGTTGATACTGTACTGTACTGTATGGATGGAGATGGACAGAGTTAGGAGTTAGTTCTGTACTGTATGGACGGAGATGGACTGAGTTGGGAGTTGATACTGTACTGTATGGACGGAGATGGACTGAGTTGGGAGTTGATACTGTACTGTATGGATGGAGATGGACTGAGTTAGGAGTTGATACTGTACTGTACTGTATGGATGGAGATGGACAGAGTTAGGAGTTAGTTCTGTACTGTATGGACGGAGATGGACTGAGTTGGGAGTTGATACTGTACTGTATGGATGGAGATGGACTGAGTTAGGAGTTGATACTGTACTGTATGGATGGAGATGGACTGAGTTAGGAGTTGATACTGTACTGTACTGTATGGACGGAGATGGACTGAGTTGGGAGTTGATACTGTACTGTATGGATGGAGATGGACTGAGTTAGGAGTTGATACTGTACTGTATGGATGGAGATGGACTGAGTTAGGAGTAGGTACTGTACTGTATGGATGGAGATGGACTGAGTTAGGAGTTGATACTGTACTGTATGGATGGAGATGGACTGAGTTGGGAGTTGATACTGTACTGTATGGATGGAGATGGACTGAGTTAGGAGTTGATACTGTACTGTATGGATGGAGATGGACTGAGTTAGGAGTAGGTACTGTGCTGTATGGATGGAGATGGACTGAGTTAGGAGTTAGTACTGTACTGTATGGATGGAGATGGACTGAGTTAGGAGTTGATACTGTACTGTATGGATGGAGATGGACTGAGTTGGGAGTTGATACTGTACTGTATGGACGGAGATGGACTGAGTTGGGAGTTGATACTGTACTGTATGGATGGAGATGGACTGAGTTAGGAGTAGGTACTGTGCTGTATGGATGGAGATGGACTGAGTTAGGAGTTAGTTCTGTACTGTATGGATGGAGATGGACTGAGTTAGGAGTTGATACTGAACTGTACTGTATGGACGGAGATGGGCTGAGTTAGGAGTTGATACTGTACTGTATGGATGGAGATGGACTGAGTTAGGAGTTGATACTGTACTGTACTGTATGGATGGAGATGGGCTGAGTTAGGAGTTAGTACTGTACTGTATGGACGGAGATGGACTGAGTTAGGAGTTGATACTGTACTGTATGGACGGAGATGGGCTGAGTTTGGAGTTGATACTGTACTGTACTGTATGGACGGAGATGTGCCATACCTAAGTTAAGTCAACGTTGGGTCAAATTGTTTGGGGTATGTCGACATACGGTTAGTGTTGTAAGGTTATGCTCTGGATAGCTTGCCAGCCATGTGCCAGTCAGTCAGCCAACCATTCAGAGAGCAGCCATGTTTAAAGTGTGTTAACCGTAACGTGGATGGCAGCTCATAGGGTAGAGGAATGCCGTGGCCTAAACTCCTTTAATATGCTAGGATTCCAGAATGATGTTACAGGAGGTTGATATGGCAATGCTAGGTTGCTGTGATGATGCTCGGCTACAGGGATGCAGTCCAAAACACATACAATCAGACTGTGGTTCCATGCCTCACCTGCAGGGTGTGCTCTATGCGGTGAGGGAAGTTCTTCAAGGTGCACAGTGGGATGGCATTCTGGGAGCCGGTCTTGGCCGGTCCATAGGACTCAGTCAGGTGGGGAACTACCACTAGAGTATGGCCCTTACTACCCAGGGTACCCCCCTCCAGCATGGGTCTCTGGTGCTGGACACAGCGGCCATCCAGGTACACTCCTGTAGTGCGCGCGCACACACACAAACACACACACACACACAGAAATAGTACAAAAATAGTAAACCAATAAGAAAAGCGAAAAGTCACACAGCATATAAACAGGCTTGGGTTACTTTTAAAATGTATTTCGTAAATAGCTTTACATGTATTCCCCAACCGTGCCGATAGAGGATTGAAATACTATGTTATCTGTCTGTCTGCTCCCCCCACCATGTGTTCCACAATCCCTCTCCAGCAGCTATCTACAGCATTACATAATAATAACCTAACGTAGCAGGCATAAAATAAACACCTGAATCTACACTGAACAAAAAAACGCAACATGCAACAATTTCAAAGCTTTTACTGAGTTACAGTTCATATAAGGAAATCAGTCAATTTAAATAAATGCATTAGGCCTTAATCTATGGATTTCACAGGACTGGGAATACAGATATGCATCTGTTGGTTACAGATACCTTAAAAAAAAGGCAGCGGCATGGATCAGAAAACCAGTCAGTATCTGATGTGACCACCACTTGCCTCATGCAGTGCGACATCTCCTTCGAATAAAGTTGATCAGGCTGTTGATTGTGTCCTGTGGAATGTTGTCCTACTCCTCATCAATGGCTGTGCGAAGTTGCTGGCTATTGGCGCCATACACGCAGTTAGGTCAAGACCCTGGTGAGGATGATGAGCACGCAGATGAGCTTCCCTAAGATGGTTTCTGACAGTTTGTGCAGAAATCTTCAGTTTTGCAAATTCACAGTTTTCATATGTTCTCATGTTCTGAGCAAGGAACTTAAACGTTAGCTTTCTTACATGGCACATATTGCACATTGTTTTTGCATTATTTAAACCAAATTGAACATGTTTCATCAGCAGTCCGGGTGGCTGGTCTCAGATGATTCCGCAGGTAAAAAAGCCAGATGTGGAGGTCCTGGGTTGGTGTGGTTACACGTGGTCTGTGGTTGTGAGGCCGGTTGGACATACTGCCAAATTCTTTAAAACGACGTTGGAAGCGGCTTATGATAGAGAAATGAACACTCAATTCGGTGGCAACAGCTTTGGTGGACATTCCTCCAGTCAGCATGCCAATTGCACGCTCCCTCAAAACTGCACATTTTAGAGTGGCATTTTACTGTCCCCAGCACAAGGTGCACCTGTGTAATGATCATGCTGTTTAATCAGCTTCTTGATACGTGGATGGATTATGGATTATAGGTGGATGGGATTATCTTGGCAAAGGAGAAATGCTCACTAACAGGGATGTAAACAAACTTGTGCACAAAATTTGAGAGAAATAAGCTTTTTGTGTATATGAAACATTTCTGGGGTCTTTTATTTTAGCTTATGAAACATGGGACCAACACTTTTTACATGTTGTATTTATATTTTTGTTCAGTATAGATCCCCTACATACTGGTCTTGACCATAAGAAAAAAACTGTCAGGGGAGGTTCTGTTCTGCACTGTTTAACCAATCCAGTAAATGTGGAGGAGGAGTTAAAGTGTGTGTGTGTGATTTTCTCATTAATGTTGTCACCCTGTAATGTCCAAACCGGAAGTTGCATCACAGGCTTTCTTTCTATGTCCCCTGACAACCGGTTGTTGAGGACTCGGCAGTGGCTAGTTACATAATGACCTCAGCGTCAGAGCCACACTGGGGAGTGAGTCAAGTCTGTCTAACAACACCAGACAGACAGACATACAGTTGCTAATGAACTGACCTTAACTACACTGATTCTGGTACTGGTGGCATGCAGGCCTATGTGCTATTATTACCACAGCTATTACTACAGAAATAAAGGAGAATTGCCTCTAGTGGTGTTTATTACTGATGCCGATAAGACTATTAGCCATTGGTTGTTGTACTAGTAATGTTATTGATGTCGATACAGCTAGACGTGTGTGTTGGTCCTGAAATTGGCAGTAGCGTGGGTGTTGCCAGTGTATGGACTCTGTCACTAGTAGTAATATCATTAATAGGATCATGATACAGGGAGTAGCACAGGCACTGGTACTGACTGGCTTCCACGTTGTCCAGAGCTGCAGCTACTCCATCCAGGCCCATGAAGAAGGTGTGCCCATAGACCTGCTCACTGTCTGGGTCCAGGCGGTTCTGGTGGGCTGTGATGTTCATGTTGGGGTTCATGACTCTGACCGCCTGGGCTGCTACCTCTGACTTCTGTCTCTGTGGAAGTAGAGGAGGAGGTCGGTGAGTGAAGGGAAAATCATCCTCTCTTGATGAACTTCCCCTCGTTCCCCCATGACTTACTCAAAGAATAGGTGGAATACAAAGAGAAACCTGAAGAGAAAACACAAACACTGAAGGCAGAAACACTAAAACACTGAAACACTAAAAAACAGAAACATTAAAACACAAACACTGAAGGCAGAAACATTAAAACACAGAAACACTAAAACACAGAAGGCAGAAACATTAAAACACAGAAAAACTGAAGGCACTAACACTAAAACACAGAAACATTAAAACACAGAAACACTAAATTACAGAAACACTAAAGGCAAAAAACGAGAAAAAGAGCAGCAATGGTGTGAACTGGGTGACAAAGAAACTAGAGAACTGAGGGGAAGGGAAACCCAAATATTTACACAAGCAGCAAAGGAAATCAGGATACACATGAACTGATCATAGATGGGTCTTATATAGCAGTATCTTGTATATTTCTCCTTCTGACAGACATCTGGAAGATGGTATGAAAGCCAATGGCAAGCACTCGGTCACATTCAAATGAAGTGGAAAGGAAAACTAAATCACCATGACTGTGGCCTACGGATACATACATGGCTCACAGCCATTTAGTTATATAACAGTTTGCCGGACACAATTTTTCCTAAGCACAATATGTCCTAACTATATTCAGATTCAACGCAGACAGATATGTGTTTTTACCATTGGGGTGTGTAAGGTTGAATGTGGGAGTGTGTGTGTGTGTGTGTTTTTCTCATTAATTTCATCTTGACTTGGCTGACAAGGCAGAAAAAAAGAAATATAATGGGATCAGGCTGTACAATCTTTCCAATCAGCAATATATCCCCATTTATGAATGAAAATGTGATATGAACTGGAAATAGATAAACATGTTGTTTTGTACTTTGATGAATTATTACGGGAATAAGTAAGAAACCTATCAGCATTCCTTGTAGACGTGCGTGCCCGACACACACACATCACCTGTAGCACTCCGATGTGAAGCACAGGTTAATTGTAGGCGAGTTGACTAATCATGAGGCAAGTCTTTCTCAAAAACAGTAGTTCATCCCTCTTTTCAACACGTTGTGATTGAAAAGCGCTGGGGGAAAATGCCAGCTCAACACACGTCTGTTTATGGGTGATAATACGAAATGGATATGAACAGGAAATAGATATAAACTTGTTGTGTTATACTTTGATCAATTATAATGGGAATGTGTAAGAAACTGATCAGGAAAAGGAGCTTACAATTGTTGGGAATTGGCAGTTGTTTCCTTGTGGACATGTGAGCTACCTGCATAAAAGTGTTCCTCTTTCTCCATCTGAACAGAACCTACAGAAACTACCTGTGAAACACTCGATCGGAAAACTGTAACTATGGCGATAAAGACCATCCTGCTTCTAAGCGGTGCCTTTGCACTGGGCGATGCAAAGTCCTTGATGGAGGCCAACCTGGACCAGCTCCCTGCTTTCAACCCAGACTGGAGACCAATGGTGAACGTATTCATCATATGCAGGAGATGGGTGGTGAGGGAAACAGCATTGAACAGAGCCCAGGTCTCCAGATGTTTCAGGAAATTGATGCTGTTAAGTATCCAGCTGACGTGAATGACCTGGAAACTCTGGAGCCCTCGGTAGAGATGGATGGAGACCAGGGCTTGTATCAGGAGGCTTTCAGGGAACAGGGGAGAGGTTGGAAGGGACAGAGTGCAGGAGCGCATGTCCCTCTGGCTGGTCACAATATGGATCCCGCTGCTTCAGGTACCGAGTCTGAGCAGTTCTGTGTGTATCAGGGAGCCAACCTGGCATCCGTCCACAGCACAGCAGAATATACATTTCATACAGGAGATGGTAATGATACAAACTGGGGGATTTCCTCGCGCCTGGATTGGAGGTTATGATCTTGCTCAGGAAGGCCTATGGCTCTGCAGCGATGGGTCCAGATTTGACTTTACCAACTGGACAGCCGGACAACTACCAAGGCAAACAAAACTGCCTGTACTTTAATTATGGAGCTGAAAAACGCTGGGATGAGGGAATTTGCAGTACAAGGTTTCCCTCTGTGTGTTCTAGAAGAATGTGATCTCTCGCCTGTGAGTCAGATGAATATTTATTTCTCTTTCCCATGGTTTTAAATGTTAACAAATCTGTGTAAACGTTAAACTTGTTGCCATGAATCATGATTAACAGAGAAACACACTCTCAGTATAAATTATACTTTCTGTCTCTCCTTCTCTGCATTTGTTGAATAATGATTTTGTCACAAATAAAAGATCAGTTCCCATCTTAAAAAGGAAAATGTGTTGAACATGAATAAAAACAATTCTACAACATAAAAGGCATCTGAGAAGTTCAATATCTAGTAAGCATTTTGAGAATTGTGTTTGTGTTTAGAATTGCTTCTCTCTTACCCCAATGTCTTGAGACCTGAAGAGAAATTGTCGGTTTAGATTGGATCTCTCTATGGAGTCCATGTCTGTCACAGTGATGTGCCCACCCTCTCCAGCCCCCAGGCCAATCAGAGCAAAATTCTTGAGAAGTTCACAACCTATAGCGCCAGCCCCAACCTGACGACACATCATGACAGAAGACATGTTAGAATACAAAATAAAATAGAACAAATCAATTCAACCCAAGCTGCATTCATCTACTGTATAAATATCACTCAATCAACACATTTGTCATAGTATATGCCAAGCTACTTTTTGCACATCAGAGGGTATTAAGACTTTCACTCCAACACACTCATGTGAAAACAGAACTGGTGAGAGTGCAATAACACAAGCATGCACGCACAAACTCACGCGCACACACACAAAGCAAAACAAATAAAAGCTAGCATAACACATGCAAAGGAAACCTGGTAGGTGAGGGCTTGGCAGGACCAAACGCTAACAGGAAATGCCACCTGAATCACAGCTGTTTCCTGCACGTGTCATTATCAACACTAGCAGGAGTGACCAGAGGGAAAGAATAACACTGAGGCCTGTTTGGCCATGCAGAGGGCACCCCCTGCTGGTGAGAGATGAGAAGACTGGCACTCACAAGGAAATACTTCTGTTCACCAAGCCTCTCCTGGAAGCCTGATCCAAACACTGCAGTCTGCCCGTCATACCGAGAGCCTCTCTGCAATAGAGACAGTAGAGCAGTGGTTAATGCAGACAGGCAGGGAATAAATATCCATCAACACTTGATAACTGATAATTTTCCTGATAGATAAAACATGGCTTCCTAAGGCTACATTAATTATTCTTCATGGGGGGAGATCGTAATCGATAGCTAGCTTTTGGCTGATATTATATATATTTTTATTTGAATATGTATTGGCTGATATTAATATTTTTAAATATTATTTATTAAAATCTTACTGGTGAACAAGTGCTCTCTGTCAGTTCCTCTCCCTCTCCACCGTTGCCTTCAGGAAGGCACTCCAGTGCATCAAAGTACAGCCACTGCTGAAGAGGGGTGAACTTCCCAGTGCACGCCTATAGGGACAGCAAATATGAACATGAGGCACACAGGCAAACATATCAACACTATGAACCATACAGCACATCACAGGCACTTCACTATCCCTGGCAGTGCTTCTGGAGTACAGAAACCATAGCAGTCTGCTCATAAAGGTGTAATAAATGCATTCTACTGTCGAGGGGCTTGACTAGATCATAGGGCAGCTTTGAATTATTGGGACTGCAAGCTCTTCTTTAGTGCCTAAATGTGTTGGATACCTATGTTCCTTCTCGGGACTTTTGTCCTCACCTTCATGACTTCTTGGGCGGCCAGCCCTCCGATGAAGGCGTTAACAGGGGCCAGGTCACCACAGGCAGTGAAGGACAGACTCTGCACCACACCTTCATCTAACTGATCCAGATGGGACACCTTATTCAGTTCTGTCACCATGGCTACCAGTAGCTCAGCATCCGACTGTAGGGGGATGGATGGACAGCCGACTCCATAGTAAGACAGAGCATGATCAGTTTCTTTAGAGATTCTATCCAAATTGAGCTACTGGTTCAAATATCTTTCACAGATTCTAAAGATGCTTTCTTAGCCTACTGAACATCACAAAGAGTGGTGAGACAGGCAAATACACTATAATGTCATAAGATTTCTTCTACCAACACATGAATGTTCCATACCAGAAAAATAAATATGATTTTGTATTGTCTTTCACTGACCTGAGACCTGGGCTTAGGTAGTCGTCCCACTCTCTTCACGAAGCCATGCAGGGCTTGGAAGGCCAGGTGCAGTGTCTGGTGCTTCGTCATCTTCCCATAGTCAGTCATTACTAGTAACTCAGGGTCAACCAAGGCCTCGTCAAGGGGTTTCTGTAACAAGTACAGAAAGTATAGGCATAAAGTAAGCATAGTGAACTGAGTGCAATGTTATTGAAGGTTGGTACCTTGGTAAGGTTGGCTTTCCATATGATACAATAAATATCTAAATATTATTCTTGGGATAGATGAATGCCTAGTCCAACATGATTAATTTGATAAAATTAAGAAACAATACTTACAAATTGTAGTATTTTAGACTTTTTGACCTCAGTTGCTACACCTCCTTTCTCATACTCAGAAAAGCTTGACGTGTCACAAATACTGAAGGAATCAGGGCCTGGCAATGAAAGAACATCATTTACACACACATCATAATGTATGAATCATCATATTCATTTACATTTCTGTCCATATTAAATGTCATCACCACCACTGTCATGCCATTTCCTGTCATGTATTTAAAAACATTTTTAAAGTAGCTTAGATATGCCTCATATTACAACAATTATATAATATTAAAAAAGGAGATGTCCTTTCGAGAGAAACTAAAGTTGAAATATCTTTCTAGTAAACAAGTTTTACTGGTGGCACTTAAGGGGCAAAGTACATTTTCTGCATTCTTGTTCTAAACCACCATTATTTTGGATGCTTTTCCCCTGTGAATAAGAACTCACCAAGGACTTTGATGTCCACTGGTCCATAGCTATTGAGCTTTGTCATGCCACACACTTCAGAGAGGGACACAGTGCTGCCATCTACAAAGCCATGCCTCTGTTCAATGCATGTGACCACTCCAGGATCCGCCTATAGATGCAAGAGAACAATGTATAACAGTGGTTTTGCTCTATGATCTTGTCCACTGACATTCTGTATTCCCAGGTATAACATGCAAATGCCACCATCTTCAATAGTTAAGGAAAGGTAAGCATTGAATACCTTGGTGATATGATCTATCATGGCTGATGCAGGCGTCTCACCATCAGTGTCCAAGACCTCAAACTCCTCCCCAAAGTCACAGAATAACTGACTGCAATAGAACCAAAACAATAACCATTGGGGAACTGAACCAGCTATGCATCACTCCATCACTCATATCTACTATGGATGAGGACTGTTACAGGAGAGGTTATTATTGGTTAAAGTAGAGAAGGTGTGTCACCCCCCTCACCCACAAAGTCCTTTGGTATCAGCCACAAGGAACTTGATTCCATTTGAATGACAAAACGTCCCAAAACGCTGCTGGTCATCCAGAGAGGAGTCAGTCAGCACCACCACCTGGGAAAACAAATAAGATATGTCCTCACCTTTAATGTTATTGCTATACCTAGGGTTGAAAAAATCTGGTCAGCTTCCTGAAAATTCCCAGGTTTTCCAGAAATCCTGGTTTCCTGTCTGTTCCCTCCTGATTCCGGCAATCTTCCAACCGGGTTTTCCAGAAAAACATGACATTTTGAGAACGTTACCAGATTTTTGCAACCCCAGCTGTACTGTGTATGGCTAGTCCAGAGAGAAAGTGGGGAAACGCAAGGCAGGGTTCAGGCCTACCTGGAATTGTTGCAGCAGCGTCTCCTTCAGTGGCCCAGTGTGGGCAGACACATGGACATGGGGGTTAAGGGCAGACAGCTGGGATAGGGAACTCATGGCTCGGTTCTGACCAAGGTGAGATGCCAGCAGGAAAAACTGGAAGGGAAACATTGAGGTTCAGGAGTAGTTTGACAAAATAACATATGATAACATATGATCTGAATGAACATTTTCAGAATGTTATATGCCCCTGTATTCCTATTTCCCTCCTTTAATATCAGGTGCTAAATAGTTACAGAGATGGCAGTGTGATAGAGACGGTGTCACGCCCTGGTCTTAGTATTTTGTGTTTTCTTTCTTTATTTGGTCAGGCCAGGGTGTGACATGGGTTTTGGTATGTGGTGTGTTTTTGTCTTGGGGTTTTTCACAGGTATTGGGATTGTAGCTTAGTGGGGTTTTCTAGCTTAGTCTATGGCTGTCTGAAGTGGTTCTCAATCAGAGGCAGGTGTTTATCGTTGTCTCTGATTGGGAACCATATTTAGGCAGCCATATTCTTGGAGTGTGTCGTGGGTGATTGTCCTTGTTACTGTCTATGTGTTACTTTGCACCAGTATAGGCTGTTTCGGTTTTCGTGTTACGTTTCTTGTTTTGTAGTGTTTGTGTTTATATATATTTTTTTATTAAACATGAATCTCAATAGCCACGCCACATTTTGGTCCGACTCTCTTTCACATGAAGAAAACCGTTACAGAATCACCCACCACAACAGAACCAAGCGGCGTGGTGACAGGCAGTGGCAGCAGGAGCAACAAGGTCTGGATTATACGACTTGGGAGGAAATAGACAGGTGGGCGGTCGACCCAGGGAGAGTGCCAGAGCCCGCCTGGGATTCGCTGGAGCATGGCGAGGAAGGTTATAGGAGAATGGAGTTGGAGAAACGAACACGGCGGCGTGGAAGGAAGCCTGAGAGTCCGCCCCAAAAATTTCTTCGGGGGGGCACAGGGAGAGTGTGGCAGAGTCAGGAGTCAGACCTGAGCCAACTCCCCCTGTTTATCGTGAGGAGCCAAGGAGGAGACCAGAACCAGAGCCGGTGTTGGAGGTGAGCGAAGCAGAGACTGTGAAGGAGTTAATGGGGAAATTGGAGGAGAGAGTTATGAGGGAGTTGCTGTGTTGGTGCTTTAGGCATGGAATTCACCCGATGGAGCGTGTCGGGGATTTGATGGCACCTGGGTCAGTGCTCCATACTTGTCCTGAGGTGCGTGTTAGTCGGCTGGTGAAGATTGTGCCAGCCTCACGCACCAGGCCTCCTGTGCACCTCCCGAGCCTTGCACGTCCTGTGCCAGCCCTGCTCTCAAGATCTCCAGTACGCCTTCACGGTCCAGCCCATCCTGTGCGACCTCCACACACCAGCCCTCCGGTGGCAGCTTCCCGCAACAGGCTTCCTGTGCGTGTCCTCGGCCCAGTACCACCAGTGCCAGCACCACGCACCAGGCCTTCAGTGCGCTTTGCCTGTCCAGCACTGCCAGAGCTTTTCTCCTTTCCAGCGCTGCCGGAGTCTCCCGCCTGTTTAGCGCTGCCAGAGCCTTCCTCCTCTACAGCGCTGCCGGAGTCTCCCACCTGTTCAGCGCAGTCAGAGCCTTCCTCCTCTACAGCGCTGCCGGAGTCTCCCGCCTGTTTAGCGCTGCCAAAGCCTTCCGCCTCTACAGCGCTGCCGGAGTCTCCTGCCTGTTCAGCGCTGCCAGTCTGCAAGGAGCAGCCAGAGCTGTCAGTCTGCAAGGAGCTGCCAGTCTGCATGGAGCAGCCAGAGCTGCCAGTCTGCAAGGAGCAGCCAGAGCTGCCAGTCTGCATGGAGCAGCCAGTCTGCATGGAGCTGCCAGTCTGCAAGGAGCTGCCAGAGCTGCCAGTCTGCATGAAGCCGCCAGAGCCGCCAGTCTGCATGAAGCCGCCAGAGCCGCCAGTCTGCATGAAGCCGCCAGAGCCGCCAGTCTGCATGAAGCCGCCAGAGCCGCCAGTCTGCATGAAGCCGCCAGAGCCGCCAGTCTGCATGAAGCCGCCAGAGCCGCCAGTCTGTAAGAATCCGCCAGAGCCGCCAGTCTGCAAGGAGCCGCCAGTCAGCCAGACTCTTCCAGATCCGCCAGTCAGCCAGGATCTTCCAGATCCGCCAGTCAGCCAGGATCTTCCAGATCCGCCAGTCAGCCAGGATCTTCCAGATCCGCCAGTCAGCCAGGATCTTCCAGATCCGCCAGTCAGCCAGGATCCGCCAGTCAGCCAGGATCCGCCAGTCAGCCAGACTCTTCCATATCCGCCAGTCAGCCAGGATCTTCCAGATCCGCCAGTCAGCCAGGATCTTCCAGATCCACCAGTCAGCCAGGATCTTCCAGATCCGCCAGTCAGCCAGGATCCGCCAGTCAGCCAGACTCTTCCAGATCCGCCAGTCAGCCAGGATCTTCCATATCCGCCAGTCAGCCAGACTCTTCCAGATCCGCCAGTCAGCCAGACTCTTCCAGATCCGCCAGTCAGCCAGGATCTGCCAGAACCGCCAGCCAGCCAGGATCTGCCAGAGCCAACTACCTGCCTGAGCTTCCTCTCAGTCCCGAGCTACCCCTCAGTCCCGAGCTACCCCTCAGTCCCGAGCTGCACCTCAGTCCAGTGGGGTCCTTGGTAAGGGCTACTAGGCCAAGGTCGGCGGCGAGGGTCGCCTATCTAAGGACGCGAGGAAGATGGACTAAGACTGTGTTGGAGTGGGGTCTACGTCCCGTGCCGGAGCCGCCACCGTGGACAGACGCCCACCCGGACCCTCCCCTATGGGTTTAGGTGTGCGGCCGGGAGTCCGCACCTTGGGGGGGGGGGTTCTGTAACGCCCTGGTCTTAGTATTTTGTGTTTTCTTTCTTTATTTGGTCAGGCCAGAGTGTGACATGGGTTTTGGTATGTGGTGTGTTTTTGTCTTGGGGTTTTTCACAGGTATTGGGATTGTAGCTTAGTGGGGTTTTCTAGCTTAGTCTATGGCTGTCTGAAGTGGACCTCAATCAGAGGCAGGTGTTTATCGTTGTCTCTGATTGGGAACCATATTTAGGCAGCCATATTCTTGGAGTGTGTCGTGGGTGATTGTCCTTGTTACTGTCTATGTGTTACTTTGCACCAGTATAGGCTGTTTCGGTTTTCGTGTTACGTTTCTTGTTTTGTAGTGTTTGTGTTTATATATATTTTTTATTAAACATGAATCTCAATAGCCACGCCGCATTTTGGTCCAACTCTCTTTCACATGAAGAAAACCGTTAGACGGCCTAACGTGGAATGCTCGAAATAGTTATTGTCCATGTTCCATCTTCAAATTACATATGAAATCATTAGGCAGGTTTCCATTGACTTAGGTTTATTTGACAAAAGCAAAAAAAAATCTTTGCGACATGAGTAATGGAAACGGCAGATATAGGATATATTTTCAAAAGTTTGACAACATTTTGATGGATTTTTCTTTTGTCTAGCTTTATTGCGACAAATGATGGAAATTTTGAAGGTACGCGCGGGGCATGTAATGTCATCATGTAACTATAACGCTCCAATCCACATTTATGCTAATTCTTAATGCCTAATACTTGCAAAATAAAAAATGTAAACTTTAAAAATAATGTTTATTTGCAGGACATTATCAATCAAATCAAATGTATTTATAAAGCCCTTCTTACATCAACTGATGTCACAAAGTGCTGTACAGAAACCCAGCCTAAAACCCCAAACAGCAAGCAGGTGTAGAAGCACGGTGGCTAGGAAAAACTCCCGAGAAAGACCAGAACCTAGGAAGAAACCGAGAGAGGAACCAGGCTATGGGGGGTGGCCAGTCCTCTTCTGGCTGTGCCGGGTGGAGATTATAACAGAACATGGCCAAGATGTTATGCATGAATTGCTTTGACCTTGCTTCGCCTTCTGGTTGGCTGGATGCAAGTTTCACCATCCGATTGTTTCAGATTCCCAAGTGTGCAAGTTTCCCCATGGCATGGCCCTTGGCGATACGTTGGCACATGAGAATTATTAGAATATGGTAAATATTAGTACATTCTTGCATTATATCCATGCTGGCTTCGCAGCTACAGTACTTGAGACATGAAACAGGTGGGAGGCATATTTTAATATATTTTTTAAATGTAACCTTTATTGAACCTTTATTTAACTAGGCAAGTCAGTTTAGAACAAATTCAGACTGTCGCTAAATTATTCTTGGAAATAATTATGTTCGGGTGTGGAATTAGATCTATTGATATAATTAGAGAATATATTGTTGTTATATGAGTACTCATTTTTTTTGTGGTACAGTACCAGTCAGAAGTTTGGACACACCTACTCATTCAAGGGTTTTTTCTTTATTTTTACTTTATTATTATTATTATTATTATTATTTTTTTGAATAATAGCGAAGACATCAAAACTATGAAATAACACATATGGAATCATGCAGTAACCAAAACACCTTCATAATATTGTGTTGCACCCAGTAGAGGCTCCTCAGTGAATGTAATAAAAATAAAAATTGTGAAACATTAAAGTTATCCTTTTTTAGACAAAACTATACTAAATATATTCACCTCACCAAATAGTTTTATTAAAACACACTGTTTTGCAATGAAGGTTTACAGTAGCCTCAGCAGCACTCTGTTGGGTAGCACCATGGTGTAGCCGGAGGACACTTAGCTTCTGTCCTCCTATGGGTACATTGTCTTCAATACAAAACCCAGGAGGCACATGGTTCTCACCCCCTTCCATAGACACACTGTAATTATGACAGCTTCCGGAGGACATCCTCCAACCTATCAGAGCTCTAGCAGCATGAACTGACATGTTGTCCAGCCAATCAAAGGATCAGAGAAGGAATCTAGTACTGAAAGCAAAAGCTACAGCTAGCTAGCACTGCAGTGCATAAAATGTGGTGAGTAGTTGACTCAAACACAGCTGATGTGTTGTGCACTGAAGTCCACAAGTAAATGGAAAAAGGTAAGAGGAGGAGAATGCGTAGATAGATGCGAGCAGGGAATTATTTATACAACGAGCTGTTTGTATGTGTCACTGTCTGTCACCTTGATTACTCAAAATTCTCTCGATCTGTGCACCTACGTTGTAAACTTTAATTCATCGGCGAGGTTGTAGAAACCTCATGATGTGTACAGGGAAAATGTTAGTATCTTATAGTAGCCTAAATGTTCAATTGAGCTGGGTGAATGGAATATTAATGACAGTCATCCAATATGTTGTAATAGAAATAAGGCCATGTTCATAAAAAAAAAAAAAAAATCTTCCCTCATTTAAATGGCACCGACCATCACTGGTTGCACCCCCCTTTGCCCTCAGAACAGCCTCAATTTGTCGACTCCACCTGTGCCAGGTGATATTGGCAGGAATGCCTGCTGAGGCCAAGTAGTCTCTTTCTTGCTGTGACATGATGACATTGAGACCTTTTAAACCCTGTATTCCTAAATTAGTCTAGGGGGCAGATTATTTCTTGAACAGAATTACAGTATAACAGGGTTACTCTATGACACAGGTAGCCTACCTGTGAGGAGAAGTCCATCCACTCAGCCAGTCCCTCATCCTGCACAGTGACGGACTTCACTCCAGAGAGGATGACATTCTTGGCGATCTCCACCCCTAGACCCCGCATCCCCGCAATGAGGACATTAGCTGTCCCCATGCGACGCATCGCCTCATGACCCAACACATACCTGCCACACAGTGCCCAAAAGACAAGACTGTTACTAGATGCCAAGGTTATTATAGTAAACTGAAACTAAAACAAAAAAATATATTGAAATAAAATGTGTGAACTGAAATAAAATAATTAACAAACCCGTTTCAAAAAACTGAATTACACTGCTAACTTCATGCCTAACCCTAACCTTAAATTATGACCAAAAAGCTCATTTTTACAGCCAATTTTGACTTCGTGGCTGTGAAATCTGACTTTGTGGCTGTGTTAACTAGTGGAAAGCCAGTCTCTGCACTCTTCCCTTTAAATCCAAGTCACATTGAGACAGACTTTACATTTTAAACCTAACCTAACCTATGACATCACCTTATGTATTACTGCCCTCATTTGTAAGAAGTGACATCGCCCAAAAAAACACTAAGTCAGATTCCACAGTCTCAATGTCAGATTTGGATACAACAATTCGCTTTTTGGTCTTAATTTAAGATTATGTTTAGGCATAAGGTTAGCAGTGTGGTTAGGTTTAAATCATGCTTTCTTCCCCAAACACTGAAACTGAAACCAAATAATATAAAAAATACTAACTGAAAATAAACTGATTTAAAATAAAAGTAGAGAAGCGATTAGAATAGAAATAAAACGAGTATAAAAACTCAAAACTATAATAACCTTGCTAGATGCATGTCAACTGTCAAATTGTAGTTTCCTTGACAGGCTATACTTACAGCTGTCGGGAGTAAAAGCCCTCGTCGATATCATTGCTTTCAGACATGTTCTTGAAGTGATCTAGTCTACAACCTAATGTTTTATTTAGTAAAAGGTTGGTGATAATCACGTTTTCGTTCTATTGTGCAGAGCCAAACTGTTGCCTATTCAAGTTTCTTAAATGTATTCCCGAGCAGGCTTTAGAACAAGAATGCTACATGTAAAACCTTTTCAGTAGGACGATTATTTAACTTTCGGTTTTCTCCGAATGACGTGTTCACAAGAAAGCAGTCAATTGCAGAGTGCCGCTTAGGCCGACCACTGTGACTCGCTTGTGCGGGTGCTGGCAGCATAAAACACTGTTCAATTGTGCGTCAAGAATTCCGCATAGCAGATTTGTATGAAGGTCTGGTTATTAAATGGGTAAACAGTTCTATAGTAATATCCTCTAAAACGCTCTGGTGACAAACACATTTTGCTTCCCTGTTTCGAATTATCCACATGGCTGGGGGAACCAAGTAAATACATTTCGAAAATGTAAAAAAACAACGATGTATTATTAGCTAACTAGCTACAGTGTAGGCTAACTCAAATGAGCTGCTAAAGGAGCTAGTTGGCTCGCTAGATATCTAGCCAACTTTACATACTGTATAAATAGCTAAGTGAATTAAACATCACCAGCTACATAACTTCACATTAGCTAGCTATCTTGATGTATTTATCACTAAAAAACAAACTCCAACTGCATTTGTAGGTAGCTAGTTAACTGCCATCGTGGAGGGTGAAAGGGTAGCAGCCCCAACTGTCAATGTGAGAGAGTAGGCTATTCTGGATAGAGCAGGTACCTGTGTAGTTCCAGTCCCTAGAAGTTATGACGGAGATAATAGTTTCATAATATTCAGTGTGGTGTAATTTGAGTATAATGAAGTTGTTTCCTGTCCTCTGATAAAGAGCTATGAAAGGCTGTCTACAGATGAACAGGTCATGGGGACTCCAAAGGGTGCACTTCTTTGTGTTTGCCTTAGCACAGCACAGCTGATTCAAATTATCAACTCATCATCAAGCTTCAAGTGGTATTTTGTATTAATTTGGGATGCTATCCTTGATATGGTCCTGTTATTGTCACATGCTACACATGCACATGCATCTATCAATCCAATGTTAAACATTATTTGTTTTAAGGGATATTATACTTTAGTAATCCACAATTACCTGGTGATGTAAAGTCTAATAATGACATTATCTTTCATATTCCTACAGATACCTTGTAACTGGAGAAGTCTGCAGGATGTTTCAAGGATGGGGTCCAACAACGCAGAGCGAGAGTCAACCTGTGCTGGAGATCTTCACCTCCTATTTCTTTGAAGAGGGTTCTGTTCCCTAGCAACACCATAGACTACACTATGCACAACCAAACGCTCCTTTAAGAGCCATCCACATTGCAATAAGAGAATTCTTTAATTTATTTAGCTATGTCAACTGCAGTTATTCAATTCCCAGTTCAAATCAAATTTTATTTGTCACATACACATGGTTAGCAGATGTTAATGCGAGTGTAGCGAAATGCTTGTGCTTCTAGTTCTGACAGTGCAGTAATATCTAACAAGTAATAACAATTCCCCTACGACTATCAAATACACATCTAAAGGGGTGATTGAGAATATGTAAATAGAAGTATATGGATGAGTGATGGCCGAGCGGCATAGGCAAGGTGCAGTACATGGTATAAAATACAGTATAAATGTGATACGAGTAATGTAAGATATGTAAATATTATTTAAAGTAGCATTGTTTAAAGTGACTAGTGATCCATTTATGAAAGTGTCCAGTGATTAGGTCTCAATATAGGCATCAGCCTCTGAGTTAGTGATTGCTGTTTAGCAGTCTGATGGCCTTGAGATTGAAAAACATCTCTCGGTCCCAGCTTTGATGCACCTGTACTGACCTCGCCTTCTGGATGATAGCGGTGTGAACAGGCAGCAGCTCCTTGATGATTGTTGTTGTCCTTGATGATCTTTTTGGCCTTCCTGTGACATTGGGTGCTGTAGGTGTCATGGGGGACAGATAGTTTGCCCCCAGTGATGCGTTGTGCAGACCGCACCACCCTCTGGAGAGCCTTACGGTTGAGGGCGGTGCAGTTGCCGTACCAGGCTGTGATACAGCCCTAGAGGATGCTCTCGATTGTGCATCTGTAAAAGTTTGTCAGGGTTTTTGGTGACAAGCCAAATTTATTCAGCCTCCTGAGGTTGAAGACGCGCTGTTGCGCCTTCTTCACCACACTGTGGGTGGACCACCTTCTCCTCAGCTGTCCCTTCGATGTGGATAGGGGGCTGCTCCCTCTGCTGTTTCCTGAAGTCCACGATCATCTCCTTTGTTTTATTGACTTTGAGTGAGAGGTTGTTTTCATGATACCACACTCCGAGTGCCCTCACCTCCTCCCTGTAGGCTGCCTCTTCGTTGTTGGTGATCAAGCCCACTAATGTTGTGTCGTCTGCAAACTTAATGATTGGGTTGGAGCCGTGCATGGCCACGCAGTCATGTGTGAACAGGGAGTACAGGAGAGGGCTGAGCACGCAGCCTTGTGTGTGCTCCATTTGAATTCTATTTCTCAGGTGAGGGTGCTGTTTAAGTAACGGTGTGATGTCTATACAAAAACAAACCAGGCTATTTTAAGCCACCCATATTGAAAAAAAATTGAACAATTAGACACCCTATATCCCACACCTATACACTCATGTATCAATCTGATTGATGGATTGTGTTGTGCAGTAAGCAGGCTCAGGTGTATAACTGTGGCTCCTTCTACCTTCAAAGAATAGGCAAGAGGGCCAACCAGGGAGAATAGTAAGACACTTAATTATTTCTATAACTATGCTATATTGTTTGTCATTGTGTGTCTGTGCATATTTTTTAATATAAAGTACTCTGCAGCCACTTAGTGTGGACACCAGGTGAGGCCACACGCATAGATTCCTGTTGAACACTGTCTCTTTAATTACCTTATTTTCTCATTAACAGTCTCTCTTTCACTTCATCCCTCTCGCCCCTTTTCCCTAAATCCTCTAGGTTATATCAGCTGTGTCGGTGAACCCCTCCCGCATCTGAACTGTCTACATAGAGGGCACAGCATCAAAGGTGAGAGGTCACTTGGTCGTGTCAACATGAAGCGTTATTAAAGAGATGCTTTACACAGGGATGCAAACTGCTGAGGGCCCAAAAAGGTGACACTTTTTTGTTGCACTGAAACATGCAAATAATCCCTGCTATGGGGAAGTGCAGGTTTTAACTAATTTAACAACAAAGCATATGATCGACGTGATAAGTCTGTGTAAAATAAAAAGTGGTTAATGTGAACCTAACTCGCAGCTAAAAAATGTAAAGAAAGCAATCCAATGTTATTTGTTGCCTAGACTTTACTGCAAATTACACTCAAGTCTTGAGAAAAAACAATACACTAATATTGCAGTTCGTCATGACAGCCTTTATAATATAACACTTGTGACCACACACACAAACTTTGCACTTGGGAAAAAAACATCTTAAAGTAGAACATGTGTGCAAAAATACTGTTCACTGAGTAAAAACAAGTACCCTCACTCACATGTGTTACTGTCAAGTTCAACACAACAAAAACAATATCTTTGGGCTACACTGCACATTATTACATTGTACACTTTCTTCCTGTGGACATCTGTTCTACAATGTGTCAGCAAAAGTGAGAAAGAGGGAAAGTGTGTGGTGTTCCTTTCACCTCTATAGTAGCATCCAGATTAAGCCAGGCTCCAGCTACACTTGATCCCTGAATCCACTTGTTTAACAAGCAACGCCTCATTTTCACCAAATTGTCTCATTCTGAAAAGTAACCACATACTGCAGAGGGAAAACATTAGTTAATAGATAGTGGTTCGTTAACTAGCTAACGAACTAACCACTAACATTTCACACAGATTGTCAGGGTCCAGTAAGCAGCTAACACGTTATAACTTGAGGAATGGTGTTGTGTTGAAAAGCTCCCCCCTGTCAGAATTCTCCCTCCCTCAGCGTGAACGTGCTCGCAATCAATTCTACATTGCTGCGACTTGCTTGCTAGTTGGGATTTCTGATCACGTTAGGCTGCGTTTCATTTTATTTTTTATACAGTATCTTTTTGATTGCACTTATAATGTCTGCAGTTTTCGGTTTGGCTATTTGTTTCAAGTATATTAGTAAATAAATAAATCTCCTTGCCAAAATTCGTCATCTCTCCCATATCTTATTCGACTAGTAGTTGTTCTGAAATGTTTATTGCTTGCCTACATTTTACTCCCTCCTGTTTAATATAACACAGTATTTGACTAGACACAAAATTAAGGAAATTAGATGGGGGGGGGGGGGGGGGTTCGGCAAGGCCATTTTCTTGCCTCAGTTTTGCATTTCACCTGATAATTGTGATGACAGACAGTGTTAGCATGTTTAAGCCTTTAAAAAAAATGTATTGTCTCTCGTCTGCAGGTATGTTTTGATGTGAGAGAGGATACCAACCCCCAGTCCTGTCATTGCCACCTCACCCGCTCTTAAGATAACCTTCGGGCCGACTGGGAGCCCAGGACTGGTTAGGAGACACCACTAGAGACACTATTATGTAATTGTGATGAACTGAGATAATATTAGGTCTCACTGTGATTCATTAATCAAAAGCTGCCTTCCCTGCTCTTCTTACCTCTTTCCCTTTGTCTTTTACACCTCCCTCGCTACCTTTCTTCCTGTTTTTATCATGCACACCAGATGTGCATTGGAGTACAGATTGAACTTGTATTTATAATATTACAATTATAATATTTATATATTTATATTTTGCTACATATGACCAAATCAAGGTGGTTGGTTACATATAAACAACAGTCTAAATGTAGGCTAATATTTCTGGGGGGCAATGAGGAGACTCGGTTTCTTGCCACCAGGGCCCTTTCCCCCAAGCGTTTCCATGGCAATTCCATTATTTTGGTCGCGTTTGATTTTATGTTTAACGGCTGACTAGTATATTCCTCGTTTACTGTTTACTCTTGGCTAAGAACTAGCCTACTATTAAATACATAATCTTTTTTTTTATAGGTTCCCATTTCATGAAAAGCCCAGGCTGCAGCAGTAGGTAGAAAATGTCAGGTAGATTCATTGGAAACCAACACAACACTCTCGTCCCTGTGCCCATCACTTTGAATATGAGTGTTTTCAGCATGATGACAAGGGAAATGTCCACCTCACCCCGACTGCTGTGCCCATCATTTTCTCCTTCCCTGATCATCATCAAAAGTGGACATTGTGCCCCAGTGAAAGATGAAGAAATACGGTAGATACAGAGGTAAGTGACAATGTTGATCATGAGAAAGCATCTGCTGCCATTGATCACACTTACTATGTAAGTTACGTCGATGAGGCTGGGGGTGCTTACTGCTTAGTCCTCTTGTCCCGGGTGGGACATAAGGCTGCAACAATCGTTAGCCACTGGAGTCTGTCTTTGGCCACAGTTTGCATCCTGTCCCATGAAAGACCCATCTCTTCCAGCTCAGCCACCACTGTCTGTCACCATGTTGCTTTTGGCCTGCCTCTTGCACTTTTCAGTTGGTGTCCAACATTGGGGATCCTTTCTGGTGGCTTCTTCAGCACATGACCAAGCCAACGCAACCTGCATATCTTTATTTCCAGGACAATGTTCTTACAGCACTTCCTCCTATTGTCACGACTTCCACCGAGGGTGGCTCCTCTCCCTGTTCGGGCGGTGCTCGGCGGTCGTGGTCACCGTTCTACTAGCTGCCACCAATCCCTTTTTCTTTTCTGTTGGCTTTGTCTTGATTGTTTTCACCTGTTGCTTATTTTGGTTCGTCAATAGTCTATTTAAACTTCTAGTGCCCGCCTGCTTTTGTGTGGGCTTATCCTTACTGTCTGTGGTGAAGTTGTTTTTCGCCTGCGTATTTTGTTGTATGTTCTTTTCATGGGTTTTGGAGACATACTTGATTTAGGGTCATTGCCTGATTGTTGGCTAGACCAAGCACAATATACGCATTCATTTGGAAGTATTGCTCTCTGCGCCTGACTCTACACCCACCCATCTTGCGGAGACAAGCATTGTGAAAGGCATCAACCTAGCTCATCTCACTTTTGACTACCCTCCATCACTCAGAGCCATATAAAAGCAGCGACTTCACATTGATATTATAGAACCTGTTCTTAGTTTTCAGGCTGTAGACTTTTGTGCTCCATATGGGACATAATCGACTGAAAGCTCATCTGGGAGAAGATAGTCCACTGGATTCCTCAGGAATGGTCAGATGTTGTTTGACACATTACCCGGTAACAAGAAAAGTATTGGCGAGAGGATGCAGCCTTGTCTGACACCAAACATAACTTGAAATGACTGTAAGAGGATTATCAAGGATGATGCTTCATTCAAAGTGTTCATAGAACTTCCCAACAGTTATTAATCTTGGGTGGTATTTCGTAGTCTCCAAGGATCCTCCATAAATTCTCACAGTGAACACTGTTGAATGCCTTCTTGAAATCAATAAAGTTGATGTAGAGGGGTGTGTTCCTCTCGAGGCACTGCTCGATAATGTTGCGCAGGGCAAAGGTCTGGTCGATGCATCCTCTTCCTTTCCGGAACCTTGCTTGTTCTTGTCTGAGTTTGTCATCGACAGCAGTGTCAATCCTTTTGAGAAGTACTCTTCAGAAGTTTTTTCTGGGGATGGAGAGGAGGGTTATACCTCTCTAGTTGTCACATTAGCTGAGGTTTCCTTTTTTTGGCAGTTTGATGATGAGGCCTTTTCTCCAGTCTTGTGGTATAATATCTTGCAAAAGGGAACAGTCAGCACCTTGGTAGCTGTGTTAACATTAGCTTTAAGTAGCTCAGCCTGCAGAGTGTCTATACCTGGTGCTTTGCCACTCTTCATAGCCTTGATGGCTGCTTGGACCTCTGCTTCAACTGCTGGGCTGGTGTCAATAGAATCAATCTGCTGGATCATTCGGCTTTGGCCAGTTGAAGACCTCTTCAAAGTGCTGGATCCATCTTGCAGTTTGTTCATCTTCGGTTGTTAACATTTTACCTTATTTGGCTTTGAATGGCATTGTATGGTTACTAACTTGGCCACAGAGCTGTCTTGTGATCTTATCTACAGTGCTTGGTTCTCTTCTTGCTGCAGCTTGTTCTGTCTCACAAGCCAATTCCTGGACAAAGGCTCACATCCATTTGAGCACTCTTTTTTTACCTCTTTGTCCTTGGTCTTATATTCTTGCTGTGCTTGCTCAATCAGCCTGGGTGATTCTGCGCTCAGCAGTTTAGAAAGCCGTCTCTCATCTATTTTCTTCCATGTAGCTTGTGTTAACCACTTCTTGCCCTTCTTCTTTCTAAAGCCAATAACTTTCTTTGGCATTTCTGTGTATGCATTCTTGATGTTACTCCATGAGGTTTCAACTGTGCACTGGTCTTCTTCATTTGCATTGACTAATGGACTGAAGCTATTTTTTTGCTAAATGGTGTTGGGATTCTAGCTTGAAATGTACTTATTAATGTTACCTTACAATAACTTAGTGATTACTTTACATGTTTAATAAATGTATATGTTGGTGGTCAAGGAAGGGTAAAGAGGAACTTTTGTGGGAAGTTACTGAGTGATATGGAAAGTGACTGAGTGAGAAAAGGGTAAGTGCAGAAAGTTCATACTCTGTTCAAATATATTATTGTAGAATATGAATGTTCCTAAGGAGGGAGGCAAAGGGAAACAGTATAGTTATTGATAAGGCAGACTAGCTGCTGAGGAACCAGGACCATGTGGGATGTGGAACTCAACTCGAGATAAAGTTAACAGTTGAAGAGAGAAGATAGTCCTGGAAGGGGGGCCACAGGGGCCCACACTGAAGAACATCTGATTCCAGTCCTGTCTCACACATACTGTATATACACATTTCCACACCCACGAGGGTCATAGACTTAGGCAGGGCCATGACAATACGAGTCAGAGGAACCTACTGTGTTTCTGCCTAACAACAGATAATGACTGTCTATCTTCGACATGCAAGGAGAGGACTCTGCCTAATTGGAAGGTATAAAGATGTACTTGTGTGACTTGTATGTTGTGTCTGTAGCTGAAGCACCACATGGGTTGAATAAACTTGGTTTGAGATTTTTCTCAGTTTGTTCATAACCTAACAATGGGAAGAGCTTTATTTCAGGAGATGTGAGATTGTTGAGGTCAAATACTTTCTGTATTGTGTGTGTGTGTGTGTGGTTCGCAGCTTCAGCCTGACCTTGGCTTTTACCAGGTAGTGGTCGCTGTTGACATCTGCCCCACGGTGGACCTTGACATCCTGCAGAGATCATCTAATTTCATTTCACCGTTGTTGATGGTACCACAGCCGTGTTGCCCCATAGCCTGTTCACAGTCAGTGTTATCGGCTCCAACCTTGGCATTCAAATCTCCCATTGTTATAATCATGTTGTGTTGTGGGACCTTGAATACTCCTTATTGTAGCTGCTCGTACCAGTCATCCTTGTCCTCCTCCTCTGCCTCGTTGGCGGGGGGATAGCATTGCAGGATGGTGAGCTTGCAGTACTTGGAGTCAAATCTTGCACTGATGGGTTCCCATTCCCAGGGGGGGTTTGGCAGTTGTTCTACTGATAATGAGGGCTACACCACTGGAGTGGGAATCATACTTTCCTGAATAGAATATTGTTGAGCCATCACTTGTCACCAGTCCATCTGCTTTCGCTACACACAGGATATCTACGTTATACCCGTCCATCTCTCTGATAATCTGAACTCTTTGAAGTTTCAAACATAGAGCAGACGTTCCATGCTCCAAGATGGACTGGAGTTTTGGGCCCTAAACTCATTATCGAGCTCCTGATTTCCCGGGTGGGGTATGTGGTGAAAATTATACCTTTAACTAATAATGAGTAGAGGCAAAGTGAATAATCAATCAAGGTATTACTTTTATTAAAAACATATAATAAGGAGGCTGGTCGCACCACCCACGCAGGTGAAATTGAGTGAGTGCCTCCTGTACAAATAGTACAGGTGTAACGCTCGGCGTTGGAATGAGGTGAGGAACAAATCGCGGCGTGGTAAGTGTTCATATTGTTTATTAAACAGAGAACACTAAACTAAATAACAAAGGAGACCGAAACAGTTCTGTAAGGTGACAGACACATAACAGAAAACAATCACCCACAAAACACAGGTGAGAAAAGGCTACCTAAGTATGCTTCTCAATCAGAGACAACGAACGACACCTGCCTCTGATTGAGAACCAGGCCAAACACAAAACCCCAACATAGAAAAAAGAACATAGACTACCCACCCAACTCACGCCCTGACCATACTACAACAAAGACATAACAAAAGAACTAAGGTCAGAACGTGACAACAGGAGCATTTATTTAGATGCAAGCATCTGCAAAACACGTGACCCTATGTGTGTGTGTGTGTGAGGGGAGACAACTGGGTGAAAAGGTTACTTCAGTCTGTCGCAACTGAGTGAGGACAACAAGGATCAGAATGACAGGAAGTCACTCCAGGCATACTTCCTCTAACAGTAGCTCAACAGTTCCCCCAAGTTGGGCAAGCAAGTGCCTTTGACTGCTGGCCAAGATGATGTACGGTTGTACTGGTCACACACATAAAAAATGAGTCATTTCGGTCAGCTCTTGGTTGAGCTCCCAGATATCATGGGGTTATACTACACATACAGAACAGTTAGAACAGGCCTCTTATTAATGCACACACACTTTTCTATCTTATTTGAGTTAGTTTCTTAAAACAATCTCAAGTCCAATGCCTAGGCTTAAATAAAGATATTTTAGTATACAAGCATTAGTAAGGTTTAACAGAAAATGCCCTCACAGGTACTTATGTTATAATTTGCTGCCGTGACTCGGAAGCAGTGCGGCAGCCCTACCCACCTGGCGGCCTGGAATTGGCTGGTATCTGCATTGGCAGGACGCAACCGAGGAGGAAGCCCTGCAGAGAGGGACTTTTCTTCCATAGTTTTTAATTGGCATGAGTGTAATTTGTGTTCACATGCCACTTACACTACCGGTCAAAAGTTCTAGAACACCTACTCATTCAAGGGTTTTTCTTTATTTTTATTATTTTCTACATTGTGGAATAATAGTGAAGACATCATGAAACCATGAAACAATGAAATAACAGACATGGAATCATGTAGTAATCAAAAAAGTGATTAACAAATTAAAATATATGTTATATTTGAGATTATTCAAATAGCCACCTTTTGCCTTGATGACAGCTTTGCACAACTGGCCTTCTCTCAACCAGCTTCATGAGGTAGTCACCTGGAATGCATTTAATTTAACAGGTGTGCCTTCTTAAAAGTTAATATGTGGAATTTCTTTCCTTAATAATGTTTTTGAGCCAATCAGTTGTGTATACAGATGATAGCCCTATTTGGTAAAAGACCAAGTCCATTTTATAGCAAGAACAGCTCAAATAAGCAAATAGAAACAACAGTCCATCATTACTTTAAGACATGAAGGTCAGTCAATAGAACTATGAAAGTTTCTTCATGTGCAGTTGCAAAAACCATCAAGCACTATGAGTTACCAGCATCAGAAATTGCATCCCAAGTAAATGCTTCACAGAGTTCAAGTAACAGGCGCATCTCAACATTAACTGTTCAGAGGAGACTGTGTGAATCAGGCCTTCATGGTCGAATTGCTGCAAAGAAACCACTACTAAAGGACACTAATAATAAGAAGAGACTTGCTTGGGCCAAGAAACACGAGCAATGGACATTAGACCGGTGGAGATTTGTCCTTTGTTCTGGAGTCCAAATTGGAGATTTCTGGTTCCAACTGCAGTGTCTTTGTGAGATGTGGTGTGGGTGAAAGGATGATCTCCACATGTGTATTTCCCACCGTAAAGCAGGGAGGAGGAGGTGTTTATGCTGTGGGGGTGCTTTGCTGGTGACACTGTCTGTGATTTATTTAGAATTCAAGGCACACTTAACCAGCATGGCTCCCACAGCATTCTGTAGCGATATATATCACATCTGGTTTGCGCTTAGTGGGACTATCATTTATTTTTCAACAGGACAGTGACCCAACACACCTCCAGGCTGTGTAAGGGCTATTTGACCAAGAAGGAGAGTGATGGAGTGCTGCATCAGATGACCTGGCCTCCACAATCCCCCGACCTCAACCAAATTGAGATTGTTTGGGATGAGTTGGACTGCAGAGTGAAGGAAAAACAAAACAAACTCACTTAAAAAGTCAGCACTCTCTCCCTGTGGTCCACAATCTGCTAATCAAACCCTGTCCACCTTAAATCACTTTCAGGAGAAAACAACAAGGCAAAAAGACATACAGTCCAGCTATTCATACCAATATAATCAGACGGTCTGATTTGGATTACCGGTTTCTGTCAAAACACCAACACACTGATGAACGTGACATTTTGGAAAGCCTAGATATGTAACAGCTTGGAAGTCAAATCAAATGTATTTATAAAGCCCTTCTTACATCAGCTGATATCTCAAAGTGCTGTACAGAAACCCAGCCTAAAACCCCAAACAGCAAGCAATGCAGGTGTAGAAGCACGGTGGCTAGGAAAAACTCCCTAGAAAGGTCAGAACCTAGGAAGAAACCTAGAGAGGAACCAGGCTATGAGGGGTGGCCAGTCCTCTTCTGGCTGTGCCGGGTGGAGATTATAACAGAACATGGCCAAGATGTTCAAGTGTTCATAGATGACCAGCAGGGTCAAATAATAATAATCACAGTGGTTGTCGAGAGTGCAACAGGTCAGCCCCTCAGGATTAAATGTCAGTTGACTTTTCATAGCAGATAATTCTGAGTATCTCCACCGCTCCTGCTGTCTCTAGAGAGTTAAAAACAGCAGGTCTGGGACAGGTAGCACATCCGGTGAACAGGTCAGGGTTCCATAGCCGCAGGCAGAACAGATGAAACTGGAGCATCAGCATGGCCAGGTGGACTTGGGACTGCAAGGAGTCATCAGGCCAGGTAGTCCTGAGGTATGGTCCTATAGCTCAGGTCCTCTGAGAGAGAGAAAGAAAGAAAGAAAGAAGGAGAGAAAGAAAGAGAGAATTAGATAGAGCATACTTAAATTCACTTAGGACACCGGATAAGACAGGAGAAATACTCCAGATATAACAGACTGACCCTAGCCCCCTGACACATAAACTACTGCAGCATAAATACTGGAGGCTGAGACAGGAGGGGTCGGGAGACACTGTGGCCCCATCCTCCGATACCCCCGGACAGGGCCAAACAGGCAGGATATAACCCCATCCACTTTACCAAAGCACAGCCCCCACTACACTAGAGGGACATCTTCAACCACCAACCTACCATCCTGAGACAAGGCCCTGTGTAGCCCACAAAGATCTCCACCATGGCACAACCCAAGGGGGGCCGCCAACTCAGACAGGAAGATCACGTCAGTGACTGAATCCACTCAAGAGACGCACCCCTCCTAGGGATGGCATGGAAGAGCACCAGTAAGCCAGGGACTCAGCCCCTGTAATAGGGTTAGAGGCAGAGAATCCCAGTGGAAAGAGGGGAACCGGCCAGGCAGAGACAGCAAGGGCGATTCGTTGCTCCAGTGCCTTTCCGTTCACCTTCACACTCCTGGGCCTGACTACACTCAATTTTATTTTATTTTTACCTTTATTTTACTAGGCAAGTCAGTTCAGAACAAATTCTTATTTTCAATGACAGCCTAGGAACAGTGGGTTAACTGCCTGTTCGGGGGCAGAACGACAGATTTGTACCTTGTCAGCTCGGGGATTCAAACTTGCAACCTTTCGGTTACTAGTCCAACGCTCTAACCACTAGGCTACCCTTCAGTAGAACCTACTGAAGAGATGAGTCTTCAATAAAGACTTAAAGGTTGAGACAGAGTCTACGTCTCTCACATGGGTAGGCAGACCATTTCATAAAAATGGAGCTCTATAGGAGAAAGCCCTGCCTCCAGCTGTTTGCTTAGAAATTCTAGGGACAATTAGGAGAGTTTCGCAATGTTACATAGATGGAAAAAAACTGTCCTTGAAACAGTCTTGATATGTTCGTCAAAAGAGAGATCAGGGTCCAGAGTAACGCCGAGGTCCTTCACAGTTTTATTTGAGACGACTGTACAACCATTAAAATTAATTGTCAGATTCAACAGAAGATCTCTTTGTTTCTTGGGACCTAGAACAAGCATCTCTGTTTTGTCCGAGTTTAAAAGTAGAACGTTTGCAGCCATCCACTTCCTTATGTCTGAAACACAGGCTTCTAACGAGGGCAATTTTGGGGCTTCACCATGTTTTATTGAAATGTACAGCTGTGTGTCATCCGCATAGCAATGAAAGTTAACATTATGTTTTCGAATGACATCCCCAAGAGGTAAAATATATAGTGAAAACAATAGTGGTCCTAAAACGGATCCTTGAGGAACACCGAAATTTACAGTTGATTTGTCAGAGGACAAACCATTCACAGAGACAAACTGATATCTTTCCGACAGATAAGATCTAAACCAGGCCAGACCTTGTCCGTGTAGACCAATCAGGGTTTCCAATCTCTCCAAAAGAATGTGGTGATCGATGGTATCAAAAGCAGCACTAAGGTCTAGGAGCACAAGGACAGATGCAGAGCCTCGGTCTGATGCCATTAAAAGGTCAATTACCACATTCACAAGTGCAGTGAACATACCTATTACAAATAAAATGTCCTACTAACAGATTGCAAAATGTCCACGCTAACAGATTGCACCACAGGATCCATCAACAACACTCTCACTAATCACCATATTTTGCACAAACAGAGCTGTACGATATTCGGACCAAGTCAATATTACCGTTGAGGTGCCTGGCTAGCTCAGTCGGTAGAGCATGAGACTCTTAATCTCAGGGTTGTGGGCTGAGCCCCATGTTGTTTGATTATTTTCTCTGCCGAAGCACCGACTCACTTCGCAAACAGCCATCCGCTTGGACTTTCGAGCAGGCTTGCCACCCTGCATTGCTGACGTGTCAGGCATAGCTGGTGATTCAGAAGACTATGGACTTGAATCGTAGCTGTGCCTGTACTCTGACCTGTTATCTCAATGAAATAGATTGAATAAATGCTCCTTTTCTGGACAATAAATAGACAGGCAGGGGGTTCAAGAAAAGCACTTGCTCCTGGTGAGGCTCGAACTGGTATCTGTTGCTTTTATACATGTCTTACTACTCGAAAGTCATCTTAATTGTCACTGAAATACTCCTGTGGCTTATTTTTCAATTGGGCATGTTTTGTTTCTAAATGTCTGTGCAAGAGTGAAGGTTTCATTGAGTTGTGAGATAGTACTTTTGCACATATAACACACTGTGGCTGAGGAAAGGCACTACTCCCAATATAAGGTTATAATAATATAACCCCAAATCAATGTAGTTCTCATCATATTTCCACCTCTTCAATGGTCCAACGTCCCCGTTACGGAGTCTAGTTGATAGGTAATCGACTAGCCGGACTGTTCCCCGGACTCCAGTTGTACGGATTTGTACAATGCACTACTAACAAGGCTATTGAACCTGACATTGGTGTCTGTCTTTATTCATTTATCCAACATATCATACCGATACAGTCCCTGTCTGTTTTTTGGTGCTTTCCCAGGTACATACGGACCATTAGTGTAATTCCCGCCAGATAGTAACGGTTAATGTGATTGTATGTTAATTATTTGACTAGGCTACCTGTATTTGACATTGTGTTGTTATTTTGCTGAACACTAGATGGTTTAATTTCATTTTTGGCAGTGAAACGAGGCAACTCAGGCAAGAGAAAAACATCACCCAAATGTATAGCCCCGTTGGAAAATATAAATGGACTGTTTGAAAATGGGAAGAAAAAAAGAAGAAAAAATACATTTAATTTTTGTAAATATTTTTATTTGGTGTAAACCCGATGGCATTGCGTGTACCCCAGTTTGGAAATAGCTGCTCTACAGCACGTGGATATTGCAGCCCTCCTGATCAAGTTCAACATGTGTGAATGCTACAGACAAGTGGGCCTTCACCGTTGTCTACGAGCCGACTCAGAAGTGCCGTCCTGCACTGTGTGCTCTACTGCTGGCCCACAGAGCTGACCCTACCACGAAGAAACAGAAGGGACAGACCTCACTTGACCTAGCCACGGTACGCATCCTTCCTCTGCTAGTGTTAACAGGAGATAGCATGAAGATGTCAAATAAAGTATTCAGTATTCTCTGATTCTCAACATAAACATGAGAACTCTCATACGATGGTTCGTGTTCTTACGCACAACGCATCGCGGAGTGCCAGGCACAGCCCTTAGCCATGATGTTTTGGCCATATACTCCAAACACCCGATGTGCCTTATTGATATTATAATCTGGTTACCAACGTAATTAGAGCAGTAAAAATACATGTTTTGTCATACCCGTGGTATACGGTCTAATATAGTCGCAGAGAAGAGGGATCACCAGCTCAGCTCATCAAACTGTCTCATTTCTGGAGGGAGGGGATGAAAGGTATTGCACAATCGGCGCTTGATTCGGCACATTTTCTACCGAAAGGATTAACATTTTAATCAATAAATCCTTTAGCTATTGCATTTTTTTGTGTATTTCTTAGGAGCTGACAGATTAATGGGGGGGGGGGGGGTTCTGAGGTGCAAACATTTTCATTGTGCTTAACACCTGCTCATAATTAGCTATTACATATTAAAATATTAGCAGTGGAGGTTTCCACTATATTATGATATGATTGCTTTGTAACTCTCCGATTTAATCATATCCTGAATTTGTGTAATGTGGAGTGCCTCCTCCACCAATCCCAAGTTTCACAAGTGATACTAATGGGGAAAGATAGCCTGTACAGCTGCTAGTGGGCGCTATTTACCTGTCTTTAGACGGATCTCACCCGGGAGCTACTGTACTGTATCTACTAATTGTACAGAGTGATTATGTGGTTTATTGAAGATCAGAGTATCAAACAGAAAAAAATATATATAATTTTGCACACATCTTACTTTCAATGACTATGGATTTAGGGAGGGGTGGTTCTGCTGTCTCCTTTCCCTGAGATGTGGCAGAATAGGTTACTGGTAACTGAGTGGGTGGCCAAGCACTGCTGTAGAAGCCATGCATCAGGTCATTGACATGTTTCAGGAACTGTAAAGACAGAAGAATCCCGATTAACCATTACCTAAGGTCTTCACTAAGTTAGATTTAGCCTAGCAAGTACATTGACTATGTTGACCCTCAGCATTCTGGCAGTCAGGCAGATAGACGGAGAGAGATAGAGAAAGAGATAGATAGCAAAACATAGGCTATTTAAATGTCTTAGTCAGCATGCTGGATAACTTCTGTACTCATTCCCTTTGTTCACTTCTCCATCCTTCCATCCAAGCTAGAAGATTTCTGCAAAAAAAGAGAATAAAACATTTAAAAAGGCAGTTGAGAGGTGTATTGTTAGATTGAGTATTGAGGTGGAGCAGGGATATGAAAAATGTATTGTATATATATATATATATATATATTATTTATTTATTTAGCTAGGTGAGTCAGTTAAGAACAAATTCTTATTTCCAATGATGGCTACCAAAAGGCAAGAGGACTTTTGCGGGGACGGGGAATAGGATTAACAATACAAATAAATTAAATAAAAATATAGGACAAAACACACATCATGACAAGAGAGACAACACAACACTACATAAAGAGAGACCTAAGACGACAACATAGCATGGCAGCAACACATGACAACACAGCATGGTAGCAACACCACATGGCAGCAGCACAAAATGGTAGCAGCACAAACATGGTACAAACATTATTGGGCACAGACAACAGCACAAAGGCAATAAGGTAGAGACAGCAATACATCATGCGAAGAAGCCAAAACTATCAGTAAGTGTCCATGATTAAGTCTTTGAATGAAGAGATGGAGATAAAACTGTCCAGTTTGAGTGTTTTCTTGCAGCGTGTTCCAGTCGCTAGCTTCAGCGAACTGAAAAGAGGAGCGATCCAGGAATGTGTGTGCTAGGGGACATTTAATAGAATGTGACTGGCAGAACGGGTGTTGTATGTGGAGGATTAGGACTGCAGTAGATATCTCAGATAGTGGGGAGTGAGGCCTAAGAGGGTTTTATAAATAAGCATTAACCTGTGAGTCTTGCGATGAGTTTACAGAAATGACCAGTTGACAGAAGAGTATAGAGTGCAGTGATGTGTCCTATCAGGAGCATTGGTGGCAAATCTGATGGCCGAATGGTAAAGAACATCTAGCCGCTCAAGAGCACCCTTACCTGCCAATCTGTAAACAATATGTGTATTCATGCATCTCTCTCTCTCTCTCTCTCTCTCTCTCTCTCTCCCCTCTCTCTCTCTCTCACACAGCTAACATGAAACAATGTTGACATGATGACAATCTTGTGATCATAATCATTATCTCTCCTCCCTCCCTCCCTCCCTCTCTCTCTCTCTCACACACAGAACACACAGACATAACTAGCATGAAAACGTTGCCATGACAATGTTTTCTAAAGTTGTTGTGATCACAATCTCTCTCACAAACCCACATGCACGCACGCACACACACACACACGCACACACACATTTACTACACATTTACTTTTTTACCTACAGGTAAAAAATGTAACTTACCATGTCCATGGAGGATTAGCCAGAGAGCTACGTTAATGTTAGCTAGCTAAAATTAGCCAGTTAAGTTCCATTTAGCAGTCAAATCTTTTTTAAGTTATTTGTATACGTTTTGAGAAACGGTAGTTTTCCAGCTGTGTTGTTGTGTAGCCTGCTGGGCTCTCTGTCCTAACTACAAGCCTAAATTCCATCGCTATCGGGAAACCGGGCCCAGGACAGGATTTGTACTTTGGATTCATAGGTAAATGTTTGACTGTGTGCACCATGGAGGGAGGATATGTTTTATTTAGTATGAATAAAGACAAGCAATAAGTGAGAATATTTTTAATATGAGGAAGTAAAACCAATCCAAGACAAGAGTATGTTTATGACAACACTGATCCATGCCTTTTGTAGGCCTATTGGTCTGCAACCTGGTCTCAGAGGATTTCGTATTATTCCATATGTAAATCCTGGACACTCACTTCATATTGTGTGTATTAATTGGTATTATATCTTACGAATTTGCAAAAAGTATGATATGTTACATATTCTAGCTAGCTATCTGGCTAATGTTAGCTAGGCTAGGGGTTAGGATTAAATTTAGGAGTTAGGTTAAAGGGTTAGGGGACAGGTTAGCTAACATGCTAAGTAAGGGTTAGGGTTAGGGTTAGGGTTAGTTGCAAAGTTGCATGGTATGTGGGACGCTAGCGTCCCACTGGGCCAAAAGCCAGGGAACATGCAGAGCGCCAAATTCAAATAAATTACTATAAAAATCAAACTTTCATTAAATCACACATGCAAGAGAGCAAATTAAAGCTACACTTGCTGTGAATCCAGCCAACATGTCAGATTTCAGAAAGGATTTTTGGCGAAAGCAAACAATGCTATTATCTGAGGATATTACCTCCGTAAATAAAGAGAGAAAACATATTTCAAACCTGCAGGCACGACACAAAACGCAGAAATAAAAATATAATTCATGCCTTACCTTTGATGAGCTTCTTTTGTTGGCACTCCAATGTCTCATGAACATCACAAATGGTCCTTTTGTTCGATTAATTCCGTCAATATATATTCAAAATGTCCATTTATTTGGCACTTTTGATGCAGAAAAACTCAAACTTGCGAAAAGTGACTACAAAATATCTCAAAAGTTACCTGTAAACTTTGCCAAAACATTTCAAACTACTTTTGAAATACAACTTTAGGTATTTTTTAACGATAAATGATCAAATTGAAGAAGGGATTATCTGTGTTCAATACAGGAAGAAAACAAACTGTAACATGCTTTCTGGTTACGCACCTCTATCTAACAGTACACTTCAACTGACCCTCGTTCAAGATGGCCGTACTTCTTCATTACACAAAGGAATAACCTCAACCAATTTCTAAAGACTGTTGACATCCAGTGAAAGCGATAGGAACTGCAAGGAGGTCCCTTAGAAATCTGCATTCCCATTGAAAAGAGAGTGACCTAAAAAAAAACAATCTGAATGGTTTGTCCTCGGGGTTTCTACTGATAATATGCATATCTTATCTTCTGGGGATGAGTAGCAGACAGTTGAATTTGGGCATGCATTTTATCCAGAGGTGAAAATACTGCAATCTGTCACCAAGAAGTTAAGAAATATATATTGCGTTGTGGAACTGCATAAGTGTTGCTCTCCACTTTAAGGAAGACCGAGTTTTGAAATCAGTGGAGAAAACACCTGATGGACATCTGATGGAGAAAACACCTGTCTCCGGATTACATCTTCAAACTAACGGCAACCATGGCATTCGTGACAGTGAGAAGCGTCCATCCATGATGTATACAAATAATAGTCTAGGTAGCAAAAATGTTCTGATATTACACATTTCTAATTTTGACAAAGCAGTTTTAATTGAAAGTTAAAGTGTACTGTTAGCTAGCTAATGTTAACTGGCTGGCTCCTTAACTAATGTTACTTGTATGATCTTATTATTCGTATCTCAGAGCCATTTGCTTTGCTGGTTATAGCCTCATGTTAGCTAGCTAACATTGAACTTGGTTGGTTAGTTACCTGCAGATTCATGCAGGGCAGTCACGTCATGAGTTGGGATTATGGTTCATTGCTTAGCTAGCTAGCTACATGTCTTAACAAAAGTCTCCACTATGCAAGTAAACATTTCAATAGAATGTCAGTGCGACAACTGTTGATAGATGTACCTGGTAAATTCGCTCTGGCTAGCTGCTCCAATTTTAGAGCACTCTTGTCTGTGTGCCAATAACTGATGAATTTATGAACACTCAACATCCGTTGAATATGTCCGGTGTCAGTAAACGTTGGCAAAAAAGCGTAAATTGCTGCCAGCAGCACAGTTGCCGTCACGAAAGCACTGGATAAAATAAAAACAGCCTAACCAGCTCTGCTAGGGAGAGTTAAATGGTCAGTGAGCTGTTCTCTCATTTGTGTCTAGAAGTAGCTAGCAAGCTAGCAAATGTTAGTCAGTTAGCTTGGACGCTTGACTGCTGTTGTTAGGACAGAACGCTGGGGTCAACCCTTAAAGAGATGGGTGGGAATAAAGCTTAAGAGGGTGTGAATGATGCTGAATGGGTGTAAGAAAAAAAGAGCTCTCCAAGTAGGTATCAAAATACCAGACCATTTTCTCAAAAGTGAGGTTACAAGTTTATCAACTTTCAGAGCAGAATTACTTTCCCATTGTTCTTCAAATCAAATTTTATTTGTCACATACACATGGTTAGCAGATGTTAATGCGAGTGTAGCGAAATGCTTGTGCTTCTAGTTCCGACAATGCAGTAATAACCAACAAGTAATCTAACTAACAATTCCAAATCTACTGTCTTATACACAGTGTAAGGGGATAAAGAATATGTACATAAGGATATATGAATGAGTGATGGTACAGAGCAGCATAGGCAAGATACAGTAGATGGTATCGAGTACAGTATATACATGTGAGATGAGTATGTTGTCACGAACCGGCTCAAAGCCCGTAACAAAGGGAGACAACGTGGAGATAAGGAGTAACAAAATATATATTTATTAACCAAAGCAACTAATGAAAATATACAATGGTGTGTGTAATCAGTAATCAGTAGTGTAAGTGAGTGTTTTGCATGCATGAATGTGATAATGCAAGGTGTTGAAAGGTGCCAATGCAAACAAACAAACAAAAGGCCACCAAGAACCACAACACAATCTACAAAGGTGTCTGCATGGAGAGAGTCTCCTCCATGAATGTGGAAGAGGTCTATTTATCCTGGGACACACCTGGCCCAGGTGTTTCCCATGTAGCTGACGACCCTCCCCAACTCCGCCCACCGGCATCCTAATAAGGAAACAAGAACAAAGACAGAATACGGCAGACAGAGTGGGAGGGTCGTCACAATGTAAACAAAGTGGCATAGTTAAAGTGGCTAGTGATACATGTATTACATAAGGATGCAGTCAATGATATAGAGTACAGTATATAGGTATGCATATGAGATGAATAATGTAGGGTAAGTAACATTATATAAGGTAGCATTGTTTAAAGTGGCTAGTGATATATTTACAACATTTCCCATCAATTCCCATTATTAAAGTGGCTGGAGTTGAGTCAGTGTCAGTGTGTAGGCAGCAGCCACTCAATGTTAGTGGTGGCTGTTTAACAGTCTGATGGCCTTGAGATAGAAGCTGTTTTTCAGTCTCTCGGTCCCAGCTTTGATGCACCTGTACTGACCTCGCCTTCTGGATGATAGCGGGGTGAACAGGCAGTGGCTCGGGTGGTAGATGTCCTTGATGATCTTTATGGCCTTCCTGTAACATCGGGTGGTGTAGGTGTCCTGGAGGGCAGGTAGTTTGCCCCCGATGATGCGTTGTGCAGACCTCACTACCCTCTGGAGAGCCTTACGGTTGAGGGCGGAGCAGTTGCCGTACCAGGCGGTGATACAGCCCGCCAGGATGCTCTCGATTGTGCCTCTGTAGAAGTTTGTGAGTGCTTTTGGTGACAAGCCGAATTTCTTCAGCCTCCTGAGGTTGAAGAGGCGCTGCTGCGCCTTCTTCACGATGCTGTCTGTGTGAGTGGACCAATTCAGTTTGTCTGTGATGTGTATGCCGAGGAACTTAAAACTTGCTACTCTCTCCACTACTGTTCCATCGATGTGGATAGGGGGTGTTCCCTCTGCTGTTTCCTGAAGTCCACAATCATCTCGTTAGTTTTGTTGACGTTGAGTGTGAGGTTATTTTCCTGACACCACACTCCGAGGGCCCTCACCTCCTCCCTGTAGGCCGTCTCGTCGTTGTTGGTAATCAAGCCTACCACTGTTGTGTCGTCCGCAAACTTGATGATTGAGTTGGAGGCGTGCGTGGCCACGCAGTCGTGGGTGAACAGGGAGTACAGGAGAGGGCTCAGAACGCACCCTTGTGGGGCCCCAGTGTTGAGGATCAGCGGGGAGGAGATGTTGTTACCTACCCTCACCACCTGGGGGCGGCCCGTCAGGAAGTCCAGTAGCCAGTTGCACAGGGCGGGGTCGAGACCCAGGGTCTCGAGCTTGATGACGAGCTTGGAGGGTACTATGGTGTTGAATGCCGAGCTGTAGTCGATGAACAGCATTCTCACATAGGTATTCCTCTTGTCCAGATGGGTTAGGGCAGTGTGCAGTGTGGTTGAGATTGCATCGTCTGTGGACCTATTTGAGCGGTAAGCAAATTGGAGTGGGTCTAGGGAGTCAGGTAGGGTGGAGGTGATATGGTCCTTGACTAGTCTCTCAAAGCACTTCATGATGACGGAAGTGAGTGCTACGGGGCGGTAGTCGTTTAGCTCAGTTACCTTAGCTTTCTTGGGAACAGGAACAATGGTGGCCCTCTTGAAGCATGTGGGAACAGCAGACTGGTATAGGGATTGATTGAATATGTCCGTAAACACACCAGCCAGCTGGTCTGCGCATGCTCTGAGGGCGCGGCTGGGGATGCCGTCTGGGCCTGCAGCCTTGCGAGGGTTAACACGTTTAAATGTTTTACTCACCTCGGCTGCAGTGAAGGAGAGACCGCATTTTTCCGTTGCAGGCAGTGTCAGTGGCACTGTATTGTCCTCAAAGCGGGCAAAAAAGTTATTTAGTCTGCCTGTGAGCAAGACATCCTGGTCCGTGACTGGGCTGGATTTCTTCCTGTAGTCCGTGATTGACTGTAGACCCTGCCACATGCCTCTTGTGTCTGAGCCGTTGAATTGAGATTCTACTTTGTCTCTGTACTGACGCTTAGCTTGTTTGATAGCCTTACGGAGGGAATAGCTGCATTGTATGTATTCAGTCATGTTACCAGACACCTTGCCCTGATTGAAAGCAGTGGTTCGCGCTTTCAGTTTCACACGAATGCTGCCATCAATCCAAGGTTTCTGGTTAGGGAATGTTTTAATCGTTGCTATGGGAACAACATCTTCAACGCACGTTCTAATGAACTCGCACACCGAATCAGCGTATTCGTCAATGTTGTTATTTGACGCAATACGAAACATGTCCCAGTCCACGTGATGGAAGCAGTCTTGGAGTGTGGAGTCAGCTTGGTCGGACCAGCGTTGGACAGACCTCAGCGTGGGAGCTTCTTTTTTTAGCTTTTGTCTGTAGGCAGGTATCAGCAAAATGGAGTTGTGGTCAGCTTTTCCGAAAGGGGGCGGGGCAGGGCCTTATATGCGTCGCGGAAGTTAGAGTAACAGTGATCCAAGGTTTTTCCGCCCCTGGTTGCGCAATCGATATGCTGATAAAATTTAGGGAGTCTTGTTTTCAGATTAGCCTTGTTAAAATCCCCAACAACGATGAATGCAGCCTCCGGATAAATGGTTTCCAGTTTGCAAAGAGTTAAATAAAGTTCGTTCAGAGCCATCGATGTGTCTGCTTGGGGGGGATATATACGGCTGTGATTATAATCGAAGAGAATTCTCTTGGTAGGTAATGCGGTCTATATTTGATTGTGAGGAATTCTAAATCAGGTGAACAGAAGGATTTGAGTTCCTGTATGTTTCTTTCATCGCACCATGCCTCGTTAGCCACAAGGCATACACCCCCACCCCTCTTCTTACCAGAAAGGTGTTTGTTTCTGTCGGCGCGATGCGTGGAGAAACCCGTTGGCTGCACCGCATCGGATAGCGTCTCTCCAGTGAGCCATGTTTCCGTGAAGCACAGAACGTTACAGTCTCTGATGTTCTTCTGGAATGCTACCCTTGCTCGGATTTCATCAACCTTGTTGTCAAGAGACTGGACATTGGCAAGAAGAATGCTAGGAAGTGGGGCACGATGTGCCCGTCTCCGTAGTCTAACCAGAAGACCGCTACCTTTCCCTCTTTTTCGGAGTCGTTTTTTGGGGTCGCTGCATGCGATCCATTCCGTTGTCCTGTTTGTAAGGCAGAACACAGGATCCGCGTCGCGAAAAACATATTCTTGGTCGTACTGATGGTGAGTTGACGCTGATCTTATATACAGTAGTTCTTCTCGGCTGTATGTAATGAAACCTAAGATGACCTGAGATACTAATGTAAGAAATAACACGTAAAAAAAAACAAAAAACTGCATAGTTTCCTAGGAACGTGAAGCGAGGCAGCCATCTCTGTCGGCGCCGGAAGTACAAAGGTGTTTGCAGTGTATGATATACCATTTTGTAGTTCTGTGTCTGCTTTTATCCAATGTAAAGACACCATTTCATATTTTGCTACATAAGACTGAATCAAGGCGGCCGGTCACATATATTACTATTGTGAGTGTCCCAGAATTACTTTTACTATGTTACGTCTAGTCTATGAGACCAGGCTGCTCTCCCTGGTCTGGTCCCCCAAAAATAACATAGTTTTAATACCCTACACCTTTTTCAGAGGCTAAAGGTCCTCACTTACCATTAAGTAAATTGATATTGCTGCTCTTTTAATTTCTTGTTGACTGGTAGTCAGTATAATATTTGTGTTTTATGTGTAAATGATAATATATTTTTCCCTTGAGATTGCGCATTCTTTTCTGGTATGGGATGCGTCTGAGATGTATCTGATAGCAATGCATATTTGGCAAGTATTTGCAGGGAGGCGTATCCCACAGCGGAATTCCATTTGCCAAGAATGCTTGGGTCTCCTCCCTTGCACCCCTTACAACCCCGAGTGAGTGTGTGATCGCTTGCTTTCATGCGTGAGTGTGAAAATTGCTTTCCTTCAAGTGACTTCAGATGAGAATCTCAAGCGAGAAAAAAAGCAATATTTGATATGGCATAGGACAGACAAAAAATAGATTGTGCAATCAAAACCAGTGCGTACTTCCTTGCGGTAGGCGGGGCATGAGGAGTATATGCGGAATTGTGCTCCAGGTGTGCGTCTTGTCCCAGGACCAGCGTCTTGTCCCAGGACCACACAGAAGGTTCACATGGAGTTTCTGAAATTGTTCCATACATCAACACGTGCACAGAACAGAACTGGACCGCATGTAGCCTAATGCCACAGACAACATCAAAGACAGCCAGTGTTGTGTCTGGGAATCAATACTTTAGTCCTCTGGAGACACGGCATTATACGCACTCAGGTATGTACCTGGCAATCTGGCTGGCATATTACTTTACACCAATTCAGTGCATTCATCATTTCTTTATTATCAATAAGTGTGCATGTCGGTAGTATTCTAGTATTCTAGTACTCTACCAAAACATCCCAAGGATTTTTCATCCAATTGTTTGTCTTGTTTTTCTTCATCTTCCAGTTATCTAAAAAAAGTATGACGTATTAGCCTATCCGCTTCTCTTATTCTACACAGAAATGGATAGCCTACAAACTATCATAAACACAATTCTGTCAATCACATATCTATAACATAACCTTTATTTATGGAGGCAAGTCAGTTAAGAACAAATTCATGTTTCATAATGACGGTCTACTCCGGCCAAACCTTCCTCTAACCCGGCCAATTGTGCGCTGGTCTATGGTACTCTCGATCGTTTTTTATACAGCCAGGGATTGAACCAGGGTTTGTAATGACATCTCTAGCACTGAGATGCAGTGCTTTAGACCGCTGCGCCACTCAGGAGCCTGTAGGCTATAATCAACGATTATAGACCACACATAAATGTTGTGATTAGAGGCTGAATTGTGTTTTATTCTGTAGAGTAGGTCTATTTTATATTCAGACAGCATTTTGGTGGAGGTGCTATATTACAGGAAGTTACTGAAACGTCACCAGTTTCATCTAGTCTTTCATTCTGACATCTAACTCATGTGACCATGGTTCTACAAACACTTTATTATCATACATCTGTCAGACACTGTAATGAAACAGATGAAATAGGGTTACACCAAGTGATTTAGCTATTGTCTTTTGTTAATTTGATGAGAGACTCTGAAACGCAAACAGTGCATTTCCACAGTTACGTCAACAGGGAGCATGTTTTGTCTTGTACAATGTAGATTCTTGACCCACTTTGGTGTTTCCCATAGAGTGGAACTCTAATGACTCAGTCTGGACTGCTACTCAAACACTTACGTTATGCATACCAATCCTTTTGGATAAATATGAAATCATGTTTATAGTTTTAGCACAAAATGCCACTCCCTCGACCACAGATTGTATCAGCAATCCCATCCCCCAATCCCCCAACAATACCCATACTATCTTCTCTCTTTAAAAACATGAGCAGAGTAAACAAAACAGACTCACTCTGGTCATATAAATCAGACTAGCAGAGTAAACAAAACTGACTCACTCTGGTCATATAAATCAGACTAGCAGAGTAAACAAAACTGACTCACTGGTCATATAAATCAGACTAGCAGAGTAAACATGGTACTTAGGAGATATTGTTTCTCATCCCCCCTTTTTACAAGATTAGTACATCAAACCACTAGTTCTCTGTTGTAAATGGGTCAGAGAGTTATAATAAATTCCTTCTAGTTCATCCACATTCTCTCTCTCACACACTCTCTCTCTCTCACACACTCTCTCTCTCCCAGTCTCTCTCTCTCTCTCTCTCCAGCTCCTGCTGATCACCAGAATGTTCAGGAGGAGATGTTCTCGTGGTTGTAGGTAACAGGCAGTAGCAGTGGAGATGGTCCCCTGGGCCAACTTCCTGGTGACATGCATATGGATACAGACCCTCAAAGCCTCAGGACTGGACACCTGTCCCAGGACCCCTCGCAAGGAGGTGGATTTCACCTTTAACTACTCAATACCCCACTTCCAGACAGGCAAACCCATCCAGAACATAGTGGTCAACCTGTACATGCCTGAGGTTTATGTGGCTTCTCAGAATGTGATTGAGGCAGTGAGTGGAGAGCTCAGTAAGTTATGGGAGCTGAGGACAGGCCCAGTGGGCAGCCCGGAGTGTCAGACCTGTGGCCTGTGTGACATCGAGGCCGATCTTGAGGACTCAGTAGACACGGATAATGAGGTCCTGCTCTTGGACCCATCACCTTATCTTAACTCTCTGTACTCCTGTGGGAGCTCTCAGCATGGGATCTGTCATTTACATGAACTTAGCTCTAATGATACCCCACCTAAATCTGAATGTCTCTTCAGGAAGGATGCTAACTCGCCGTCCCTTTGCCCTGACTGCCTGGCCAGCCCCCTGGGCACTGAGGTCATCATCGTGGAGCAAGGCTACACAGCCTACTTCTTTGTAGCGGCTACACTCAATGAGCGTGTGGCGCAGAGGTACGGCAGACCGTCCTTATCGGTGCGCCGGCCACTGTCGACCCTGGATGGCTTTGAGATGGTCATGCAGGGTCTGACTGTGCTCCCTAAACTACAGAACTCCTACCAGATCGACTACATCTACAGCTTCTCCACACAGGACTATGTCTACTTCCTGTCCGTCCAGAGGGAGAACTTCCTGGACTCATATCAGACTCGGTTAGGCCGTCTCCCGGTGAAGGACACGGAAGTGTGGCTGTACCGTGAGGTGGTGCTGGAGTGTCGCTTTGAGCCCAAACGCAGGCGGAGGAGGAGGGGGGAGAACAATATTTTCCAGGATGTGGTGTATAACGGGCTGCAGGCGGCCCACTTCAGCCGGGCAGGGAAGGAGCTGGCAGAGGAGCTGGGGGTGGGGGAGAAGGATGACATCCTCTATGGAGTGTTTGCAGTGACAGATGGCTCTGGGAGGCCCTACAGTAACTCAGCCATGTGTGCCTTCCCCATGCCCGACGTGAACAGGGCCATCGACTGGGGAGCGGAGGACTGCTGCAGGTCCAGCACAGAGCAGCTCTCCAGGGGGCTCTGCCACTTCCAGCTCTGTGAGAGCTGCCCTCATGAGGTCAGTGACAGGCCTACTCAACTCCGCTCTGTTCCGCTCTGTTCTGCTCCGCTCTGTTCCACTCTGTTCTGCTCCGCTCTGTTCCGCTCCATTCTGCTCTGCTCCACTCTGTTCTGCTCTCCTCCGCTCTGTTCTGCTCCGCTCTACTCAGCTCTGCTCTGTTCTGCACTGCTCTGCCAGGGCTTCTGTTGGGTTGTCGTTGAAGCCTGATGGTAGATAGGAAGATATACTTGTTTTATTGATATTCAACAGTCCTGAATCAAAATTATGTCATTAGAATAACATAAAGGTTGGTTATTTCAATTGCATTGTGCATTACAAGTACCAGTGCTATGAGCGGAGGAAGTCGGGTGTGTGAGAACAGGGAGGGAGGGGTGAATGAGTCAGATCCCACCAGTGTATTGCCACACTGGTGTTCTGCTCTGTTGAATTACAATCATGACTATTACCATACCATGCTGAAAGGGTGGGAACTGTTGATACAGCCTGAGTACTATACATGAAAGCCCTGCTACATTACCGTTGTTCCTGAAATCGTAACTATGGAAGCTTAGGGTAGACTTTACATATTGTACGACAAACCTTGTATTTGATCATTACAAATGTTCAAAATGATTGAATTAAGCTGTTTAAAAAATATATATTATGACTGTGACCAGGTTGTGGCACAGGAAGGATAGGAAATGGAAATGACACAGGAGGATAGGAAATGTAGTGTATGTATCGTTGGAAGAATAGATCAACAAACTGCATTAATTTTAAACAATGGTGTTTGCTGTGTGATATCTGCTATCAAGGTGTGGCCTTATCACTGTGACTTTCAAACATTCACCTTTTTTGAGCTCATAGAACCATGCGGACACCTGCTGGGGCGGTGTGCCAACTCTGAGGTTATAAATGGAGTTGATAAAAGTGACACAATGTGAATGGGAGGGAGTGTATCCCTGTGCCTGGCTCCTATGTGTTCTATATACATGTGTGTGTGTGTGTGTGTGTATGTATATATATATATATATATATATATATATATATATATATATATATATATATATATATATGAGAGAGAGGTGGGGTTACTGTTTATAAGAAGGGTTACTCAACTTAATTCCATCTCGGAAGTGTTTAAGCGGATCATGTTATGAGTTATTACTGTCATTGTTGTTTACAACTCAATACAAAAATACACCGTTAGAGAAATTTACTGCCAGCCATATTGTCAGTGTTAAACATCTCAACTGATTATAGTTAAGTTGTAGGAACATGGAAGATCAGATAAAGATGTGTGTAGAAGGCACTTAAAGGAACTGTAAAGAGGCATGTGAGGGCAGGTTAGATAATTGTGCTGTGTTGGAGTAGCTTTATTTATGTTCTGCTGGGTGGTGTTGGGGAGTGTGTGTGTGGTGTTGGAGTATGCGTGTGTGGTGTTGGAGTATGTGTGTGTGGTGGTGGGGTGTGGGTGTGTATGTGGTGGGGTGCGGGTGTGTGGTGGTGGTGATGTGTGTGGTGGGGTGTTGGTGGTGGTGGGGTGCGTGTGTGGTGGTGGTGCGGTGTTTGTGGTGGGGTGTGTGTGTGTGTGTGTGTTTGGAGTGTATGTGTGGTGTTGGAGAGTGTGTGTGTGGTGTTGGAGTGTGTGTGTGTGGTGTTGGAGTGTGTGTGTGTGGTGCTGGAGAGTGTGTGTGTGTTGTTGGAGAGTGTGTGTGTGTTGTTGGAGAGTGTATGTGTGTTGTTGGAGAGTGTATGTGTGGTGTTGGAGAGTGTGTGTGTGGTGTTGGAGAGTGTATGTGTGGTGTTGGAGAGTGTGTGTGTGGTGTTGGAGAGTGTGTGTGTGGTGTTGGAGTGTGTGTGGTGTTGGAGTGTGTGTGTGGTGTTGGGGTGTGGGTGTGTGTATGTGGTGGGGTGCGGGTGTGTGGTGGGGGTGTGTGGTGGGGGTGCGGGTGTGTGGTGGTGGTGGGGTGTGTGGTGGTGGGGTATGTGTGTGGTGGGGTGTTTGTGGTGGTGCGGTGTTGGTGGTGGTGGGGTGCGTGTGTGGTGGTGGTGCGGTGTTTGTGTTGGGGTGTGTGTGTGTGTGGTGGTGTGTGTGGTGGTGGGGCACAAAATAATCAGAAACACAAACATAAAAAGCAAATGCATCCAACCAATTTGTAGTAGAGGTCGACCGATTATGATTTTTCAACGCCGATACCGATTATTGGAGGACCAAAAAAAGCTGATACCGATTAATCGGCCGATTTAAAAAAATAAAAAAATATATTATTATAATTTTCTTTGAAATGTATTAATGACTATTACAACAATACTGAATGAACACTTATTTTAACTCAATATAATACATCAATAAAATCAATTTAGCCTCAAATAAATAATGAAACATGTTCAATTTGGTTTAAATAATGCAAAAACAAAGTGTTGGAGAAGAAAGTAAAAGTGCAATATGTGCCATGTAAGAAAGCTAAGGAACGTTTCAGTTCCTTGCTCAGAACATGAGAACATATGAAAACTGGTGGTTCCTTTTAACATGAGTCTTCAATATTCCCAGGTAAGAAGTTTTTGGTTGTAGTTATTATAGGAATTATAGGACTATTTCTCTCTATACCATTTGTATTTCATATACCTTTGACTATCGGATGTTCTTATAGGCACTTTAGTATTGCCAATGTAAAGTATAGCTTCCGTCCCTCTCCTCGCCCCTACCTGGGCTCGAACCAGGAACACAATGACAACAGCCACCCTCAAAGCAGCGTTACCCATGCAGAGCAAGGGGAACAACTACTCCAAGTCTCAGAGCGAGTGACGTTTGAAACGCTATTAGCGCACCCCGCTAACTAGCTAGCCATTTCACATCGTTACACCAGCCTAATGTTGGGAGTTGATAGGCTTGAAGTCATAAACAGCAGAGCTGCTGGCAAAACGCACGAAAGTGCTGTTTGAATGAATGCTTATGAGCTTGCTGGTGCCTACCATCGCTCAGTCAGACTGCTCTAACAAATCATAGACTTAATTATAACATAATAACACACAGAAATGCGAGCCTTAGGTCATTAATATGGTTGAATCCGGAAACTATCATCACGAAAACAAGACGTTTATTCTTTCAGTGAAATAAAAAAATCATTCCGTATTTCATCTAATGGGTGGCATCCATAAGTCTAAATATTCCTGTTACATTGCACAACCTTCAATGTTATGTCATAATTATGTAAAATTATGGCAAATTAGTTCGCAATGAGCCAGGAGGCCCAAACTGTTACATATACCCTGACTCTGCGTGCAATGAACGCAAGAGAAGTGACACAATTTCACATTGTCACAATTCTGGCAATTGTATATTCTTTTAGCTAAATATGCAGGTTTAAAAATATTTACTTCTGTGTAATGATTTTAAGAAAGGCATTGGTGTTTATGGTTAGGTACACATTGGAGCAACGACAGTCCTTTTTCGTGAATGCGCACTGCATCGATTATATGCAACGCAGGACACTCTAGATAAACTAGTAATATCATCAACCATGTGTATGTAGTTTTATAACTAGTGATTATGATTAAGTTTATTGCTAGCTAGCAACTTTTATTTTTGAAATATCTTTTTGTGAATTTTACCCCTTTTTCTCACCAATTTCGTGGTATCCAATTGTTTAGTAGTTACTGTCTTGTCTCATCGCTACAACTCCCGTACGGGCTCGGGAGAGACGAAGGTTGAAAGTCATGCGTCCTCCGATACACAACCCAATCAAGCCACACTGCTTCTTAACACAGCGCGCATCCAACCCGGAAGCCAGCCACACCAATGTGTCAGAGGAAACACCGTGCACCTGGCAACCTTGGTTAGCGCGCACTGCGCCCAGCCCACCACAGGAGTTGCTGGTGCGCAATGAGACAAGGATATCCCTACCGGCCAACCCCTCCCTAACCCGGACGGCGCTAGGCCAATTGTGCGTCGCCCCACGGACCTCCCGGTCGCGGCCGGTTACGAGTCTCTGGTGGCACAGCTGGTGCTGCTGTACAGCGCCCTTAACCACTGCGCCACCCGGGAGCAAGCTAGCTAGCAACTTACCTTGGCTCCTTACTGCGTTCACATAACAGGCGGGCTCCTTGTGAGGCAGGTGGTTAGAGCGACTAGTTAACAGGAAGGTTGCAAGATTGAATCGCTGAGCTGTCAAAGTAAAAATCTGTCGTTCTGCCCCTGAAAAAGGCAGTTAACCAAACGTTCCTAGGCCGTCATTGTAAATAAAGATTAAATAAAGGTGTAAAAAAAAAAATCAAACAAGAAAATCGGCCATTCCGATTAATCGGTCAACCTCTAATTTGTAGAGAGTCACAAGCCTGATGTAATCATTGCATGCTATGAATATGGGACCTCATGCTTAACTTTGTACTACTTTAATACACATATACAGTATATCACAAAAATGAGTACACCCCTAACATTTCTGTAAATATGAGTATATCTTTTCATGTGAGAACACTGAAGAAATTACACTTTGCTACAATGTAAAGTAGTGAGTGTACAGCTTGTATAATAGTGTAAATTTGCTGTCCTCTCAAAATAACTCAACACACAGCCATTAATGTCTAAACCGCTGGCAACAAGTGCTCTGGTGAACTCAATGCCAAAGAGGGTTAAGGCAGTGCTGGACAATGTAAAGTAGTGAGTGTACAGCTTGTATAATAGTGTAAATTTGCTGTCCCCTCAAAATAACTCAACACACAGCCATTAATGTCTAAACCGCTGGCAACAACCGCTCTGGTGAACTCCATGCCAAAGAGGGTTAAGGCAGTGCTGGAAAATGATGGTGGCCACACAAAATATTGACACTTTGGGCCCAATTTGGACATTTTCACTTTGGGGTGTACTCACTTTTGTTGCCAGTGGTTTAGACATTAATGGCTGTGTTGAGTTATTTTGAGGGGACAGCAGATTTACACTGTTATACAAGCTGTACACTCACAACTTTACAAAAAAAGTGTCCTTTCTTCAGTGTTGTCACATGAAAAGATATACTCAAATATTTACAAAAATGTGAGAGGTGTACTCACTTTTGTGATATACTGTAAGTGGATTTGTCCCAGTACTTTTGATCTACTAAAATGGGGGGCGACAATGTACAAAAAGTGCTGCAATTTGCAAAGTGCTGCAAAGCTGACAGTCTACACTTTAACATCATAATCATTGTATTGTTTCAAATCCAAAGTTCTGGAGTACAGTGCCAAAACATCAACAAATGTGTCACTGTCCCAATTATTTTGGAGCTCACTTTATGTAAAGTAAAATAAACCATAGGATTACCAATGTAATAAACCTCATCTAAAATGGGAAAGGTGTGAAATGACCAGTCATGTTTGAATAGTCAGTCAGTATGAGTAATCTCTATGTGTGTCTGCAGAGCTCCGACAACAACGCTACATGCATGGCCAAGTCCACCCTGGTGTCTAAGCCATACTACAGGTTGGACCTCTTCAACAGGTACATGAACAACATCCTGCTCACCTCAGTACTGGTCACCATCATCGGGAACAACACTGTGGCACACATTGGCACCAAGGACGGCAGGCTGTTGCAGGTGTGTGTGGTACAGTACAGTATACTCACTGAGACATCTGGTGGGAGAATATGACTTTACAGTCTACTTCATGAATGCAGACAGTGAAAGTGGGGGTAGATGGAGTTATATTTTAAAGTTTTACCTTATGCATGGCTGTCTTTTCTCAAGTGTAAACATTATATAATCAGTGTTCTCCAATGACAATCATTAGCTCTCTCGGCATTGTAACCAACCTAAGTAGAACACATCACAAGTCCATTCCTTTCATAGGTCTGCCATGACTTAATGATATAACTGTAGTGACTTTGACTGTTGTAGCTCATCCTGAGGAGGTCAAATCCCATCATCTTTGCCAACTATTCTCTGGGAGAGGACAATGAGGTGTCCAGGAAAGCTGCTGTGCAATCTAACGAGTCCTTGCTCTTTGTGGTTGGAAATAAGGTGCCTTTTCAATTCAATCATAAATCATAAATACTTCTTGGTATTCCCTTGTTTTTTACTTGTGACTTATTTTGGCAGTGTGACTCTTTTTTTCTCTCTCTCTCTCATTTCTCACTTTTCTCTCGCTCTTTCTCGCTCACTCTCTCTATCACTTTTCTCTCTCTCTGTGCCAGATGTTCAGTGTGTCTCCTAAAGGACCAGGATGTAAACACTTCCTGACCTGCTCCACGTGTCTGATGGCGCCCAGGTTCATAGGGTGTGGCTGGTGTTCGGGGGTGTGCTCCAGGCAGGAGGAATGCCTCATAGAGTGGACGAGTGAGTCCTGTCCTCCCGTCATCACAAAGGTAAGACTGCTGGGGGCTGAAGTAGGGAGTGGAAGAGAAGCGACCCAGTAGAGGGAGGGTCTTGTCTTTTCATCTGATCATAAATGTCTGAACCACGACCACCAAACACGTAGGTGGAAGAAACCAAGACATTTTCAATAGGATATTGAAACCGAGTGCCTTCAGAAAGTATTCACTCGACTTGACCTCATCCACATTTTGTCGTGTTACAGCCTGAATTTAAAATGGCTTACATTGAGATTTAGTGTAATTGGCCTACACACAATACCCCATAATGTTAAAGTGGAATTATGTTTTTAGAAATGTTTACAAATTAGTGAAACGAACAGCTGAAATCAATAAGTATTCAACCCCTTTGTTATGGCAAACCTAAATACGTTCAGGAGTAATAATTTGCTTAACAAGTCACAATAAGTTGCATGGACTCACTTTGTGTGTAATAAAAGTGTTTATCAGGATTTTTGAATGACTACCGCATCTCTGTACCGCACACAAAAACACACATATAATTACAGTATCTGTAAGGTCCCTCAGTCAATCAGTGAGTTTCAAACACTGAATCAAAAACCAGGGTTGTTGACCTATGCATCGCAAAAAAAGGCACCTGTTAATGGGTAAAAAAAAGAAGTAGAGATTGAATATCCCTTTGACCATAGTGAAGTTATTAATTACACTTTGCATTGTACATCAATACACACAGTCACTACAAAGATACAGGCGTCCTTCCTAACTCAGTTGCCGGAGAGGAAGCAAACCACACAGGTATTTCACCATGAGGCCAATGGTGACTTTAAAACAGTTAAGAGTTAAATGGCTGTGACAGGAGAACACTGAGGATATATCAACAACGTTGTAGTTACTCCACAATACTAGCCTAAATGACAGAGTGAAAAGAAGGAAGCCTGTACAGATTAATTTTCTTTTCCAAAACATGCATCCTGTTTGCAATAAGGCACACAAGTAAAACTGCAAAGAATATAGCATAGAAATTAACTTTATTTTCTGAATAAAAAGTGTTATTTTTGGGGCAAATCCAACACATCACCGAGTATCACCCTTCATATTTTCAAGCATGGTGGTGGCTGCATTATGTTATTGGTATGCTTGTCATCTGTAAAGACTAGGGAGTTTTTAGGATGAAAAGAAACAGAATAGAGCTAAGCACAGGCAAAATCCTACAGGAAACCTGCTTTCCAACAGACACTGGGAGATAAATAGCCAAATACTGTATACACTGGAGTTGCTTACCAAGATGACATTGAATGTTCCTGAGTCACCAAGTTATAGTTTTGACTTAAATCGGCTTTATAATGGCTGTCTAGCAATGATCAACAACCAACTTGACAAAGCTTGAAGATTTTTTAAAAATAATAATGTGCAAATATTGCACAATCCAGGTTTGCAAAGCTCTTAAGCCTTGTCCACACTGCAGGCCTTAATTCTCAAATCAGTTTTGTTTTTCAAAGTTAAGTGACCAAATCAGATTTGTGTGTGTTCAGACAGCAGTCATTTGCAGACAAGGCTACGCTAGTAGCCATAGTAATGACGTGTGTGTATGCATTTGTGTAGGCTGATTGGTGGTAGTGCTTGTGCTTCCTATCACTCAGAAGTTATGTAGCATGCTAAGGTGACAACATTGCCTGCCATGGTCGTTTCTCAGTTGCTTTGAATGTTCAAAATCTGCCTTCAGAAAGAAGACTTTTAAAACCTTAAAGGATAACATGATCCAACTTTCAAAACAAGTCCTTTCTGGCTAGCCACAGCTAGCTAGGTAGATCTTTAGCTTTCTAGCACATTCACTAAAATGTTTGGAAACAATTAACAAGCTAGTTAGCTTCCACGTGTTGTTGTCAAACTAACAGAGTAGCTAGCAAGCAACGAGATCTGCTGAATAACAGTCTAAATCCCACTTGAGGTTAAATCAATCAGATTTGAATGTTCAGACACAAGTCACATAGCCAGGAATCAGATTTGTATCTTAATTTATGTAAACCACCTACGAAGGTGGTTTGAAATGTGGCTTGAAATATCTTATTCCATGTGCTTTTTGGCTGTTCAGGGTGCAGGAAAAAGAACAGATTCAAATCAGATATGCAAATCAATAGGATTTGAGTCACTTCAAAATGACGGCTTGAGAGACTTACCCAGAAAGACTCACAGGTGTTATCACTGCTAAAGGTGATTCTAACATGTATTGACTAAGGGGTGTAAATACTTACTTAAAATAGATATTTCTGTGTTCCATGTTCAATAAATGCAAACATTTCTAAAAACATGTTTTCATTTTGCCATTATGGGGTATTGTGTGTAGATTATGGGTGAGAAAACAATTGTACATTTTAATCAATTTTGAATTCAGGCTGTAACACAACAACATATGTAAGTCAAGGGGTATGAATACTTTCTGAAGGCACTGTAGTGAAGCATTTGAGGAAATGAGTTAAGCATTTGAGGAGTCTTTCTGATGGTATTGTTTTGGGGATCCAGTTTTTCCCAAAGACGGCTCCCCCTGATGGTGAGACAGAGCTAAGGCTGTGTGGCTGGGAGTTCCAGTCTCCTCTACGACCAGCCATCATCAGCGAGGAGACCCACCTGGTGCGAGTGGGAGCGACTCCCTGCACTGTGCTGTCAGAGAAGAGCAATAGTACACAGTAAGTAACACACACAGACAGAATACATAGAGACATATAAACTCAACCCAAATCAGCTCTGTGAAACAATTTCATGCTGAGGCTATAGGCATCACTGATCTTTCTCGCTGACCCTTCCTAGGCTGGTGTGTAGCATTCACCCTAAGGTTCTGGGTCCATCCCAGGATCTCAACATCACCGTGGCAGTGCATGAGGGGAAGGTGGAGGGACGCTACTCAGTTGAAGGCCAGGCCCAGATGATAGGGTTCACTTTTGTGGTGAGGAGGATTACATTTTATTTTATTGTTGATACAGTAAAAACTGAATTTGCATTAGAGGGGCTTCTATTTAATAAAACCCTCTATGTTCTATTAGATACATAACTCTCAATCCATGATAAGGATGTAAATCCAGAAATAACTGACAACCTTAACATAGAACTTCAGTCAGTTTTAGAATAAGTATCTAGCAATAGGCTGATGCTAAATATCTCAAACTAAAATCATCGTTTTTGAGACAAAATCACTCACTCAACCCTAAATCTAATCTAGCTATATTATTGAATAATGTGGATGATTGAGTAAATTGAGTAGATTAAACTGCTGGGTGTAACCCTAGATAGCGAGATGTCATGGTCAAAACATATAGACTCAATGGTTGCTAAAATGGGAAGAGGTCTGTCTATGATAAGGCAATGCTCTGCTTTCTTGACAACTAAATCAACCAGGCAGGTCCTACAGGCCCTCATTTTGTCGCACATGGACTACTGCCCAGTTGTGTGGTCATGTGTGTCAAAGAAGGACATAGGAAAATTGCAGTTGGTCCAGAACAGAACAGCACATATTTCACTTAGATGTACATGGAGGGTGAATGTCAGTGGTATGCATGTCGAGTAGAGATTGACGGAATCACTACTGGTCTTTGTGTGAGGTGTTGATGTGTGAAAGGTACTGAACTATCTGTTCAATCTGTTGGCACACAGTTCGGACACTCATCAGTACCACACAAGACATGCAGCCAGAGGTCCCTTCACAGTCCCCAGGTCCAGAACAGAAGCTGGGAAACACACATTATTAAATAAAGCCATGAGTTAAATATAGGTTAAATAAAAAAAATGAGTACATGTAACTCTCTGCCACCCCAGGTAACTTAAGCTAACAATAAAACCAGATAAAAAAAACAGATAAAAGAACATTCAATTTTACGGTATCAGTGTCCCTCCTCCGGGACAGTTGAGCTAACGTGCGCTAATGTGATTAGCATGACGTTGTAAGTAACAAGAACATTTTCCAGGACATAGACATGTCTTATATAGGCAGAAAGCCTAAATACTTGTTAATCTAAGCTATTAGCTATTATAGTGAAAAAATCCATGCTTTTGTTTGAGGAGAGTGCACAACAACAAAAAACTTTTATCACGGCGACTGGTTTGATACATTCACCTCTGAAGGTAAATAATGTACTTACATTTATTAATCTTGCTCTGATTTGTCATCCTGAGGGTCCCAGAGATACAATGTAGAAAATAGTAAAAAATAAAGAAAACCCCTGGAATGAGTAGGTGTTTGCAAACTTTTGATTGGTACTGTATGTATGTAACTGCTAAATTAAAGGAAACAGCTGAGTAAATGAGGGATACAAAGTATATTGAAGGCAGGCGATTCCACACAGGTTTATACTGTGCATTCGGAAAGTAGACAGACCCCTTGACTTTTTCCACGTTTTGTTATGTTACAGCCTTATTCTAAAATGGATTAAATAGAAAATAATTGTCTTCAATCTACACACAATACCCCATAATGACAAAGTGAAAACAGGTTTTTAGAATGGTTTGCAAATGTATTAAAAATGAAAAACAGAAATACCTAATTTACATAGGTATTCAAATCCTTTGCTATGAGACTCAAAATTGATAGAAGTCCACCTGTGGTAAACTCAATTGATTGGACATGATTTGGAAAGGCACACACCTGTCCATATAAGGTCATACAGTTGACAGTGCATGTCAAAGTAAAAACCATGAGGTTGAAGGAATTGTCAATAGAGATCAGAGACAGGTTTGTGTCGCGGCACAGATCTGGGGAAGGGTACCAAAATATTTCTGTTAGCATTGAAGGTCACCCAAGAACACAATGGCCTCCATCATTCTTAAATGGAAGAAGTTTGGAACCACCAAGACTCTTCCTAGAGCTGGCCACCGGTCCAAGCTGAGCAATCGGGGGAGAAGAGCCTTGGTCAGGGAGGTGACCAAGAACCTGATTGTCACTCTGAAGGAGTTCTAGAGTTCCTCTGTGATTGGAGAAACTTCCAGAAGGACAACCATCTCTGCAGCACTCCACCAATCAGGCTTTTATGGTAGAGTGGCCAGACGGAAGCCATTCCTCAGTAAAAGGCACCTGACAGCCCGCTTGGAGTTTGCCTAAGCCACCTAAAGACTCGCAGACCATGAGAAACAAGATTCTCTGGTCTCATGAAACCAAGATTGAACCCTTTGGCCTGAATGCCAAGTGTCACGTCTGGAGGAAACCTGGCACCATCCCTACAGTGAAGGCATGGTGGTGGTAGCATCATGCTGTGGGGATGTTTTTCAGTGGCAAGGACTGGGATAATATTCAGGGTCAAGGGAAAGTACAGAGAGATCATTGATGAAAACCTGCTCCAAAGCGCTCAGGACCTCAGATTGGGGTGAAGGTTCACCTTCCAACTGGACAATGACCCTAAGTGCACAGCCAAGACAACGCAGGAGTGGCTTTGTGACAAGTTTCTGAATGTCCTTGAGTGGTCCAACCAGAGCCCAGACTTGAACCCGATCGAACATCTCTGGAGGGACCTGAAAATAGCTGTGCAGTGACGCTCCCCATCCAACCTGACAGAGCTTGAGTGGATCTACAGAGAAATACAGGTGTGCCAAGCTTGTAGCGTCATACCCAAGAAGACTCAAGGCTGTAATCGCTTCCAAAGGTGCTTCAAGAAAGTACTGAGTGAAGGGTCTGAATACTAATGTAAATGTGATATTTCAGTTTTGTACTTAAAAAAAAAAACTTTTCTTTTGGGGTATTGTGTGTAGATTGATGAGGAAAAAAACTGTTTTATCAATTTTAGAATAAGGCTGTAACGTAACAAAATGTGGAAAAAGTCAAGGGGTCGGAATACTTTCCAAATGCACTGTATATATATTTAATTCATCCTAATGTCTACTTTTGTATCCAGGAGCCAAGTATCACAGAAATCACTCCTGACTATGGGCCTCAAATAGGGGGAACCTTGGTCACAGTGACAGGGCCTCACTTGAACGCAGGGATGATAAAGACTGTGTCTATAGGAGACCAGGAATGCCCCATCAAGAGGTAATTATGGGCATCCAACTCTCTCTGTTTTCGTTGGTTTCTGCTGTGTAATTTGCTCTCTCAAGGTGTCTCATTGGAACTAAACAATGTGTCCCTTTCTTAGTATGTGTCTGTCTGTATCTACGGTATATTAGTGTTCATAATATGATGTCCCACTTGTTACGCTGTCTCTGCCAGTGTCACTGAGGGTACTGGGACCATGTCCTCCATAGTCTGCCTGTCCAAAGGGTTGGCAGTGGTGAAGAAGGTGCCTGTCAGGGTTTTCATTGACAAATCCCAAGTGGCTACTACCAAGATGTTTCACTACAAGAAGAACCCTGTGATCACTGTGATACAGCCAGTCTGCAGCTTTAGAAGGTAGGCCATACTTAATCTTGGTTACCCAGAAGTAAAATTCTCATTTCATGAACTGCCACAACTATTTGAAAAATAATACATAATAAACTGCAAATTGTGCTGGTTTCCTCTCAATGTACACTCAGCAATAGTGACCTATAACACCAAGTCTGTATTCGTTTGTTTTTATTTGTTGAATCGTGTGATTAAGTGGATCCAAAATCATCATCAAAGGCAGTAATCTGGACTCTGCGTACAACACTGTGATCCGCTACAAATCCCACAACCCCTCACAGAAGCTTCTGCAGCGTGTAAGTTATCCTCTAGGGTTAACAACTCTGGGCCTCATGAACCTAAGATGGAGGTAACATCTATGAAATGTGAGTAAGTTATCCCCAGAATACTGTTATTGACACTTTGACTGTAACCCAGGTCTGCAACGGCACAGCAACCCCCACACATATGGAGTGCTTCGCCCCTGTTTTCCCCAGGAATGAGACCGACAATGGCATCATCACTATCAATATGGACGGGGCCAACAAACTTGTGATGAAGCGCTTCGAATACCAACCAGACGCCAGCATCACCCCCTTTGAGTACGAAGGCAACGTACTGAGCCTGAGCCCTGGCCAGACTGAGGTTTCCCTGCATGTACGTTCACAATCATACACACGGGCATTATCAACCAGCTATGTAGTCAGTCAATCAAGTACAGTAACTCTATTCTACAATTGAACAATCAATTGCTGTGTAAATCTGACCATGACTGTTGTTGTACCAGTAGTGTAAGTAGTTGATTTCTTAATTTCTTAGGTCCCAGCGGACAAAGCTGATTGGTTGAAATGACATCATTATAACCAGCTTACAACTAACCCGTTTCGGCACCTGTAGTAAATAATAACAAGGCTCCAATAAGTACCACAATGAGTCTTGCTCTGCCATGTTCTGTAGCACAACAAGCTGAGCATGGTGAGTCCCTGTATGGAGATTACAATGAGCATTGGAGGCGTGGACTGTGGTGTCCAGGTACTGGACAACGAACTGACCTGCAGGATCCCCAAGAATCTCATCATCCCCAGTGAAGGGTCACCTGTCAGGGTGAGCTACTCTGCTTACTGTAATGGTTAACCTAATTGAATTTAACCCTTAGTTAACCATTATCATGCCTCTTCTATAGTAAACCAAACTGGGCCTTTAGTAAACAGGTTTTGGGTCAATTCCATTTAAATTAATTGGAATTAGAATTTCAGTTTACTTTGACTGAATTGGAATGGAATTGACCCCCAACCTTCTTATGGATAAGGGGCAGTATTCAGAAGTTTTGATGAATGAGGTGCCCAAAGTAAACTGCTTGTTATTCAGGCCCGGAAGCAAGGATAATTGGGAGTATTGGATAGAAAACACTCTACAGTTTTCAAAACTGTTATAATAATGTCTTTGAGTATAACAGAACTGATATAGCAGGCGGAAACCCGAGGAGAAGAGAATCCATCCGGGAATTTGTTTTTTGAGCTCACCACTCATTATAATGGCTGTCTATGGGAATATGAATGGAATACTTCCCAGATTACAGTTCCTAGGTTTTCCAGTAGATGTCAACAGTCTTTAGAAAGAGTTTCAGGCTTGTTTTTTGAAATATGAACTAGAATTTGTAGTTTTTCTAAGAGCTCCCATTTTAGCTGTAGTGTTGTGGTGCGCGTCGGTGAGGGCGCACACTTCGTTATTTATCTCCGGTAATGAACATACTATTCTCCGTCTTAAATGTTTTAACTTATCTACATATTAGGGTGCCTGAGGATTGATTAGAAACGTTGTTTGACTTGTTTGGACTAAGTTTATTGGTAACTTTCGGGATTCATTTGTATGCATTTTGAACGAGTGAAACCGGTAGATTACTGAGTCAAGCGCGCCAACTAAACTGACATTTCTGGGTATATAAAGGACTTTATCGAACAAAAGGACCATTTGTTATATATCTGGGACCCTTGTTATACTATTCTCCGTCTTACATTTACATTACATTTAAGTCATTTGGCAGACGCTCTTATAATGTTTTAACTTATCTACATATTAGGGTGCCTGAGGATTGATTAGAAACGTTGTTTGACTTGTTTGGACTAAGTTTATTGGTAACTTTCGGGATTCATTTGTATGCATTTTGAACGAGTGAAACCGGTAGATTACTGAGTCAAGCGCGCCACCTAAACTGACATTTCTGGGTATATAAAGGACTTTATCGAACAAAAGGACCATTTGTTATATATCTGGGACCCTTGTTATTGCAACCAGAGGAAGACCTTCAAAGGAAAATGATTTATTTTATCGCTATTTCTGACTTTCTTGATGCCTCTGCTTGGTTGGAAAATGTATGTAATGTTTGTATGCGGGGCTCTGTCCTCAGATAATCGCATGGTGTGCTTTCGCCGTAAAGCCTTTTTTAAATCTGACAAACCGGCTGGATTATCAAGAATTTAAGCTTTTAAACAATGGAAGACACTTGTATTTTCATGTTTAATATTACGAATGTTGTGTTTTGAATTTCACACTCTGCAATTTCATCGGATGTTGTCGAGGTGGGGTGCTAGCGGCACGCCTATCCCAAGTTAAAAGCAAGCCATCAATCCATAAGTAAACTGTTACTAAAGTAAAGTGATATAAAAACAAGGTCTGAGTGATATCCTGTTTTCTGTCCCAGGTGTCTGTGAATGGGCATGCCTATGAGGTGGGCACTGTGGTCTTCTTCAGCAACACTGTCAACACAGTGGGTGTGGTGATGGGGATCTTTGCTGCATTGTGCGTTGGCGCTGCCCTGGCTTTCATCGCCATGAAACATGTGAGGAGGAAAAAGAAAGGTGAGAACCATTACTGTCCGTAGGATTTGCTACCATGAGATTACCTTGGGATTTGCTTTCATCTACCAGTACAGTTATTGGAGCTTAGTTGTATAACCCTGTTTCAGGGTAACTTTCCTGCAATGTAGAACATTTTAAACTTGTAGTGTATTTGAGGTTTAAATAGGCTTCTGAAGTTTGTAATTTCCACTTTGAAATTTCAGATTTGAGAAAATTGTATCAACCTATAAAAATATTCCATTAATTATAATCCACATAACAATATACATTTCCTTTTGCTAAATAATATTTTTTCCTGCTGTAGCAAATGGCTCATATTAAGATCATACATTTGTACTCTTGTAGTATGTTATCTTCAATTTGCTCACATCTACTAAGTATCTAAAGTTGTTTGCTTTGATTTAAGTATGTACAGTACCAGTCAAAAGTTTGGACACCTATTAGGTCAAGGGTTTTTCTTTATTTTTACTATTTTCTACATTGTAGAATAATATTGAAGACATCAAATCTATGAAAGAACAGAAATTGAATCATGTAGTTTCCAAAAAAGTGTTTAACAATTCTAAATATATTTTATTTGTATTTTCTTCAAAGTAGACACCCATTGCCTTGATGACATCTTTGAACACTCTTGGAACTGTCTCAACAAGCTTCACCTGGAATGCTTTTCCATAGGTCTTCAAGGAGTTCCTACATATGCTGAGCACTTGTTGGCTGCTTTTCCTTCACTCTGCAGTCAAACTCATCCCAAACCATTTCAATTGGGTTGAGGCCAGGTGATTGTGGAGGCCAGGTCATCTGATGCCTCACTCCATCACTCTCCTTCTTGGTCAAATAGCCCTTACACAGCCTGGAAGTGTGTTGGTTCATTGTCCTATTGAAAAACAAATGATAGTCCCACTAAGCACAAACCAAATGGGATGGCATATTGCTGCACAATGCTGTGGCAGCCATGCTGGTTAATTGTGCCTTGAATACTAAATAAATCACAGACACTGCACCAGCAAAGCACCATCAAACCTCCTCCTCCATGCTTCACGGTGGGAACCACACACGTGGAGATCATCCATTCACCTACTCTGTGTCTCACAAAGACATGGCAGTTGGAACCAAAAATCTCAAATTTGGACTCTTCAGACCAAAGGACAGATTTCCACCAGTTTAATGTCCATTGCTCCTGTTTCTTGGACCAAGCAAGTCACTCCTTTATTAGTGGTTTCTTTGCAGAACTTCGACCATGATTCACTCACTCCTCTGAAGAGTTGATGTTGAGATTTGTCTCTTACTGGAACAATGTGAATAATTTGTTTGGGCTGCAATTTCTGTGGCTGGTAACTCTAATGAACTTATCCTCTGCAGCAGAGGAAACTCTGGGTATTTCTTTCCTGTGGCGGTCCTTATGAGAGCCAGTTTCATCATAGCGCTTGCTGGTTTTTGCGACTGCACTGACATTTTTCAGATTGACTGACCTTCATGTCTTAAAGTAATGATGTACTGTCATTCTCTTTGCTTATTTGAGCTGTTCTTGCCATAATAATGAACTTGGTCTTTTACCAAATAGGGATATCTTCTGTATACCACCCCTACGTTGTCACAACACAACTGATTGGCTCAAATGCATTAGGAAGGAAAGAAATTCCACAAATGTACTTTTAATAAGGCACACCTGTTAATTGAAAAGCATTCCAGGTGACTACAGTACCTCATGAAGTTGGTTGAGAGAATGCCAAGAGTGTGCAAAGCTGTCGTCAAGGCAAAATGTGGCTACTTTGAAGAATCTAAAATATATTTAGATTTGTTTAACACTCTTTTTGGTTACTACATGATTCCATATGTGTTATTTCATATTTTTGATGTCTTCACTAGTATTCTACATTGTAGAAAATAGTAAAAATAAAGAAAAACCCTGGAATGAGTAGGTGTGTCCAAACTTTTGACTGGTACTGTATATTACTGGATCTATACACTATTTTCCTGATGACTCAAACTGAATTCTTCCGCTACTCGATGTTCACTACGTACAGTGGGGCAAAAAAGCATTTAGTCAGTCACCAATTGTTCAAGTTCTCCCACTTAAAAAGATGAGAGGCCTGTAATTTTCATCATAGGTACACTTCAACTATGACAGACAAAATGAGAGAAAAAATCACATTGTAGGATTTTTAATGAATTTATTTGCAAATTATGGTGGAAAATAAGTATTTGGTCAATAACAAAAGTTTATCTCAATACTTTGTTATATACCCTTTGTTGGCAATGACAGAGGTCAAACATTTTCTGTAAGTCTTCACAAGGTTTTCACACACTGTTGCTGGTATTTTGGCCCATTCCTCCATGCAGATCTCCCCTAGAGCAGTGATGTTTTGGGGCTGTTGCTGGGCAACACGGACTTTCAACTCCCTCCAAAGATTTTCTATGGGGTTGAGATCTGGAGACTGGCTAGGCCACTCCAGGACCTTGAAATGTTTCTTACGAAGCCACTCCGTTTCCCGGGCGGTGCGTTTGGGATCATTGTCATGCTGAAAGACCCAGCCACGTTTCATCTTCAATACCCTTGCTGATAGAAGGAGGTTTTCACTCAAAATCTCACGATACATGGCCTCATTCATTCTTTCCTTTACACGGATCAGTCGTCCTGGTCCCTTTGCAGAAAAACAGCCCAAAAGCATGATGTTTCCACCCCCATGCTTCACAGTAGGTATGGTGTTCTTTGGATTCAACTCAGCATTCTTTGTCCTCCAAACACAACGAGTTTTTACCAAAAAGTTATATTTTGGTTTCATCTGACCATATGACATTCTCCCATATAACGTTCTCCCAATCTTCTTCTGGATCATCCAAATGCTCTCTAGCAAACTTCAGGCGGGCCTGGACATGTACTGGCTTAAGCAGGGGGACACGTCTGGAACTGCAGGATTTGAGTCCCTGGCGGCGTAGTGTGTTACTGATGGTAGGCTTTGTTACTTTGGTCCCAGCTCTCTGCAGGTCATTCACTAGGTCCCCCCGTGTGGTTCTGGGATTTTTGCTCACCGTTCTTGTGATCATTTTGACCCCACGGGGTGAGATCTTGTGTGGAGCCCCAGATCGAGGGAGATTATCAGTGGTCTTGTATGTCTTCCATTTCCTAATACTTGCTCCCACAGTTGATTTCTTGAAACCAAGCTGCTTACCTATTGCAGATTCAGTCTTCCCAGCCTGGTGCAGGTCTACAATTTTGTTTCTGGTGTCCTTTGACAGCTCTTTGGTCTTGGCCATAGTGGAGTTTGGAGTGTGACTGTTTGAGGTTGTGGACAGGTGTCTTTTATACCGATAACAAGTTCAAACAGGTGCCATTAATACAGGTAACGAGTGGAGGACAGAGGAGCCTCTTAAAGAAGAAGTTACAGGTCTGTGAGGGCCAGAAATCTTGCTTGTTTGTAGGTGACCAAATACTTATTTTCCACCATAATTTGCAATAAATCCATTAAAAATCCTACAATTTGATTTTCTGGATTTTTTCTCTCTCATTTTGTCTGTCATAGTTGAAGTGTACCTATGATGAAAATTACAGGCCTTATCTTTTTAAGTGGGAGAACTTGCACAATTGGTGGCTGACTAAATGCTTTTTTGCCCCACTGTACTTCACTCTGAGCCTCCCATCGTTGAAGTTGTTTCTGGGGAAGTCAAAATGAGGGGTGTTGTACAAAACAAATTCATAAGCGATTGGATCATCTGTAACCAATCAACGCCAATGACGAATTTTCAAATGTCGCTTTACCCATGTGTGTTCTGTGTCCAAATTTTTGACTGGTACTGTATATGACAATGTTATTAATTGTGTTGATTTAGAAATTTCAGCCAATGTAGAGACTCGTTTAGCTAGGATGTCCGTCCGCAGAAGAATAAGCAGCAACCCTGACCTATCCCCCACAGGTGACTATAGACGAGGTGAGACCCTTGATGTGATCATTGATTATGATTCATCGATCTTGTTATTCAAATCCATTCATCAATGTTTCCTCTGTACTCCAGACCTGTCCTCCCAGCCGAGCCAAACGACAGGCTCAGGAGGGATAATGTTCCATGGCCTGGTCTACACTGCCACCTTTGACCCCTTGGCCGTGCCTCTGATCTCAGTGGACACCCTGAAACCTGAGCTCCTGGAGGAGGTCAGAGACGTCCTGATCCCAGCCGACACTGTCAACATTCACCGCAACCAGATCATTGGCAAAGGTATGGATAGACCGGTCCCAGATTACACAAGCATTTCGCTACACTCGCATTAACATCTGCTAACCATGTGTATGTGACAAATAAAATTTGATTTGATTTTGATTTGTTGGTGCTGTCTTGCCGACTCCTATTGTCATTGTCACGCCAAACTAATTGGGACCTCCTCAGATACTGAGAGAAGAAACATGTTTCTGGTAGTCAGCTTCATTTCATTAGAGTCCATTTCCACTCAATCGCATGTTCATATTTTTTTAATTTACAAGTATGTAACTAGACTAGAGCAATATCCACAAAAACACTGATGTAATTTTGTTGTTATTCAGGTAATTTTGGGACTGTGTACCATGGCTACCTAACAGACAACAAGAACCAAGAACAGTTAATCCACTGTGCCGTTAAAGCATTGAACAGTAAGTTGATTATTTACATTTTACATTTACATTTACATTTTATTTACATCATTTTCTGAGTGTATATCCTGCTAGTTTCATGTAGAACAATGCTCTCTCTCTCACACTCAGGGATCACGGCCCTGGAGGAGGTGGAGCAGTTCCTGAGAGAGGGCATCCTGATGAAGGAGTTCCACCACAACAACGTTCTGTCCCTGCTGGGCATTCTTCTGCCTCAGGAGGGGCTCCCCCTGGTGGTGCTGCCCTATATGAAATATGGAGACCTGCGCCACTTTATACGCTGTGAAAGGAGGGTAAGTCAGCCTATAGGGCCTTTCTTTGTCAAAGTAAATGGACAGAAATGCCAGATTTAACTGATACTTAACCTTTTTCACCAGTGTACTGCAGATTACTGCAAGTGCTTTTGTTTTATTAACTCTTAAGTATCCAACCCCCTTTTTTAAATGTTCACCTAAAATGACATGCCCAAGTCTAACTGCCTATAGCTCAGGACCTGAAGTAACCATGTGAAAGGAAACACTTTGAAGTCTGTGGAAATGTGAAGTTAATGTAGGAGAATATATATCACATCTGGTAAAAGACAATACAAAGAAAAAACATGCAAGAGAATGGCCATAATGTATTAATCCAGCCCAGGTGCAGTGTATGTGCAAAGGTTTAGACTGATCCAATGAACCATTGTATTTCTGTTAAAAAAATTGTATCAAGACTGCCCACATGTGCCTAATTAATTGATTAATCACTTTTCAAGTACATAACTGTGCACTCTCCTCAAACAATAGCACAGTTTTCTTTCACTGTAATTGCTACTGTAAATTGGAGAGTGCAGTTAGATTAACAATAATTTAAGCTTTCTGCCAATATCAGATATATCTATGTTCTGGGAAATGTTCTTGTTACTTACAACCTCATGCTAATTGCATTAGCCTACATTAGCTCAACCGTCCCGTAGGGGATCCACCGATCCTGTAGAAGTTTTAATGATATCTCACCAACAACTCCTGTGCTACTCTTTCTCTCCTCCTCCAGAACCCAACAGTGAAAGACCTGATTGGCTTTGGGCTGCAAGTTGCCAAAGGGATGGAGTACCTGGCCCAGAAGAAGTTTGTACACAGAGACCTGGCAGCTAGGAATTGCATGTAAGTCAAGGGCAGCCCTGTCACTCATACCTTTTGGACACGCCAACACACACACAAACACTCACTACTGATTCTAAACACACCCACTCACATACAATCATCATATATGCTGCTGCTCATAGTTTTATCATATATCCTGATACTAGTCACCTTACCCCTATAAATACAGTACCTACATCTATCGAGCCAGTATCCCTGCACATTGTAAATATGGTACTGGAACTGACTGACCCTCTATATATTATGCTTACTTATTTTCTTCTGTTCTTCTTATTTTTATTTATTGTGCGTTTTTGTTCTACCTTATGTTATTTTTAGTGTTACATTGTTATTGATTACTGCATTGTTGAGTTTGGAGCTGGCAAGAAAGGCATTTCACTGTACTAGTGCATGTGACATTATAAGTTGAAACTAATGTAAAGACTATTTCTCAATCCAGGACCTGGCAGTCCCATCTTTAATATCTGTTTATTATCATCTATTATCTATTGTCTCTTTAGGCTTGATGAAACGTTCACGGTGAAGGTGGCAGACTTCGGCATGGCCAGAGATGTGTTTGACAAGGAGTACTACAGCATCCGGAACCACAAGAAGGCCAAGCTGCCAGTCAAGTGGATGGCCATAGAGAGTCTGCAGACACAGAAGTTCACCACTAAGTCAGATGTGGTGAGTGGACATGTCCTTAGTTAGCATACTCTGTATACTTGATCTGTCTTGACTCAAGCTCTTTACCCCTTGTCTTCACAGTGGTCATTTGGGGTCCTGATGTGGGAGCTGTTGACCAGAGGAGCTAGTCCCTATCCTGAAGTGGACCCCTATGACATCACTGAATTCCTGTTGAAGGGGCGCAGGCTTCCCCAGCCACAGTTCTGCCCTGATGCCCTGTAAGTGTTTCTGGGCTTATTTTCTACCCCTAAAGCTAAGAATTTGAAAAAATTATCTCAGATGAGCTTGGTTGTTGATGGTGTTTGTTGTTTTTCTAGGAACTCTTGATTGTTGATGGCGGTTGTTGTTTTTCTAGGTACTCATGGTTGTTGACGGCGGTTGCTGTTTTTCTAGGTACTCGTGGTTGTTGACGGCGGTTGTTGTTTTTCTAGGTACTCATGGTTGTTGACGGCAGTTGCCATTGCTCTACAGCTTCTCTGTCTTGGTTGTTGATGGCTGCTGTTGTTTCTCTACAGGTACTCAATCATGCTGGAGTGCTGGAACCCGGAACCGGAGCTCAGGCCTGATTTCCACACGCTGGACCAGGAGGTTCTGGAGATCTGGTCCTGCCTGGAGGGAGAGCACTACATCAGCCTTAAGGTAACCTACGTCAACCTGGACCAGCCACGGCCCTACCCCGCCCCGACCGCCTCCGCTGACGAGGCTGAAGCCTCTTCTGGATCAGAGTCAGACAGCGTTATGTCCAACTGACTGGACCAGACAGACCAGACCAGAACTGACCAGACCAGGACAGGGACAGTAGAGAGAGGTCAGAGGGCACGGATGAAAGGCTTCTCCTTTTCCTATCCACGCAGTATGCAGAAAGAATCTTGCAGTTCTGTTACTTGAGACTGGATTGGGAAGGAATAGAACATTGACTATTGACTAAATTTGTCCAATTGTGTGAGCAATGACACTGAATTTCAATGGAGATTCCCCCACCTTGTGAGTACACAAATTATGACTATCATATTTTTGGGTACTTTTAATGTTTTTTTAAAGGTAGGTTTTCAGTTGTAGAAATTGCATTTATGGGACACCAAGTGAACCCTCTCCATGTCTGAAGCACAGCTGTAAATATGAACAAATGAATGTAAATGTCTGAAATGTGGATATGCTATGCTAATTAATGACTATGATTTCAGCTTGACATTAATATGTTTAATAGGATGGATATAATATGTCAGATTTTGCTAACTTTTTTGCTGTGGCTGCGTTTACAAACTGATATTTTTGTCACTATTGGTCTTTTCACCGACCAGAATTGTGCTGCATGTGTAAACACAGTATTCGAGATGGTCATTGATTTATGGTATGAAATATGTCCACTGACCAAACTGGTCAACTTTTCTGCATTTACACAGGCACCCCAATTCTAATATTTTTTTCACTAACTAATTGGTCTTTTGGCCAAACAGATCTGAAAAAGATCTGATGTGAAAAGATCTTATGTGATTGTCCAAAAAACGAATTAGCAGCGGGAAAAATCTGAATTGGGCTGCCTGTCAACTCAGCCCTTGAGATTCACAAGGACACACTTTTGAGAGGATAGTTCAGTTTGCCATCCTTGTGAATAGGTAAGCTTTAAATGCCCTTCCTCTTCAGAGAAAATCATAATAGGAATACTAATTGATACTCAGGGAGTCAACATATACATTTGTCTGGTTTGAGAAATAAACCTGTCTTTTATTAAAGGGAAAGTCTGGGATGCTGCATCCATTTTTTAACTTCTAAATGAATGATACTGTAAATACCCATTGATTCTTAAAAAATACAACTTAGAACTGCCCGTGAGCTTAGTTCAACTGTCACACCCCATCAGAAGCATACATATAAGCTTGTTTTACTCCATTGTTTGTAAACAAACACTGTATAGCCTCAAAACATGGTTAAAACTATACTTTTGATATCATGGATGGTCAGTCCTTCTATTCATAGCTTTGTTAGTGGTTAAAATTCTCCAGCCCCATCCCTCAGCTGTTTACCAAAACAAGTAGGGGGTGGCTGCTTTGATGTTGTTTGAACTGCGGATTGCCCATTTAACTCTGAGCTGAAGTATGCCCCTACTACTTGTTAGTCTTTGAATCCATCACTAGAGGTCAGTAAAAACCTTTGTCATGAGTACTTTTGCTGCAGTATTCTGCACATCATCAGACCAACCAAGGTACACACCAGACCTTTGTTACAACGATCTATGTTTCACACTACAATGCTTAAAGGAGATAAGAGGGATGTTTACTTTGCGTAAGGAAATGGTTATGATTGGCACTGGCAGACTGTAGTCTATACTGAAATCTCAGGACACCCTATAGCCTTAGTTCTCTTGTTTATTTCAGTCACTAGATGTGTAATCACCTCCAACTGTGTTTATCTTGTGGATTGTTTTAGTGACATCAATCAGAAAACACAAGTCTACGTTTGTATCAACATGAAGAAAGTAAAACATTAGATTTAACACAGCCAATCAGATGTCTGGTTTCTGTACAGTAGCCATGAATACAGGTGTACATGAGATATGTGTTTTGGGTTATTGCTTATACTGAAGGGTTTGAAGTATTTACAGACTTCTGGGATCTCTCTCCTCTGAGCCTCCCACAGAGCAGAGCTGGAGATACTCTCACTGCAGAGATGATAATAGGTTTACCTGTCATGAACACCAGCACACTGTGGAGCTATTGTAAAGAGCAGCCTCTTAATGTGCTATGTGTGCGTGCAAATGTGTGAGAATGTTTATGTTTATGTTAACCTTTTCAATTGGGCACTCTTGAAAGCTTGCTCAGTGGTCTTCGAAAAGGAAAAGGTTGACAACCTGCGCTGTACACCATATTACAGTTTCATATTTTGACAGAATGCAACAATAGGTTAACTTTGGTATGAAGAGGCTTTTATGTAAACAGTTCCACATAATGTTCTACCGTGTTGTAGGCTACAGTTTTGAAATGTGCTTTTCTACATGGTCCTTGAGACAAGTATTTTGTAATTCAATCTGGGATGGCGATCAGAGAAATGCTGTTAAGGCTATAATGGCTGATGTACTAACTTCGATTTCCTGTTTAATTTACCAGGATCCCCATCAGCTGACGCCAATGGTGAGAGCTACTCTTACTGGGGTTCGACACATAATGGAAAAGATATTACAGACAGAATACTTTGCAATTTACATACATTTAAAAACCATGAACATGAGGTGTGTGTGTGTGTGTGTGTGTGTGTGCATCTATCAGTTACACATACGTGTCAGTACATACAACAAGTAGGTCGCATGCAGGAGAGGCGTTGTGCCATGAGGTGTTGCTTTATTTGTTTTTTGAAACCAGGTTTGCTGTACACTTGTGCTATATAAGATGGAAGGGGAGTTCCATGCACTCATAACTCTGTATAATACTGTACACTTCCTTGAATCTATTCTGGACCTGGGGACTGTGAATAGAACCCTGGTGACATGTCTGGTGGGGTACGCGTGTGTGTCAGTGCTGTGTGTAAGTTGACTATGCAAACAATTTGGAATTTCCAACACATGAATGTTTCTTATAAAAACAAGAAGTGATAAAGTCAATCTTTCTTCAACTCTTAGCGAAGAGAGACTGACATGCATAGTATTAATATTAGCACTCTGATAACAATGAAGAGCAAGATGTGCCATTCTGTTCTGGGCCAACTACAGCATAACACGTTTTTTCTTTGCAGCACAAGACCATATGACTGGACAATAATCAAGATAAGATCAAACTAGAGCCTGCAGGACTTGCTTTGTGGAGTGTGGTGTCAAAAAAGCAGAGCATCTCTTTATTACAGACAGACCACTTCTCATATTTACAACCATTGAATCTATATGTTTTGACCATGACAGTTTACAATCTAAGGTAACACCAAGTAATTTAGTCTCCTCAACTTGTTCAACAGCCACACCATTCATTACCAGATTCAGCTGAGGTCTAGAGTTAGGGAATGATTTGTACAAAATACAATGCGCTGAGTTTTAGAGATGTTCATGACCAGTTTATTACTGAACACCTGTTCCAAAACAGACTGCAACTCTGTTAAGGGTTTCAGTGACTTCATTAGCTGTGGTTGCTGATGTGCATATGGTTGAATCATCAGCATACAAGGACACACATGTTTTGTTTAATGCCAGTGGCAGGTCATTGGTAAAAATAGAAAAGAGTAGAGGGCCTAGAGAGCTGACCTACGGTACACCACACTTTACATGTTTGATATTTATTAGAGAAGCTTCCATTAAAGAAAACCCTCTTAGTTCTATTCGTAGCTCTGAATCCACAATATGGTTGAAAAGCCATAATACATACATTCTCTCAACAACAGGTTATGGTCAGTAATATCAAAGGCTGGAGGGATAATCTAACAGTACAACTCCCACAATCTTCTTATTTTCAATTTCTTTCAACCAATCAATGATTAGTCATTTGTGTCAGTGCAGTAGTACATGTTGAGTGCCCTTTTCTATAAGCATGCTGAAAGTCTGTTATTTTGTTTACAGAGAAATAGCATTGTACTTGGTCAAACTATTTTTTCCAACAGTTTGCTAAGAGCTGGCAGCAAGCTGATAGGTCTGCTGTTAGAACCAGTAAAGGCTCTTTTATCACTCTTGGGTAGCGGAATGGCCTTGGCTTCCCTCCAGGCTTGAAGACAAATACTTTCTCTAGACTCCGATTAAAGATATGACAGATAGGAGTGGCTATAGAGTCAGATACCATCCTCAGTAGCTTTTCAAATCAGTTGTCAATGCCAGGAGGTTTGTCATTATTGATCAATAATGATAATTTCCCCACCTCTCCCACACTGTCCTGTCAACCAGCCAAGAAAAGGCATTTGTACTCACGGAATGGTGATGCAGAGCTACTTTCCACCACTCCTGCAATGCTTTTTCTTCAGTGTTGTTCTTTGGGAGTAGCTAACTGTAGCACAAGCAGGTTAGTCTGCAGGTGAGGGACTCTTCAAAGGTTGGATGGTTGGAAGGGTGAGAGGGAGGGAGTAGAGCGTGGATGGTGGACTGAGCTGGGCTTGAAGTGAGTCTTCCTCAGAGCCTTCTCCGCACGTCCACTCTCTGCAGGTGGAAGAGAAGAGAGGAACACTGTCAGGGGCTTTCTGTTCTGACAGTCTCTATCCAGCCACCTGCACTATCCTTGGATTCAGAATCATCAATACTCAACATCAATAATTTACTGTGTTAAAGATGAGATATTTCCTTTCTTCCTTCCCTGCGGGTATTGTCAAGGGGTTCACAACGACAAGCTAAGTTCAGACATGATCCAGAAGTGCGAGCTAAGAATGTAGCATTGCTTAAAGCTATTGATTTAACAGCATGTTACCTGAATTAATGGGGTTTTGCTATAAAGAGGTCATCTAATAGGGTCTAAAAGAAGGGGAAGGAGGGAATTGAATGCTATGTAATTGTAAATTATCCTAATGCTCTCCCTTCTGTTAGGATCAGTAGGCTTTCTGCAGTCTGCAGCCCCAGAGGGCCTCAGGACTCACGTGGTCCCCTGTAATACACTTCTGCTGAGTCCCTCTTTTTCACCATACTTAAAGAGGACCTACTGTACAAGATGAATCAGAAGCAAATCATTTATTTATGCTTTTTTTTGTTTTGCATATTGGACCTCCAAGAAACAAAAGTGTCATTTGTCACATCATCATGATGATGCGTTTTAGATCAAAGGATGGTGGCAAGTGACATTTTGCTTGTTGAAAATCAAATATCTTAACTTGACTGCAGACATGCAACATACTTTGGGACTGAATCAACAATGGACTAATTAAGAAAATACCCCAAAATCGTTTTTGATTGGATTTTTCCTTTAAGACAAAGATAATCATTATTTCAGTTCATCTTTATTTAAATAAGGGTGCATGTCAATCTGAGAGTATACTCTATTCATTGTCTGTCGGTGTATTCTGTTTACATGCAAATGTATTTGGCAAATAAAGGTGATTTTGATTCTGAGTGAAAAAGACTGATTCATGATTTGAATAAGAATCACAATCATGTCATCCTCAGTATGTCTCATTACGTTATCAAGCCTAGTTAATGCATAGTATTTCATTGCTTTGCCCTTTTCATGCTATATGATACTGCAGCATTGTAGCGAGTAATGACTGACCATGTTCAGTAGTTATGGCCAGACTCAACATACATACAATTTCTGGAACATATCAGAAAAACAGTAGAGGAGAAGATGGTGCCTTAAAAGCAATTTCAGTTCATTTTAAGTGTGTGAAGTTTCAGTGAGGCTGGTTGCAGTGCAGATCTGTATGGAGATTAAATATCAATAAGTTAGTTTTAAGCGACTCCATCGGGCTCTAGCAGTGCAGTGGTGAAACCTTTGGCACACAGACAGGTTGTGAAGCCATCATAGAGATGTTACTGGAATTATTGATTCAGAATGATAGTGAGACAGCATAATCTTCAAAGACGTTTCAGCTTAGTCAGACTTAGAAAATGTTATAGAGATTATAAAGCATGGCACCATAGGCTTATAATATGAGCAAGCATTATTTTGACACCTTGCCGAATTAGTAAAATCATGTGAATCCTGCACTTCAAGGATAATAGATGCGTTTTGGTCCATGTGTACTGCCCACCACTATCACTCTGCCTCCTTGTGTCTAGCAAAATATATATATTTGTACATTGTGGCATCATTAGCCCAAGTCTGGACCTCTTGCCTGAGACCTTGGTGTAGGCTACTAGCCGTCTCCTCTTCCAGTCTTTCTCTTTATTTCTCCTTGTCCAAGGACTTCATCTCTTCCGGAGTCATTGAATTTCATCAGGACACCTGGAAGACTGTTTTCTCTCAAGACCCACCATGACAGCATCCCCTGGTCTTTTCCTCACCAAACACTAGCCCAGTAGACAAACACTGAGGGTAATGCTGAGGTCTCCAGACAGTTAGGATAATGCTGGGGTCGCCAGACAGTCAGGATAATGCTGGGGTCGCCAGACAGTCAGGATAATGCTGGGTTCGACAGACAGTCAGGATAATGCTGGGTTCGCCAGACAGTCAGGATAGTGCTGGGTTCGCCAGACAGTCAGGATAATGCTGGGGTCGCCAGACAGTCAGGATAATGCGGGGGTCGCCAGACAGTCGGGATAATGCTGGGGTCGCCAGACAGTCAGGATAATGCTGGGTTCGACAGACAGTCAGGATAATGCTGGGTTCGCCAGACAGTCAGGACAATGCTGGAGTCGCCAGACAGTCAGGACAATGCTGGGTTCGCCAGACAGTCAGGATAATGCTGGGGTCGCCAGACAGTCAGGATAATGCTGTAGTCTCCAGACAGTCAGGATAATGCTGGAGTCTCCAGACAGTCATGATAATGCTGGGTTTGCCAGACAGTCAGGATAATGCTGAGGTCGCCAGACAGTCAGGATAATGCTGGGTTCGCCAGACAGTCAGGACAATGCTGCAGAATCCATCTTCTGTGAATGTTCCTTGAAACACACGTAATGACTATGACATTCATTCGTGGTTCTAGATTGATTACACACTTCACAGCATGATAGAGGATCAAATCAAATCACATTTTATTTGTCACATCCCCCGAATACAACAGCTGTTACCGTGAAATGCTTACTTACAATGCTTAACCAACAATGCAGTTCAAGAAAGAGTTAAGAAAATATTTACTAAATAAAGTAAAAAATATAATAAAACGTTACACAATAAAATAACAATAACGAGGCTATACAGGGGGTACCGGTACTGAGTCAAAGTCCAGGGATACAGATTAGCCGAGGTCATTTGTACATGTAGGTAGGGGTAAAGTGACAACATATAGATAATAAACAGCGATCATCACCATTGTGGTTTAATATAATAACATAATATAAAGTGCTACCCACAAACATCTAGAGATAAACCAAATGGAAGTACCCTTATGAAAAAAAGATTGCAGTATAACTCCAGTTGGAGTACAGTATAACTACAGTCAGGGTGCGGTATAACTAGTTAGAGTGCAGTATAACTGAGGTATGCTGCAAATACTGTGTCCAAAATACCACAATTTTTTTTACTGCAGTAATTTTGCAGTTTAATAGCAGTTAGAGTGCAGTAGAACTGCAGTTCAACACTGCAGTTATTCTGCAATTACTGTGTCCAAAATACCACAGTCGACTACAGTTACTGCACTTTTACTGCAGTTTCAAAACTGAAATATTTTTGTAAGGGTACACGTAGCATAAAAAACACAAAGTTGGATTTTCCATCATTATCAATTATTTTCAATGGTTGTTTCTTTTGGGTGTACTGTACAGCTCAACAATGTCTGAGAACTTGGATGTGCTGCGCTGCACCACACTGGCACATAATGGCCCCAGGAAAAAGAGAGAGGATTCTAGAGAATTGAAACTCTGTCGGGCCTTTGTTAAGGTTCACCTTGCCTTGGAGCTGTTTTGAATTGGTTGTGTGTATCATATGTAATGAGGCTCTGGGACTTTGTGTGGTTTTGAACGTTTCTATCGCTACTTAATCGACATCGCTGGAGTTTTGGTTTTCCAGAATCAGTTTGTCTACAAGTCTGTCTGGTAGGAGAGAGATAGGGAGAGGATGCAACAGTAAGAAGGTGGTTTATTTGATGCAGATATTATGCATGTACTGTCTGCTTCATGCATGTGTGCCCTGCACTCTGACATGTACTTTAAATGTGGTGTACCATTCGCATCGTTCACATCAAATATACTGTAACAGAGACTGCATAATGTAACTGCCTACAGCTGGTACAATAGCCCAATATATAATTTATCCTCTACATTCTTTCAATGTCTGATCACATTTACGTCAGCGGAAATAATATATTTTGGGATGTTGAATAACCAACCAGCCTCCAGACTGAAGGAACATTTTATTTCAAGGTCCATTTTGTACTTTCCTCAGAAGAAAACGTTCTGAAGAAAATGGACATCAAAACAAGTTTAGGCATCTCGATAGCTGATTTTTTTGACAATAAAGTGTATGTCAGCGGCCAAATTTAGTTTAATACTAGTTTTGGCTTGACGCCTGTCCTCCCTCTTCTCGTCTGTGTGCTTTGATGCCTTTTTCACCTACTTGTTTTTTAAATTCAATTAGCTATTTATCCTTGAGCCTGTGTATTAGCTGCAGACACCTGAATGGAAGTGCAGGGTTTTTTTCCGCTCTCTCGACCTACAGTATCTCCTCCATTGTTGCCTAGTATCCAGGAGACAATTTCAAACTTTGAAAGGTCAGAGAGAGAGCAAGCCAGAGAGAGAGAGAAAAACATGGTATGTGTGTTCCCTTCCTGCTCTGCCAGTGAATGTATCCACAGATGAGGAGAAAAGAAAAAAGTATTTGCAGAGAAGTGAAAGAGGCTTTGGAGACTCAAGGCCATGCTAGGCACATAGCGGACTGTGCCTGTTAAAACAAGAGTGCCTTTTTATCATGCTGCAATTCACTTTGCCACAATGTCCGACTATATATATATAGCGAGGATAAAGGAAACGCTCAGGACATGTCGTGCCTTTCAGGATTCATGCCAAATGGCTCAAAGACATAGCTACATACATGATGTTTATTATCCTTTGTAGAAACCTTACAGAATAATTAGAGATATTTTACATATGACACACGATTAAGGCAGTTTTTTTCCTTGTTAACTGACGTTGGTGATAATACATACAAGTAGACAGGTTGTCTCACTTAAAACAAACAAAAAGACAGACAGATACACACAGGCAGAAAATAGCATCATTTTTTTCTCTGCCCGGAGCGAGATTCTTCCAGCACAAAACAACAATACCCCTATGAGAAGGGGGCGAGTGAAGGAGGGGGAGAGAGAGAGTGAGGGTAGAGAGCGAGTGTAGAGAGAAAGAGGGATAGTAAGGGTAGAGAGAGAGTGAGGGTGTAGAGAGAGAGAGAGAGGGAGGGAGAGAGAGTTTGTGAGTTTATGTCTGTCTGTTTGCCTGCCTGCCTGCCTGTCTGTCTGTGTCTGCCTGCCTGTCTGTGAGTGGATATGTCTGCCTGCCTGCCTGCCTACCTGCCTGTCTGTCTCCCTTTCTGAATCTTCACCAATTTATCCATTGCTGCTTTATCAACTACTTTTGTGCCTTAAATGCAATGTAGTGACTGTATATTTATGCGCCAATATCCTGTCTGTGGAGGCGGGAGAGAGGAGAGCGAGAGGTGGGAGAGAGGAGAGCAAGAGGTGGAGGTGGGAGAGAGGATGAGAGAGCTTGGAGGGGGAGGAGGGAGCGACAGAGAAGGGGGAGAGAGAGGGAGAGGGTGAAGGAGGGGGAGAGAGAGAGAGAAAGAGAGAGAGGAGAGAAGGGAGGAAGAGAGATATAGAAGAGAGAGCGAGGGGGTCGTTTACCAATTTACCCATTGCAGCTTTATCACCAACTCTTTTGCCTTGAACACAATTTATTGACTTATACAAGGTATTGACACATACAGTATCTTTTGGCATTGAATGCAATGTATTGACTTATACTCCATTGACTTATGTGCCAAAGTAAACAGTGGTATAAAGCAAACACAGTGGTTTAGAAACTCCAAAACTCTTGACACATGGAGGAGAATATGAGAGGTGACCAAAGGTCATTGAAGAATACAGGAAACACCTGAATGACCTGTGTCAGATCCAGTTGGCTGGAAATAGAGACAGAAGTTACTTGGCCTTTAGTATGCAATTTGAGAGAAAAAAAACTATTTGCAAATAGATTTTAAACTCAGCCTTGGTAAGTGATTTGACGTGGGAGTGTAGATCATCAACAACTTTACTCCAGAGGGATCAGTGTTGCACAGTTTTCAGCAATGTTCCTGCTTCCTTCAACTGATTTTGTTAGTCACTTGTTAATTTGTCTTGAGCTTAATTGTTTAACTTGATTGATTGTGAGGCCATGCATGTGTCACATGGTACATGGTACATGTGAACTGAGGTTCCTGTGATATTTTTGCCCCATGTGGTCCTATTGGTTGATTCTATGGTGACCTGCCTGCAGTGTCCCATGGATCCATTTTACAGTATAGATTAGTCACAACAAGCACTTTGCTCCTCCGCATCCAGTTCTCCTCTGGCCTTAGATCAACATCATGTTCAGTGCTTGACTTGCACAAGAGCTCTCCGGCTCTGAGTAGCGGCATCTCAAACTCCTGTTCCTCTTATATAATATTAGCTCAAACCTATTGTGGAACTCCTGCACCTGAATGTAAACAATACGGGCACCTAAAATGTGTACCGGCACCTATTTCAGTCCAAGTCAAGCACTGATCATGTTTTTACACATACGTCAGGAGATACTCTGCAGCCAATGACTGGAACGAATTGCAAAAATCGCTGAAGTTGGAGACATATCTTCCTCACTAACTTTAAGCAGCCTACCGATCGCTGCAGCTGTACATAGCCCATCTGTAAATAGCCCATCCAATCTATCTACCTCATCCTCATATTGTTTTTATTTACATTCTTGCTCTTTTGGACACCAGTATTTCTACTTGCACACCATCATCTGCACATCATTCACTCCAGTGTTAATTTGATAAATTGTAATTACTTTGCTGCTATGACCTATTTATTGCCTTACCTCCTCACACCATTTGCACACACTGTCTATATACTTTTTCTATTGTGTTATTGACTGTATGTTTGTTTATTCCATGTGTAACTTTGTGTTGTTGTTTGTGTCGCACTGCTTTGCTTTATGTTGGCCAGGTCGCAGTTGTAAATGAGAACTTGTTCTCAACTGGCCTACCTGGTTAAATAAAGGTGAAATTAAATAAAAAATTAATTTAAAAAATCTGTTTTTCATAGGGCTTGTGATTTCATGCATGCTACATTACCAACACATATAGTCATACATTATGCACATACAAACACATACACATGCAAAATGCAGTATACAGTATAATTCACATACTGTAAATCGACTACCTACTCATAAGGTACATTAGCTAAAATATATGATAACAATGTAAATACTAACACACATTTTCCAGGAACTACATTCCCAGAGAACTTGTTAATAAATGTGCAGGTCTACAATGTTACCCCTGATGTCCTTACACAGCTCTCTAGTCTTGGCCATTGTGGAGAGGTTGGAGTCTGTTTGATTGAATTTTTGGACAGGTGTCTTTTATACAGGTAACGAGTTCAAACAGGTGCAGTTAATACAGGTAATGAGTGGAGAACAGGAGGGCTTCTTAAAGAAAAACTAACAGGTCTGTGAGAGCCGGAATTCTTACTGGTTGGTCGGTGATCAAATACTTATGTCATGCAATATAATGCAAATGAATTACTTAAAAATCATACAATGTGATTTTCTGGATTTAGGTTTTAGATTCCGTCTCTCACAGTTGAAGTGTACCTATGATAAAAATTACAGACATGCTTTGTAAGTAGGAAACCCTGCAGCATTGGCAGTGTATCAAATACTTGTTCTCCCCACTGTATAGCCTAGAGACAGGCATGGAGAAACTAAAATGTTCAATTATATTCTATGATATTCTTAAGATATGTGTTTATTGAATATAAGCAAGTGATGTTAGGTTTCTCCAGAATTAAATATTCTAAATAACAAACTGGCTTTATTTACAAATTAGTGAGAATATCTCACCCCATGTTCAAGAATGGCCTTTTTCTCGCTCACTCTAGGTTAAATGAAAATGAAATCTCCAAAATATCATTACTTTTTAAACAAAGCGATTTATTATTATTATTAATTAATTTAGAATTATATAAAAGCCCCTTAGATATTCTCACAGATCCTAACGGAAAATGCCCCACAGATATTAATTTATTTTTTTAGATATACTGTAGGCCTAGCATAGGCAAAGTGAGTATAGGTTACACTAAAATTAGGGTGTGGAAATGTTATGTCTCTTAGATATTAATTTTGAATCCTCAAATCCTCTTATGCTGTAGCCTACTATTATTATTATTTGACCCTGCTGGTCATCTATGAACATTTGAACATCTTGGCCATGTTCTGTTATAATCTCCACCCGGCACAGCCAGAAGAGGACTGGCCACCCCTCATAGCCTGGTTACTCTCTAGGTATCTTCCTAGGTTCTGGCCTTTCCAGAGAGTTTTTCCTAGCCACAGGTGCTTCTACACCTGCATTGCTTGCTGTTTGGGGGTTTAGGCTGGGTTTCTGTACAGCACTTTGTGACATCAGCTGATGTAAGAAGGGCTTTATAAATACATTTGATTTGATTTGATGCTCCCGACCATCACGTTGTATCTTTTACATTCCATCCTAACAGAAACCCTGAGGGTTTAGTTTTTAATTTTCCCGGATAAAAACACCATATTATTAATCAAACTAATGAAGCCAAATTTCTTCAAATCAATCCCATGTACTTTTTTAAATGATATATTAATGCCAATATGGGACACTATCAAATGCTTCTCAAAGTTGTCTTCTGGTGGTCAAACTAGCACTAACTTGCATTAACAGAAAAAATGGCTGACAATTAAATAACATGCCATAGAATGCTGCAGCAGCCTGCAAGGTGTGCTGCAGCATGACGCAACATTTAAAGAATGATACACTAAGTGAACTCAACAGTGAAACAGGATCAGGTTCATAGGCCTGATCACCGACAACGACGAGACCATCTATAGGGAGAAAGTCAGAGACCAGGCCGGGTAGTGCCAGAATAACAACCTATCCCTCAACGTAACCAAGACTAAGGAGATTATTGTGGACTACAGGAAAAGGTGGACTGAGCATGTCCCCATTCTCATCGCCGGGGGTGTAGTGGAGCAGGTTGAGAGTTTCAAGTTCCTTGGTGTCCACATCAACAACAAACTAGAATGGTCCAAACACACCAAGACAGTCGTGAAGAGGGCACGACAAAGCCTATTCCCCCTCAGGAAACTAAAAAGATTTGGCATGGGTCCTGAGATCCACAAAAGGTTCTACAGCTGCAACATCGAGAGTATCCTGACTGGTTGCATCACTGCCTGTTACGGCAATTGTTCGGCCTCCGACCGCAAGGCACTACAGAGGGTAGTGCGTATGACCCAGTACATCACTGGGGCTAAGCGGCCTGCCATCCAGGACCTCTACACCAGGCGGTGTCAGAGGAAGGCCCTAAAAATTGTCAAAGGCCCCAGCCACCCCAGTCATAGACTCTTCTCTCTACTACCGCATGGCAAGTGGTACCGGAGTACCAAGTCTAGGACAAAAAGGCTTCTCAACAGTTTTTACCCCCAAGCCATAAGACTCCTGAACAGGTAATTAAATGGCTACCCGGACTATTTGCATTGTGTGCCCCCCCAACCCCACTTTATACACTGCTGTTACTCTCTGTTTATCATATATGCATAGTCATTTTAACTATACATTCATGTACATACTACCTCATTTGGGCCGACCAACCAGTGCTCCCACACATTGGGTAACCGGGCTATCTGCATTGTTGGGGCGGCAGGGTTAGAGCGTTTGACTAGTAACAGGAAGGTTGCAAGTTCAAACCCCCGAGCTGACAAGGCACAAATCTGTCATTCTGCCCCTGAACAGGCAGTTTAGGGGCAGTTCCTCGGCCGTCATTGAAAATAAGAATTTGTACTTAACTGACTTGCCTAGTTAAGCAAAGATAAAATAAATAAATTGTGTCCCACCCACCAACCCCTCTTTTACGCTAATGCTACTCTCTGTTCATCATATATGCATAGTCACTTTAACCATATCTACATGTACATACTACCTCAATCAGCCTGACTAACCGGTGTCTGTATGTAGCCTCTCTACTTCTATAGCCTTGCTACTGTATATAGCCTGTCTATTTCTTTACTTACCTATTGTTCACCTAATACCTTTTTTGCACTATTGGTTAGAGCCTGTAAGTAAGCATTTCACTGTAAGGTCTACCTGTTGTATTCAGCTCACGTGACAAATAAAATTTGCTTGATTTGATTTGATCACACAACCATCACCCTGTATATGTATTTATGATGGTTAATTGTCCATGTTATATCACATTACTGTCATGACTTGATTTCACTTGTTGTCATCAATTTCTACATTTTCATCAATACGCACAACTGCATATCTGGTTTTCATTTGTATCCCAAACTCACCAAACAACAGATTGACTGTCCTCTTGATTACTGGTTCACATTTTAAAAATGTCTTGCCCGGTCTGCTTAACTCTGAGTTCTTCGAGCCCATTAAATCCAGAAATGCTACAACAAAACACTCCCATCCCCACTGTGATTTCTTCTTCCTGTCCTGTGGGAAATAGCCCTCCATTACATGTAACTCTATCGAACACACATTCATTCATGAAATTGTTCTCCCTGGTTAACAAGCCATCTATTGATTGGTATCTAACGAGCTACCTTACCAAAGAGAGAAAGAGTACCCTTTGCTCCGACATCTCTGAATCACAGGCAGCTGTGCAGAGCCTGGCTGTCACAGGTCTTGTCCAAACATGGCATATTCAAATGTATACATAAATCCTCATTTTAGCTTCCAATCTACGGGTTATAAATTCTTTTGGCAGAAACTGAGTCACATAAAGCCTGGAATCGTACCAGGGTCTGTAGTGATACCTCTTAACACTGAGATGCAGTGCCTTACACCGCTGTGCTACTTGGGAGCCCAAGAAAAATTGACTTTTACTTTGAAACGGTCAAAGTCAAATGATGAAGTCATCAAACTAATCAGAGGACACTGGCACTTCACTTTGCATGTCTGTATGACGTTGCTTTATTTGATATGCTCTGGTCTTGACTTAAAGGGTAATTCTGTCTGTTTCCTACTCCAAACAAAAGTCTAAATGGATCCACCTCTAAGATACTTTCGCTCCCCATGGTTTAAACGAACAACTAGAGCTAAACTATTTTCTCTAGGATCTAGACCTTCCTAGACTTGACCAGTATATAGCCCTTTGTGTATTATCCTTGGTTTTTGATAATCACCATGGTGCAAGTCTTGTTTTATTATGTATTAGTGCACATGGTTTTTTAATCAAGCAACTCTGAAAGATTATCCCTTTGTATACATTCCTGTGCGTTATTTTTCATGTTGCCTCTATACGCTGACATGATAATGTTGTATATAGTTTATTTTCTTGTCATGTGACATTTACTTGTCCCCACCTCTTATTTCTAGAGACACGTCAGCTTCTGTCAACAAAGCTAGTAGTTGAAAAGCATTGCAGATGTGCGTCCTGGTGTACAATGCAGACTGTTCCTATATGTATTATTTTATTGCAATGTACTGGCCGCCTACTCCTCTTCTTTCTGGACTTAAAGGAAAAATCCACCCAAGAACAATCTTTGGTCTTGTTTTCATTAGTCTACTGTTGATACAGTCCCAAAATGTTTTGCTTGTCAGCAGTCTCGTTTCCAAGATATTGGACTTTCAAGAAGTAAAGTGTCACTTGCCACAACATCATGAAGATAGTTTTTGAGTGGAGTTTTCCTTTAAGGACCATGAGGTGACCCAGACCTAGCTCATGCTGTGTGACAGCTGACGTGTGGTGCCATGGGAGCATTCATACCAGATATGGCTGTGCAAAGGCTGATGTATTAACAGGACTGGAGGTCACAAAAAGTCTTTACTTTGTCTTCTTTTACTAAAACAGAAGTTATTATCCTGGGTGACCTAAATTGTGATTGGGAAATGCAGGCTTCAGACCATCTGTGTAATGATCTAAACCTAACCCAGCTGGTGACTAAGCCTACAGTGCCCAACCCTAAATATCATTCAAAGTCAACTCTGATTGGTTTAACAAATACACCAGAGAAATATGTTTCTAAAGGTGTCTTTGCCCAAGACATTACTGACCAATGCCCAGTTGTTTGTGTTAAAGATGTGAGAATGCGTAAATCTAAGCCTCGTTTCATCACAAAGAGGAACTTTAAAAACTTCAGTGAACAAACTTTTTTACATTCTCTTTATTTTAGTGACCTTGATTGTATTTAAGATATCCTGAAACTGATTTATCTTTAAGCATTTTTGTAAATGTCTTCAACACTATGTAGATAATCATAATTGAATACTCTGAGAGTTAAAGGTATCTCAAGTTCCTGGTTCAGTCCTGAATTATCTGAAGTCATTCGTAAGAAAAATGTTGCCTGGGTATAGGCCAGTAACAGGCTTAGGCAATCTTTTAAGCAACTGAGGAATCGATGTATAAGACTAATCAGAACGGCTAAATCTGTTTATTATGTAACCACTTTCAGATTGTCAGAGGAATCTGGCTAAATTCAGGAAAACTGTCAAATCTCTGAAGGGTTGTAGTTCCTACACTCTGGCCCCATTATGGACAAAAATGTCAACATAGATGCATGTAATCGTCATTTTATTTCAGCGCACTCTCTCTGAGATTGCACTCTCTTTCAGCGCAATCTCTAACATTTTGGCAATTCACAGAAAAATAAGTCCTTGATGCCTTACTTGCTATAGATACCAAGAAATCCACAGGGGCTGACCAATTGCAGCCGGGTATGCTCATTGCTGGCTCAGTAACACATATTTTAAATCTAACATTGTTATCAGGAAATATTCCTAAAGTATGGAAAACAGCTTATGTGCTGCCACTCCTAAAAGGCGGGGATAGCAGAGATCTTAATACTTATCGTCCCATCACCAGGCTTCCATGTCTACCTAAGATTATTGAATCTTTGGTAAATAAGCAACTTCGCTCTTTTTGATCTGAGCATTGTATTTTGAAAATAAATAGGCCAGGGCACAGCCCTATCAAAGCAACCAAATTAGTTGTCAATGCTTTAAACGTTAAAATTAATTGTGCTGCCTTGTTTGTGAACTTGGTTTTACCTTCTTTTGATCATTTTACCTTGTTATTAATTTTAGATTTGTGTTTTGTTGTGAATTGTTAGATACTACTGCAGTGTTGGAGCTAGGAACACAAGCATTTCGCTACACCCACAATAACATCTGATAAATATGTGTATATGACGAATCAAATTTGATTTGACCTGTCAAAGGCATTTGAACTGTTGATCATGCTATTTTATTGAACAAGTTGTCCTCGATTGGCCTGAGCTCTGACGCCAGCTCATAGTTTCATGATTATTTTAGTGACAGAATTCAGGCCATTGTGATTGATTGGGCTAAGTCTGAATTTCTTGACTTACATAAAGGTGTTCTGCAGGGGTTGACACTAGGACCTGTTCTTTTGACTATTTATATAAATGCTATTGGTCACTATTTTAAACATTTTACATTTCATCTATATGCGGATTTATACTATTATGTAAGCAATTGTCCGACTGCTGACCTGGCTGTGACAAGGCTACAGTCTGACTTTGGAGCTGTACAGGAAGCCCTTACTGAGTTAATATGGGCAAAACTAAATACATGATGTTTTCAAGTTCTCGTAAGATTGTTTTAGATGGATTACAACTTCACTAATTGGATGATTCTGCATACAATACCTTGGTATTTGAATGGCCAATGATTTAAAGTTTAAAAAGCATACAAATGAGCTTGTTAAGAAGCTAAGATTCAAAGCAGGCTTTTATTTCATTAAACAGATCTGGCCTGTTTCAGCAGGACACAGATTGTGCAGTCAACCTTTCTTCTTGTTCGTGATTTGTTGATACAAAGTGCAGCTACCTCTACTCTTAAACCCCTGGATGCTGTTTATCACAGCACCCTTTGTTTTATCACAGGATACAGTTTCATTACTCATCACTGCATTCCTTACTTAAAAGGTTGGGATGGACCTCTTTAAATTCATGTAGATCATATCTTTATAACTCTTTTTGTTTACAAGGCCCTGTTCCATAAGCTTCCGACTTACCTAACATCACTGTTAAGACTTAAAATGACAAGTAATCAAACCTGTTCACAGGGTTGGTTAACTTTGGAGACTCATTTGGTGCCTACAGAATTAGGTAAATCAGCCTTTCATTTCTTTGTACCATACTGTATGTTTGGAATAATCTCCAAAAGATGTTTTGATTGGAAAGTCTCTAGGGCAATTTAAACAGCTGACAGAGGATTTTTACGATGAGGAATGTGTTTGTTGAAATTGACTGTGTTTTGTATCTTAATGTGTATTTAATGTGTATATTGTCTATATTTATGTTTGTCTATACTTGCCTGTTGTATGTGCTTAGTTTTGTATTGGGCAGTGCTCATTTGTAACATAGACTTCAGTCTAAATATGACTTCACTGTTCAAATAAAAGTAAATATAAATATAATTCTACATATTTTTATTGTTTTATTTTATTATTTCACCTTTATTTAACCAGGTAGGCCAGTTGAGAACAAGTTCTCATTTACAACTGTGACCTGGCCAAGATAAAGCAAAGCAGTGCGACACAAACAATACAGAGTTACACATGGGATAAACAAACTAAAAATCTATGTAGTGTGTGCAAATGTAGTAAGATTAGGGAGGTGTCATGACATTGCCCTCTTTGGGTACAGCAAGCCCCATCTCCCTCTCCCTGCCTCCCCCTTGCCTCCTTCAACCAGACTGCTGTGGTCAGAGAGAGGTCGTAAATTCCCGAGGGAAAGACCCTGCCTCATGGCCACACAGTATAAGAGACAGAGTGAATTTTCATAGAGAACAAAGGAATTTCTTCCACCTTACAGAACTTGAGGTCCGAACAAACTTCATGTTCCGGAGAAGGTATAAAAGATCGGTGAAGAATCCAGCTACGGACTGGTCCGTTTGTTACAACTTGGGGAAGCTCATGGGAGACGGTGCGGCCACATTACCATAACGCTGTTTATATAATAGCCTCAGATATGAGGTTTACATCTAATCATCGAATGAATGAGTGAGTACGATACTGTTTGTAAAATTGTGTAATGTGATTTTGGACTGTTTAATGAAGGAAATTCCGATTCCCTTTTGAGTTGAACTAAATCAGAGGACCGCCCATGAGCCCAGTTAGGGTCAGGAATCCTGGGACAGCCCCTTTTCTGCAATTCCGAATTAAACCCCAATCTTGAGAATTCCTCAAGTAGACCATGTTTCTCTCAATCACGGGAGGACAAAGGTTACAGGTCATTGCTGAATCTTTCAACCATACCACGTGGTTAAACTCTTAGACTATTGATACCGACAGAATAAGAACAAGTCTTTGATATTAATTACTAGTCTGCAGCTAGGAATTCGGTATCATTGAACGCGAAGAATGACAACCGCCGAAACATCCATGCTACAACAACATGAATGAATGTCACTCTGAACTAAGCACTATAACCACGACAGAGAGAGAGACGGACAATTCTACAAAAGAAACAAACTTTTCAACAGCGATCAAGACGACACACTGAGCGTAAATATATATATTGGTTGCAATTGTTCCCGAATGAGTGAGTGTTCGTGTATAAAGGATTAGCATTTCAATTGTTATAATTATTAACTTTATAGTGACTCCTCGGTCGACCCCCCACTTCCCTTTTGTCTAACAAGCCGCCATGCCAGTTTAGCCCACTAGGGCACATTCTCCTATCATTTCTTGTAACCATATTTACTTTGTTGTTTTGTTTATGCATTTCTGTGAATTATTTAGTTAGTAATAAATAAATTATTTAAGACAATTGATGTATGGATGACTCATAGTGAAGACTGGGTTGGTGCAGATAACCAATGATTTATGACGTTTGCAATGAGACTAACGTGAGGTAAAGTAAATCATTCATTAATGAGAAGACTATGGATCAGATATGAAAATATCTGAAAAGTTATTTTAGGAAATGATAACATTGTAATCTGAATATTTTCCTTGGTGCCCCGACTTCCTAGTTAATTACAGTTACATGATTAACCAGTTTGATCACGTAATACTAATTACAGAGAATCTTTGATGAAAACTAAGTGTTCAATTTAGTGATAGTAAAGACACGACAGCGGTAAGGCAATAAATAGGCCATAGTGGCGAAATAATTACAATTTAGCAATTAAACACTGGAGTGATAGATGAATGTGCAAGTAGAGATACTGGGGTGCAAAGGAGCAAAAAAGTCAATAACAATATGGGGATGAGGTAGTTGGGTGGGTTATTTACAGGTGGGCTGTGTACTGGTGCAATGATCGGTAAGCTGCTCTGATAGCTGATGATTAAAGTTAGTGAGGGAGATATGAGTCCAGCTTCAGTGATTTTTGCAAATCCTTCCAGTCATTGGTAGCAGAGACATGGAAGGAAAGGCGACCAAAGGAGGAGTTGGCTTTGGGGATGACCAGTGAAATATCCCTGCTGGACAGTGTGCTCTGGGTGGGTGCTGCTATGATGACCAGTGAGCTGAGATAAGGTGGGGCTTTACCAAGCAAAGACTTCTAGATGACCTGGAGCCAGTGGTTTTGGTGACAAATATGAAGCTAGGGCCAGCCAACGAGAGCATACAGGTTGCAGTGGTGAATAGTATATGGCGCTTTGGTGACAAAACGGATGGCACTGTGATAGACTACATCCAATTTGCTGAGTAGAGTGTTGCAGGCTATTTTGTAAATGACATCGTCGAAATCAAGGATCAGTAGGATAGTCAGTTTAACGAGGGTGTGTTTGGCAGCATGAGTGAAGGATGCGTTGTTGCAAAATAGGAAGCTCATTCTAGATTTAATTTTGGATTGGAGATGCTTAATGTGAGTCTGGAAGGAGAGTTTACAGTCTAACCAGACACCTAGGTATTTGTAGTTGTCCACATATTTTAAGTCAGAACCGTCCAGATTAGTGATGCTGGACGGGTGGGCAGGTGCGGGCAGCGATCAGTAAAAGAGCATGCATTTAGTTTTACTTGCATTAAAGAGCAGTTGGAGGCCACGGAATGAGAGTTGTATGGCATTGACGCTCGTCTAGAGGTAACACAGTATCCAAAGAAAGCCCAGATGTATACAGAATTGTGTCGTCTGCGTAGAGGTGGATCAGAGAATCACCAGCAGCAAGAGCGGCATCATTGATGTATACAGAGAAAAGAGTTGGCCTGAGATTTGAACCCTGTGACATCCCCATAGAGTCTGCCAGAGGCCCAGACAACAGGCCCTCTGATTTGACACACTGAACTCTATCTGAGAAGTAGTTGGTGAACTAGGCAAGGCAGTCATTTGAGAAACCAAGGCTGTTGAGTCTGCCGATAACAATGTGGCGATTGACAGAGTCAAAAGCCTTGGCCAGGAAGATGAAGACGTCTGCACAGTATTGTCTTTAATCGATGGCGGTTATGATATCGTTTAGGACCTTGACCGTGGCTGAGGTGCACCCATGACCCGCTCGGAAACCAGATTGCATAGCGGAGAAGGTACGGTGGGATTCGAAATGGTCGGTGATCTGTTTATTAACTTGGCTTTCAAAGACTTTAGAAAGGCAGGGTATGATAGATCAAGGTCTGTAACAGTTTGGGTCTAGAATGTCTACCCCTTTGAAAAGGGGGATGACCACGGCAGCTCTTCAATCTTTAGGGATCTCAGACGATACGAAAGAGAGGTTAAAAAGGCTGCTAATAGGTGTTGCAACAATTGTGGCATATAATTTTAGAAGGAGAGGGATTGTCAGATTGTCTAGCCCAGCTGATTTGTAGGGTCCAGATTTTGCAGCTCTTTCAGAACATCAGCTATCTGGATTTGGGTGAAGGAGAAATGGGGGAGGCTTGGGCAAGTTGCTTTGGGTGGGTGCAAAACTGTTGACCGGGGTAGGGGAAGCCAGGTGGAAAGCATGGCCAGCCGTAGAAAAATGCTTCTTGAAATTCTCAATTATCGTAGATTTATCAGTGGTGACAGATTTCTAGTCTCAGTGCAGCTGGGAGGAGGTCCTCTTATTCTCCATGGACTTTACAGTGTCCCTAAACTTTTTGGAGTTAGTGCTACAGGATGCATATTTATGTTTGAAAAAGCTCGCCTTTTCTTTCCTAACTTCCCTGAAAAGTTGCATATCGTGGGGGCTATTCGATGCTAATGCAGTACGCCACAGGATGTTTTTGTGCTGGTTAAGGGCAGTCGAGTTTGGAGTGAACCCAGGACTATATCTGTTCTTAGTTCAACATTTTAAAATGGGGCATGCTTATTTAAGATGGTGAGGAAAGCACTTTTAAAGAATAACCAGGCATCCTCTACTGACGGAATGAGGTCAATATCCTTCCAGATACCCAGGCCAGAATGATTAGAAAGGCCCATTACGGACACAGGCAATGAGGCAGTGATCGCTAAAATCCTGGTTGAAGACAGCAGAGGAGTATTTAGAGGTCGGGTTGGACAGGATTATATCTATGAGGGTGCCCGTGTTTATGGATTTAGGGTTGTACCTGGTAGGTTCCTTGATAATTTGTGTGAGATTGAGGGCATCTATCTTAGATTGTAGGATGGCTGGGGTGTTAAGCATATCCTAGTTTAGGTCGCATAACAGTGCAAACTCTGAAAATAAATGGGGAGCAATTAATTTACACATGGTGTCCAGGACACAGCTGGGGGCGGTCTATCACAGGAGGCAACAGTGAGAGACTTATTTCTGGAAAGGTGGATTTTTTAAAAGAAGAAGCTTGAAATGTTTGGTTACAGCACTGGATAGCATTTATTTCATTTAACTAGGCAAGTCAGTTAAGAACTTAAGAACAAATTCTTCTTGTCAATGACAGCCTAGGAATGGTGCCTTATTCAGCGGCAGAACAACAGATTTTAATCTTGTCAGTTCAGGGATTTGGTTGGCAGTTCCATCTTGGAGGAAAATGTTGTAGTTGGGGATGGAAATTTCAGAATTTTTGGTGGCCTTCCTTAGCCAGGATTCAGACACAGCTAGAACATCAGGGTTGGCGGAGTGTGCTAAAGCAGTGAATTAAACAAACTTAGGGAGGAGGCTTCTGATGTTAACATGCATGAAACCAAGGCTTTTATTTTCACAGAAGTCAACAAAAGATAGTGCCTGGGGAATAGGATTGGAACTGGGGACTACAGGGCCTGGGTTAACCTCATCACCAGAGGAACAGAGGAGGAGTAGGATAAGGGGAAGGCTATAAGAACTGGTCGTCTAGTGCGTTGGTGACAGAGGATAAAAGGAGCATATTTCTGGGCGTGGTAGAATAGATTCAGGGCATAATGTACAGACAATGTTATGGAAGGATATGAGTGCAGTGGAGATAAACCTAAGCGTTGAGTGACGATGAGTGAGGTTTCGTCTCTGGAGGCACCAGTTAAGCCAGGTGAGGTCTCCGTATGTGTATGGGGTGTGACAAAAGAGCCATATTAAGGCATTTTGAGTGGGACTGAGTGAAATAAAACAGTAAGAACTAGCCAAGACAGCAGTAGACAAGGCATATTGACATTGGAGAGAGACATAAAGCAATCACAGGTGTTGATCGGGAGAGCTAAGACAACAGGCAAATGGCGATGAATGGGCAGAGCGGGTTGGTTAGGTACATACAGGACCTGAGTTCGAGGCTGGAGCCGTTAGGCAAACAAAATGAGGGACCATGTTATTAAAACAGTCCAGGGGGCATCAGCTGTGTAGCCGAGTGATCATAGAGTCAGAAGAGCAGCAATAGGTGAGTCAGGGTGCCATTCGGTAGTCACTACTACGCTAGGTGAGCAGGGGACACAGCGTTCAGAAAAGCTAGCGGGCCTGGGCTAGTAGATGGTTCTTTGGCGTCATCATAACAGAATAGCCAGTTGAGACCCCCTGCACATGACCATTTGATAATTTATCACTCCAGTGTTAATCTGCTAAATTGTAATTATTCACCTACCTCCTCATGCCTTTTGCACACAATGTATATATTTTTTTCTTTTTTCTACTCTTGTATGTTCACACTGCTATGGTTTATCTTGGCCAGGTCGCAGTTGTAAATGAGAACTTGTTCTCAACTAGCCTACCTGGTTAAATAAGGGTGAAATAAAAATAAATAAATAAAATCAACACTGTGAGTGGATTTTGGTTTTTATCTGCTGAAAATGAAGAGCCAAAGTTGAGAACGTGATAGGATTTTCATTAAACAATGTCCATCTACCAGACACATTTCTTTAGTCAATCAGAGTCCATTTAACGTTTGTCTGCTATTACAATGTAACAATGTCTATGTCAGTGTGAATGTGACTGACTGAGTGAGTGAGTGTGTGCGGCTGTGTGCGATGTTACATAATGGCTATTTTTGGTTTCAGTTTCCTCATGTCAATCCAGTTATATGAGCAAAGCTGACGCTTTAAGCAACTCTCTAAAACTTGGAGAGATGTTTTGGTTTGCTGTCTCAAAAAAGGTCAATCTGCCAATATTCTCTCCATAGGGAGATTATAACGATTAATACATTTTTAAAAATTAAATAAATAAAAGCTTGTTTCTCTTGATATATTGTCCATGACTTCAATGAAAGGTGAGGACCTCCAAACGATCATTTTGGGAAGTTAATCAATGAAATCGTGGACTAAAATAAATAGGTTGCAGCTATAACATGGCTACATGGTGTTCCAATCAGTCTGACTCTTGTTGATAAGCTGCGGTCTTTTTTTAAGCCTGGGCTGACTAGTACATTTTTGGATGACAGGTTCCCATCACATTGAGCCTAATTTCTTCTCTCCTCTCTCTTTAAAATAAGCTAAGATCAATTATCTTCCTCTCTGTCCATTAGGTTCAACTACTAGCCACAATTCTGATGTGAAAATATCTCTGTTGTAATTCCTATTACTGTAAAAAATAAAATAAAAAGTATCAAAATTTTCTTCCTCCTCTGAAACAGGGATCGGACCAATACGCAGCGTGGTAAGTGTCCATGGTTCTTTTAATAAGAAAATCTCAACATGAACACAACTACAAAACAAGAACCATGAAAACCCGAAACAGTCCCGTGTGGCACAAACACTGACACAGGAAACAATCACCCACAAAATACCCAAAGAATATGGCTGCCTAAATATGGCTCCCAATCAGAGACAACGATGAACACCTGCCTCTGATTGAGAACCAATCCAGGCAACCATAGACTTACCGAGACACCTAAAAGAACACAACCCCTAAATCTACAAAAACCCCTAGACAAGACAAACATATAAATCACCCATGTCACACCCTGGCCTAACCAAAATCATAAAGAAAACTAAGATAATTAAGGCCAGGGCGTGACAAGCATTATATTTTATATGCAATCTGTCCAACAGTCTATGAATAGAACACTAATCTGTGGTATTACAATGTTTCCCAAATCTCTCCCAAAATAAGATCCTTCAGCAAGAAAAGTATATTACCCCTGGAGTTCACAGAGAACTTCTCCTGCTTTTTCTGTACTAAGGGCTCCTAATTAAGTTTTTAAGTTTTCTACAAATCTCTGCTAATGTTGTTCTAATACCCGAGGGATTGGAGGACTTGATTAAAGATCCAGGGACCCAATGGCTTGGGCATTGTGATATAAATGAATGTCTGTAATGCAGACAAGATATTGAGGACTTCATTAAACCCTTCTGACCTAGAATTTTTACTTGATTAAAAGTTATCCATTAGAAGGCAATTGATGTTCCAGAGGAGCTAAGTTTACAGAGATATGGATACAGTAAAAGTAATTTATTGGATAAATATCAGATGAAAATGTCTCTGATGTACAGATGAAGATGGACCTCCATAAGCTAGCTGCAGCTAGCCTACTGCCTCAACTGGGAAGTCAAAGTAGTAGAAATAATAGAATGAGCTACACTACTGGCAATGTGCAGTAGTAGAAATAATAGAATGAGCTACACTACTGGCAATGTGCAGTAGTAGAAATAATAGAATGAGCTACACTACTGGCAATGTGCAGTAGTAGAAATAATAGAATGAGCTACACTACTGGCAATGTGCAGTAGTAGAAATAATAGCATGAGCTACACTACTGGCAATGTGCAGTAGTAGATATAATAGAATGAGCCATGTCGATAATACAGTATTTAAATACACAGTACAAAACCCCACGGCAAAATAGATACAATTACAGGAATTTTGCTTCTGGACCAGAGTACGGAATATAAATATATATTTATGTGAATGGTGTGTATATACAGTATGGACAGTATATGAATATAAAGGTTATGCTCAGTTATATAAAATGAGCCATGACTAGAATACAGTGTATACATATAAAGTGGGTAAAACAGTATGTAAACATTATTAAAGTGACCAGTGTTAAAATGCGAAAGACACATTTCAGTTGTACAACTGACTAAGTATCCCCTTTCCCTTCCTTCAATGACTCTACGTACATAGGGCAGCAGTTTAACAATTGTATTTGCAGTGTCGTGAATTACAGAGCAAAGCCGAGACAGGCATTAATGTTACTGCCTGAAAACAATTAGAACAGTACAGGGCTGACTCAGTCTCTATACTTCACATACTGTACCTCTCTTTGAAGCAGCTACAACGTTATTTGTAGCATATAGTAACACTGGCCCCCATTTAGGAACCACTCTGCTCCATGTTTTGTACTGTATCCTTGTTATTCCTCATCATTGTACAGTAGCCTTTAGGCTCTAGAACAGGGATGGGGAACTGTGATGGGGGTGGGGCCACAAAACATCTAAACTCTACATGAGGGGCCACTGTGGCTTGCAGGTCTGTGTAACCACATCCATAACCACATCCGTACCCACATCCGTACCCACATCCCCCAATCCCTCTTTTTATGGGGCTGCTACTCTCTGTTTATCACATATGAATAGTCACTTTAACTATACATTCATGTACATACTACCTCAATTGGGCTGACCAACCAGTGCTCCTGCACATTGGCTAACCGGGCTATCTACATTGTGTCCCGCCACCCACCACCCGCCAACCCCTCTTTAACGCTACTGCTCCTCTCTGTTTATCATATATGCATAGTCACTTTAACCATATCTACATGTACATACTACCTCATTCAGCCTGACTAACCGGTGTCTGTATGTAGCCTCACTACTTCTATAGCCTCGCTGCTGTATACAGCCTGTCTTTTTACTGTTGTTTTTTTTGTTTACCTACCTATTGCTCACCTAATACCTTTTTTGCACTATTGGTTAGGGCCTTTAAGAAAACATTACACTGTAAGGTCTACTACACCTGTTGTATTCGGCGCACGTGACAAATAAACGTTGATTTGAAACATGCAGTCAAGTATTGCAAAGTCTTCTCTTCACCCCATGGCAAACTTGATTTGAAAGTACAACATTTTCTCTACACCTCATTGCAAAATATGTAGAATTTCCGAAAATGAAGTCTAAAAAGTATATTTTTTCTCTCTGTCTAAAAAAAGTATTAAAAAAATATTCTGCTCGCACTTAAAGCGAGGGCCGTTAAAACTTCTTAGGGCTAGGCCACTTTTTTCTAAATTTCCTCCTGAATGACGTGCCCAAAGTAAACTGCCTGTTGCTCAGGCCCTGAAGCCAGAAAAAGCATATAATTGGTACAATTGCAAAGAAAACAATTTGAAGTTTGTAGAAATGTGAAAATAATGTATATAACACAATATACAGTTGAAGTCAGAAGTTTACATACACCTTGGCCAAATACATTTAAACTCAGTTTTTTAGGTCAGTTAGGATCACCACTTTATTTTAAGAATGTGAAATATCAGAATAATAGTAGAGAGAATGCATTATTTCAGCTTTTATTTCTTTCATCACGTTCCCAGTGGGTCAGAAGTTTACATACACTCAATTAGTATTTGGTAGCATTGCCTTTAAATTGTTTAATTTGGGTCAAACGTTTTGGGTAACCTTCCACAAGCTTCCCACAATAAGTTGGGTGAAGTTTGCCCATCCCTCCTGACAGAGCTGGTGTAACTGAGTCAAGTTTGTAGGTCTCCTTGCTCGCACACAATTTTTCAGTTCTGCTCGCAAATTTTCAAAAGGATTGAGGTCAGGGCTTTGTGATGGCCACTACAATACCTTGACTTTGTTGTCCATAAGCCATTTTGCCACAACTTTGGAAGAATGTTTGGGATCTGTTGTCTTGAGATTTTGCTTCAATATATCCACATCATTTTCTTTCCTGATGATGCCATCTATTTTGTGAAGTGCACCAGTCCCTTCTGCAGCAAAGCACCTCCACAACATGATGCTGCCACCCCCGTGCTTCACGGTTGGGATGATGTTCTTCGGCTTGCAAGCATCCCCTTTTTCCTCCAAACATAACGCTGGTCATTATGGCCAAACAGTTCTATTTTTTGTTTAATCAGACCAGAGGACATTTCTCCAAAACGTACGAGTTGCAAACCATAGTCTGGCTTATTTTTGGCGGTTTTGGAGCAGTGGCTTCTTCCTTGCTGAGCGGCCTTTCAGGTTATGTCGATATAGAACAAGTTTTACTGTGGATATAGATACTTTTGTACCTGTTTCCTCCAGCATCTTCACAAGGTCCTTTGCTGTTGTTCTGGGATTCATTTGCACTTTCGCACAAAGGTACGTTAATCTCTAGGAGACAGAACTCGTCTCCTTCCTGAGCGGTATGATGGCTGCGTGGTCCCATGGTGTTTATACTTACGTACTATTGTTTGTACAGATGAACGTGGTATCTTCAGGTGTTTGGAAATTGCTCCGAAGGATGAACCAGACTTGTGGAGGTCTACAACTTTTTTTCTGTGGTCTATGCTGATTTCTTTTTCCCGTGATGTCAAGCAAAGAGGCACTGATTTTGAAGGTAGGCCTTGAAATACATCCACAGGTATACCTCCAATTAACTCAAATGATGTCAATTAGCCTATCAGAAGAGTCTAAAGCCATGACATAATTTTCTGGAATTGTCCAAGAATTTAAAGGCACAGTCAACAGTCATGATGTTGCCCTCTTTGGGTACAGCAAGCCCCATCCTCTTCTCCCTGTCTCCTACACCCAGGCTGCTGTGGTCAGAGAGAGGTCGTAAATTCCTGGAGGAGATGATCTCTTCATGGCCACAGTTTAAGAGACAGAGTGAATTTTCATAGAGAACAAAGGAATTTCTTCCATCTCACAGAACTTGAGGTCCGAACAAAATTTATGTCCTGGAGAAGGTATAAAAGATTGGTGAAGAATCCAGCTACAATCTGGTCCGTTTGGTATAATTTTGTGGAACTCATGGGAGTCAATACGACCACATTACCATAACGCTGTGTACATGATAGCCTCTATTTGTTATATAAGATGAATTAGTGTGGATGATACTGTTTGTGAAATTGTGTAATGTGATTTTGGACTGTTTACCCTATCCACTTACGCAATGTGATCTTTCACGCTCATTTTTCAAAATAAAAGCCTGAAACTATGTCTAAAGACTGTTGACACCTTAGGGAAGCCAGAGAAAAAGGAATATGGTTGATATCCCTTTACATGGAGGATAGGCATGCAAAGGAACAGAAGGGTTTCAAAATAAGAGGCACTTCCTGATTGGATTTTCCTCAGGGTTTCGCCTGCAATATCAGTTCTTTTATACTCACAGACAATATTTTGACAGTTTTGGAAACTTTAGAGTATTTTCTATACTAATCTGTCAATTATATGCATATTCTAGCATCTGGTCCTGAGAAATAGGCTGTTTACTTTGGGAACGTTATTTTTCCAAACATAAAATAGTGTCCCCTAGCTTACAAAAAATGTGTGGAGTGGTTGAAAAATTAGTTTTAATGACTCCAACCGAAGTCTATGTAAACTTCCGACTTCAACTGTATATGGTAGAAGAAAATCCAAAGAAAAACCAACCTGAATTTTTTTGAGAGACCAACCTCTTAGAAAGGCAAGTAAAAAGGTCATATCGAAAATTATCTCCCTGGATGCAATTCCTGTTAGCAGTCTATGTTCAAGGTTTCAGGTTTTTGACTTCAAAAACTAATAAGGAATATCAGTTTTAGTATAGGGACACAGTCCTGGAAATTCGTGTTTGCGCGCGCCATGAAGACAGTGCACACCTGCTAAAATCGGTTTCCTACTGAACATACTTCTTTCCATAATAAATATTATAGTTTGATTACATTTTAGGGTATCTGAGGAGTAAATAGAAACATATTTTTACTTGTTGTAACAAAGTATATAGGGGTAGATTTTCTGATTCCTTTCTCTGCATGTTAATTGAATTGATTACTCAAATATATGGCGCCAAATAATCTGACTTTTTGGGATATAAAGATGGATTTTATCTAACAAAATGACACTACATGTTGTAGCTCGGGCCCTATGGATGACAAATCAGAGGAAGATTTTCAAAAAGTAAGTGAATATTTAATTGTTTTTGTGAATGTATGAAACCTGTGCCGGTAGCGGGACACCTATCCCTAAGAAGGTCCGTTAATAAAGAAACAGGTACTCCTATGTGCTTAATTTAGAGTTATTTATGTAACTTTATCTGTGATACAAATGTTGGGCTAGATGTTTTGATTGTTAAAACCTCTTGAAACTCTGGGGGCACTATTTCATTTTTGGATGAAAAACGTTCCCGTTTTAAACAAGATATTTTGTCACAAAAAGATGCTCGACTATGCATATAATTGATAGCTTTGGAAAGAAAACACCCTGAATTTTCCAGAACTGCAAAGATATTGTCTGTGAGTGCCCTAGAACAGGAGCTACAGGCAAAACCAAGATGAAACGGCAACCAGGAAATGAGCAGGATTTTTGAGGCTCTGTTTTCCATTGTCTCCTTATATGGCTGTGAATGCGACAGGAATGAGCCTGTCCTATCTATCGTTTCCCCAAGGTGTCTGCAGCATTGTGACGTATTTGTAGGCATATCATTGGAAGATTGACCATAAGAGACTACATTTTCCAGGTGTCCGCTCGGTGTCCTCCGTCGAAATTGGTGCGTCATTTTCAGCTGCTGGTATTTTTCCATGGGATTCTGAGGGGAAAGCAGGCTTCCACGAACGGCATATCAATGAAGAGATATGTGAAAAAACACCTTGAGGATTGATTCTAAACAACGTTTGCCATGTTTCGTTCGATATTATGGAGTTAATTCGGAAAAAGTTTGACGTTTTGGTGACTGAATTTTCGGTTTGTTTCGGTAGCCAAATGTGATGTACAAAACAGAGCGATTTCTCCTACACAAAGATTCTTTCAGGAAAAACTGAACATTTGCTATGTAACTGAGAGTCTCCACATTGAAAACATCCAAAGTTCTTCAAAGGTAAATGATTTTATGTATTTGGTTATCTGGTTTTTGTGAAAATGTTGCGTGCTAAATGCTACGCAAAATGCTAAGCTAGCTTGCAATACTCTTACACAAATGCTTGATTTGTTATGGTTCAAAAGCATATTTTGAAAATCTGAGATGACAGTGTTGTTAAGAAAAGGCTAAGTTTGAGAGCAGGCATATTATTTTCATTTCATTTGCGATTTTCAGAAATCGTTAACGTTGCGTTATGCTAATGAGTCTGAGGCTGTATTCACGATCCCGGATCCGGGATGGGTAGTATCAAGAGGTTTTAATACATTCTAAGGCTGAATGATGCAACTCAAATGATCATTTGAAAAAAGTCACATGAAAGGCATGAGCTCTGCATTTTTTGCGCAGGCTACACACACTTCATCAGTCTCTCATTCACAATTTGAGAAGCACTTCATAATGCCTCGAATTTCCCGGCTGCATCCCCTTTGTGTGTCCATAATGCGCCTAAAAATTCCATGCCTTTTGCAGCTAGTAGCCATTATGCCCTTGGGCTAAATATAATAATTATAATTATAATTCCCTTCTCCCCGCTGCATGCTGAAGCACCTCTCACTCACATGGCTCTTTCTCACATACTACAAGTGAAGACAGACACATCAGGGATGCAACTGCGTGCGTCCTTATCAAAAGTTGACCTACTGTGCGAGAAATAAATATTCCAAACATAGTCTGGGACAGTTGTGGGATGCAAAATTTGTATTTATGCTAGTTAGGCCACTTTAGTTGTGATACAAACCTTATCAAAACATATGGGCTAGGCTACATGAGGTGTGCAACTATGATTTTAAAAAGCATGTGCTGTTTGCCTTAAGCTGGGCATCATTCACAAGTCATAATATATAATTCACAAGTAAAAGGCTAATATTGTCACCCATCAAACTATTATTGATTTGATCATGTCTTTACATATACTAAATAATATCTGTGTGACATTTGTTTTGATTTAAAATGGACTATTTTCATGAGCCTGTCCCAAAACTGTGTCAACAGAAAACAAATACATGTCTGCTATGCACTTACAGTGCCTTCTGAAAGTATTCAGACCCCTTTTCTTTTTCCACATTTTGTTAGTTTACATCCTTATTCTAAAATGGATTAAATAAAAAAATCCTCAGCAATCGACACACAATGCACCATAATGACAAAGCAAAAACAGGTTTTTAGAACCTTTTGCAAATGTATTGCAAATAAAAAACATAAATACCTTATTTAAATAAGTACTGTTTTCAGCCCCATTGCTATGAGACTTTATATGTAGCTTAGGTGCATCCTGTTTCCATTAATCATCCTTGAGATGTTTCAACAACTTGATCGGTGTCCACCTGTCTATGATGTCCCATAGTTGACAGTGCATGTCAGAGCAAAATCCATGGAATGATGTCGAAGGAATTGTCCTTGGAGCTCTGAGACAAGATTGTGTTGAAGCACAGATCTGGGGAAGGGTACCAAAAATGTCAGCAGCATTGAAGCTCCCCAAGAACACAGTGGCCTCCATCATCCTTAAATGTAAGATGTTCGGAACCACCAATACTCGTCCTAGAGCTGGCCGCACAGCCAAACTGAGCAATCGGGGGAGAAGGGCCTTGGTCAGGGAGGTGACCAAGAACCTCATGGTCTCTCTGACAGAGCTCGAGTTCCTCTTTGGAGATTGGACAATCTTCCAGAAGGACAACCATCTCTGCAGCACTCCACCAATAAGGTCTTTATGGTAGAGTGGACAGACGGAAGCCACTCCTCAGTAAAATACACATGACAGCCCGCTTGGAGTTTGCCAAAAGGCACCTAAAGAGTTGCAGACAATAAGAAACAAGATTATTTGGTCTGATGAAACCAAGATTGAACTCTTTGGCCTGAATGCCAAGCGTCACGTCTGGAGGAAACCTGGCACCATCCCTACGGTGAAGCATGGTGGTGGCAGCATCATGCTGTGGGAATGTTATTCAGCAGCAGAGACTGGGAGAATAGTCAGGATCAAGGAAAACATGAACAGAGCAAAGTACAGATAATTCCAAAGTACAGATGATCCAGAGCACTCAGGACTTCAGACTGGAGTGAAGGTTCACCTTCCAACAGGACAACGACCCTAAGCACACAGCCAAGACAATGCAGGAGTGGCTTCTGGATAAGTGTCTGAATTTCCTTGAGTGGCCCAGCCAGAGCCCAGACTTGAACCCGATTGAACATCACTAGAGAGACCTGAAAATAGCAATGCAGCAATGCTACCCATCCAACCTGACATAGCTTCTGCCCAGAAGAATGGGAGAAACTCCCCAAATACAGGTGTGCCAAGCTTATAGCGTCATACCCAAGAAGACTCAATGCTGTAATCACTGCCTTGGTGCTTCATCAAAGTATTGAGTAAAGGGTCTGAATACTTATGTAAATGTGCTATTTAAGTTTTTTGCTTTGTCATTATGGGGTATTATGTTTAGATTGATGAGGAAAAAAAGGGGTCTGAATGCTTTCCGAAGGCATTGTAAATTGCGAATGGAGAACACTTTTCTTGTGGTTTATTATCATGCCAGCCAGTTCGGCTACACTCCTGTTTTAAAGAGAAGCAATGTGCTTAATATTAGGAAGGTTGAGAAATAAATATAGTAGTCCTAGCCTATAGAAAGTTGATGGGATTCTCATCTTTTTAAAAGAGGCCATCACTGTTTTCTCAAGCAATTGCATAGCCTATAGAAATGTTGCACACCATGGGCTCATGAAGTGTTTGATTCGATTTTCAAATACATTTGCATTGATGTCAGAGTGATTAGCGGGACAATAGAGTGCTGAATACCAGGCAGGTGGCACGTTTGGTAGGCTACTAATTACCATCAGCAGCATCAGAGCTTGGAGAATCTTAATTAGAGTGACTAAACAGTCACATGGAATTTGACTGCTATCATGACTCGTGACCGCTGGTGTGGCGGTAATACGGTCACCATAACAGCCCTACCTCCAACTGCTGGTGGGTTTTACTGCAATACTGTCCCAGCCACTTACAACACAAGCACTAAGCACGATCCTGACATAGCATCTCCCTCAGTGACAGGCTGGTCTGTGATTCCCTGTGTGACCCCGTGTAAGCATGGCAGCATGGCACTGACCGCCATCAGCTTGCTGTGCAGGGCCACCAGCACAGCCAGCGGGCCAGAGCCAGAACCAACGGTAGTAGCTCATCTAATCACCATGGCTGCTGTCAGAGAGCCTCATGTCAGCCTGAACCTCCACACGTCTCACCATCGAGTTCTGTGGAGCTGGCTGCCTGCTGGACACATTCAGTATTATATTCCGTCAACCAAATGGTGTTTTAACAGTGTCATTCTGAAGGTAGTGGTAAACTATGGTTTTTTGTAATCAAGCATTTTCTACGAATGACAGGTTTGTGTTTATGTATTAGTTTAATTGTAGTGTGAGCCGTAGGAACAGTGTCTTTTGGATAGCACTTTATTCGTCCATTATACAAGGGAAACGTAAATGTGTCTTTTGTGCAATCTATATTTTTGAGTGTGGCCTCTCCACAGGGCTGGACGGCGAGTCCTGAGGCTCCCAGCAGCTGTCCAGTAAAGAGGAGCGGAATAAAACCATTCCAGCTTGAGAAGGTAAATGGGAAACTTTAATGAAAATGTAATCGACTCTCTCACCGCTGGAGGGGAGGATTAAAACAGGAATGGGATGGACGTCTTGTCTTTGTTCAGTAGAGTCCAATTAAAGTGAAACTATGCTATAAATCACATTCCAGGGATAGACCACCAAAGTAATTTGGATGAAATAGATGAATGGTCTAAGTCACTGACGACAACTGAGATCTGTTGACTAGTGTACCAAACCAAATAGTGTTGATGTGTTTGCCCCATTGCAGTACGTCTTGTTTTTGTTTTTTACATTGAAGCAGACAAGTAATGTGATTGTGTAGGTGGTGTGAGTTTAGTAGTGCATCAATACATAAATCAGTGTGTAAATGTGTGCATGCGCGCCTGCTTATGTGAGTGTATGCCTACAGTATGTGGTGTGAGCGTTTGTAAGAGTGTGAAGCAACCTTCCAAATGATGTTCTGTTGTTTATCCCAGTACCTGTCAAAACTGTCAAGGTGAATTTAGACTCAGAGGGGGGTAAAGGAGAGTTTACTCTGTCAATAATTCCTTCAATCCTTCCCTCTAGATACTGATCCTACTCTACGTCTTGCCAGAGACAATTTCCAACAGTGCAAAAGACAAGCAAGAGAAAGAGAATATCTACAAGACTCATCTTATATTTTAAATGAACGAAATCAACAAAGTTTGATATTCCCTTCATATTCTTAACATTGGCTCCGACAAAAAATCTAAAAGTTAAAATATAACGAAACAGATTCTGATATAATAAAATACATGAACCAAAACAAACACAATAGTAAAACAACTATCTTGCCGATCACAGGTCAGTGACTAAGTAAGTGATACAAAGACGTTAGTTCATAGGCCTAATAGAGATGATCTCTGTGATACTGTATTTACAAATGGAACGGTGTAAACAACATGAAACTAAAGCGTGTTAGTCTCAGTGAGAGTGTCTATGTAACCTAGAAGTGCTTCCAGACAGGGAATGTGTAAGAGATAAGAGATAGTAATTCCATTACACTGATTCCTAGTCTGCTGAAAGCACCTCACAGCCACTTGTGTTCATCTACCGGGCCCCTGTTGCAGCTTGTGAGCTCGTTGCCACGGTAACCACAGTTTGACGCCAAGGCTGTGTAGGAAGGCAGAAGCGACACTTGAAAATGGGCTAACCACTGTAAATATGTACATGTTTACTGAGATACCGTGGCTTATTCATCTTTTCCTCCTATGGCAGCTGTTGTACCTGTGCCTGTACCTGTTGTTGTTGTCATTTTCAACTCTCCTTTAAAGTTTGGAAGATTTGCATAAACCTGTGCATTTTGAGAGAATTAGCAAGTGCTTAGACAGAGCCCCAAGCAGCCAAGCAGTGTTGATGATCATGGAGAGGGAACTGATTAGATTTTTGAATGGAATGGGATTGTAGTGTGTGGGTATTTGAGTTGGAGTATAGGCAAGGGAGAAACATAATCATGCTTTATTTTCAAATCAAATCAAATCAAATTTATTTATATAGCCCTTCGTACATCAGCTGACATCTCAAAGTGCTGTACAGAAACCCAACCTAAAACCCTAAACAGCAAGCAATGCAGGTGTAGAAGCACGGTGGCTAGGAAAAACTCCCTAGAAAGGCCAAAACCTAGGAAGAAACCTAGAGAGGAACCAGGCTATGTGGGGTGGCCAGTCCTCTTCTGGCTGTGCCAGGTGGAGATTATTAGATTAGGACATGGCCAAGATGTTCAAATGTTCATAAATGACCAGCATGGTCAAATAATAATAAGGCAGAACAGTTGAAACTGGAGCAGCAGCACGGCCAGGTGGACTGGGGACAGCAAGGAGTCATCATGTCAGGTAGTCCTGGGGCATGGTCCTAGGGCTCAGGTCCTCCGAGAGAGAGAAAGAAAGAGAGAAGGAGAGAATTAGAGAACGTACACTTAGATTCACACAGGACACCGAATAGGACAGGAGAAGTACTCCAGATATAACAAACTGACCCTAGCCCCCCGACACATAAATTACTGCAGCTTAAATACTGGAGGCTGAGATAGGAGGGGTCAGGAGACACTGTGGCCCCATCCGAGGACACCCCCAGACAGGGCCAAACAGGAAGGATATAACCCCACCCACTTGGCCAAAGCACAGCCCCCACACCACTAGAGGGATATCTTCAACCACCATTTTGGCCTTTCGACTTCCCTACACAAAACAGAGTGAAATTATTTAAAATCTAGAACTCACATAAAAAATATATAAAGATTAATTTCATTCCCCAAGAAAATTGTCATTTAATTGTCCCTGAGGAAACCTTTATTTAGAAATGTTGTGTAATGACAATACATCCTATTTGATTGGGTAACATTTAACTTTGGACAGACCCTCTCTTTCTGTTTGTCTCTGTGTCTCTTTATACCCAACAGAGTCCTTGAGGGTGGTTCCATACACAGTAGCAACAAATGATACTGGATAAATCAATCAACTCTACTAACACATCTGTTCAATAATGTATATATTTAGAGGATAACTGATGTTTCAAATGTTTCATTGACCTAACTTAGGAGTGTTATGTACCTGAGAAAAATCAGTACCACATGCTATAATGCAGATCTTCTAAACCAGGCATTGCAACAGGCAAGTGATTTTTTTGGGGACCCCCAACATTTGTTTTGTGGGGATTTTAGTTTTGGGTAAAAAAAATCCCCCCAGTAAACTCACCAGGAATTCACCTAAAAATGTATTTAATTTAGGAAATATGTTCCTAAGTATTTCCACAAATAAAAAAAGAGACGTGATCGTGTCTCAATGTAATCAAGGTATTTATTTTAAAGGTATTTATGCACAAATTAATATAATTATGTTCTGGCCCCCGACCATCCACTCTGACAATAATCGTTCCACGGCTGAATCTAGTTGCCCACCCCCATTCTAAAAGCTTGGGGAAAGATGATAAGAGCGGTGTTTCTAAGAGACTATAAAGTCTGGGTCAGAAATAAACAGACTTGGGACTGATCAATGGGACTGGAGATTAGTGGACCTGAGTGGGTCTGTTCTCATAATTGCTTTAGTATAGTACTGATTTAGGATTGTGAGTGTTCACACAGTCTTGGGTCAGGAGAATGAAAGAAAGACTTAGCATTGTGTGCATGTTCCAGACATCTGAAGTCACACCTTGAGCATAATTGTCTATAATGCAAATAAGAAGAATAGTAGTAGTAGTGGTATTATATTTATACTTTACCAATGACAATGTATTTATATTGAAGACAGTTGACCAATCAAAATAGTATTGTGACTTTGTGAGGAAAACTACACAGAGATGCCATTACGTTGGTATGTCACTTCAAAAACCTCTCCTCTGTCCGTTGACACACACACACACACACACACACACACACACACACACACACACACACACACACACACACACACACACACACACACACACACACACACACACACACACACACACACACACACACACACACACACACACACACACACACACACACACACACACACACACACACACACACACACACACACACACACACACACACACACACAATTGTTGATGGAAGTGATAACAAGCAGCATGGGCCCAAAGGTGGTCCACACAAACTCTACTTTAGCACCAGAGAGTGGACTCTACTTTAGCACCAGAGAGTGGACTCTACTTTAGCACCACAGGAGCTGTAGCGCTAATTAAAGGGATATGAAACCTTAAAAGCACATGAAGTCTTTGTTGGCTGTGCGTCAGTAGCTAACACATCACTAGCGCTGTGTTTAACTGGCAGGCTGATAGATGATGAGCTTTATGAGAATACTTGCCACCAACCCTACTAGAGGAGAGACAATAAATAACATAGCAGTGAGCTGCTGGGTTGGACACGGTGCTTACAGTAAAGGTTTCTTAACAGGGATTACAGTTTTTTTATTGCTAAACGACAGTGGACACAACTGGAGTCACATGTGCAAAACTCTAACTACAGTCTGCACAGCAGCAGGTCATGTGGACCAAACTCTAGTTCGTTTTTCATTGCTTGAACACAGTTTTCAAAACTCTACACACTTATCCCATGACTTTAACCACAACCTGCACAACACTGTGGATTTACAGCACTTTGTTCAAATGCTAACACACTGCTGTCAAAACTGTGAACCACACATTCAAAACGGAATAGATTTCAGCCTTGTGCCTTTCAAACACTGCTGATTGCAATTTCAGCTGAAAGGCTAAGCAGGTGTCTTGTTTTGGACTTGTTAGTGAACACACACACATATTACAGTATATATAGGTAGAGCTCAGAAAGACTCATTTTGGAAATGGAACAAGGAAGATGGGTTCGTGGAGGGAGAAGGGTGGCAAATCAAATCAAATCAAATTTTATTTGTCACATACACATGGTTAGCAGATGTTAATGCGAGTGTAGCGAAATGCTTGTGCTTCTAGTTCCGACAATGCAGTAATAACCAACAAGTAATCTAACTAACAATTCCTAAACTACTGTCTTATACACAGTGTAAGGCGATAAAGAAGGATATATGAATGAGTGATGGTACAGAGCAGCATAGGCAAGATACAGTAGATGGTATCGAGTACAGTATATACATATAAGATGAGTATGTAAACAAAGTGGCATAGTTAAAGTGGCTAGTGATACATGTATTACATAAGGATGCAGTCGATGATATAGAGTACAGTATATACGTATGCATATGAGATGAATAATGTAGGGTAAGTAACATTATATAAGGTAGCATTGTTTAAAGTGGCTAGTGATATATTTACATCATTTCCCATCAATTCCCATTATTAAAGTGGCTGGAGTTGAGTCAGTGTCAGTGTGTTGGCAGCAGCCACTCAATGTTAGTGGTGGCTGTTTAACAGTCTAATGGCCTTGAGATAGAAGCTGTTTTTCAGTCTCTCGGTCCCAGCTTTGATGCACCTGTACTGACCTCGCCTTCTGGATGATAGCGGGGTGAACAGGCAGTGGCTCGGGTGGTTGATGTCCTTCGATGATCTTTATGGTCTTCCTGTAACATCGGGTGGTGTAGGTGTCCTGGAGGGCAGGTAGTTTGCCCCCGGTGATGCGTTGTGCAGACCTCACTACCCTCTGGAGAGCCTTACGGTTGAGGGCGGAGCAGTTGCCGTACCAGGCGGTGATACAGCCCGCCAGGATGCTCTCGATTGTGCATCTGTCGAAGTTTGTGAGTGCTTTTGGTGACAAGCCGAATTTCTTCAGCCTCCTGAGGTTGAAGAAGCGCTGCTGCGCCTTCTTCACGAGGCTGTCTGTGTGAGTGGACCAATTCAGTTTGTCTGTGATGTGTATGCCGAGGAACTTAAAACTTACTACTCTCTCCACTACTGTTCCATCGATGTGGATAGGAGGGTGTTCCCTCTGCTGTTTCCTGAAGTCCACAATCATCTCCTTAGTTTTGTTGACGTTGAGTGTGAGGTTATTTTCCTGACACCACACTCCGAGGGCCCTCACCTCCTCCCTGTAGGCCGTCTCGTCGTTGTTGGTAATCAAGCCTACCACTGTTGTGTCGTCCGCAAACTTGATGATTGAGTTGGAGGCGTGCGTGGCCACGGAGTCGTGGGTGAACAGGGAGTACAGGAGAGGGCTCAGAACGCACCCTTGTGGGGCCCCAGTGTTGAGGATCAGCGGGGAGGAGATGTTGTTACCTACCCTCACCACCAGGGGGCGGCCCGTCAGGAAGTCCAGTACCCAGTTGCAAGGGCGGGGTCGAGACCCAGGGTCTCGAGCTTGATGACGAGCTTGGAGGGTACTATGGTGTTGAATGCCGAGCTGTAGTCGATGAACAGCATTCTCACATAGGTATTCCTCTTGTCCAGATGGGTTAGGGCAGTGTGCAGTGTGATTGAGATTGCATCGTCTGTGGACCTATTTGAGCGGTAAGCAAATTGGAGTGGGTCTAGGGTGTCAGGTAGGGTGGAGGTGATATGGTCCTTGACTAGTCTCTCAAAGCACTTCATGATGACGGAAGTGAGTGCTACGGGCGGTAGTCGTTTAGCTCAGTTACCTTAGCTTTCTTGGGAACAGGAACGATGGTGGCCCTCTTGAAGCATGTGGGAACAGCAGACTGGTATAGGGATTGATTGAATATGTCCGTAAACACATCAGCCAGCTGGTCTGCGCATGCTCTGAGGGCGCGGCTGGGGATGCCGTCTGGGCCTGCAGCCTTGCGAGGGTTAACACGTTTAAATGTTTTACTCACCTCGGCTGCAGTGAAGGAGAGACCGCATTTTTCCGTTGCAGGCAGTGTCAGTGGCACTGTATTGTCCTCAAAGCGGGCAAAAAAGTTATTTAGTCTGCCTGGGAGCAAGACATCCTGGTCCGTGACTGGGCTGGATTTCTTCCTGTAGTCCGTGATTGACTGTAGACCCTGCCACATGCCTCTTGTGTCTGAGCCGTTGAATTGGGATTCTACTTTGTCTCTTTACTGACGCTTAGCTTGTTTGATAGCCTTACGGAGGGAATAGCTGCATTGTTTGTATTCAGTCATGTTACCAGACACCTTGCCCTGATTGAAAGCAGTGGTTCGCGCTTTCAGTTTCACGCGAATGCTGCCATCAATCCAAGGTTTCTGGTTAGGGAATGTTTTAATTGTTGCTATGGGAACGACATCTTCAACGCACGTTCTAATGAACTCGCACACCGAATCAGCGTATTCGTCAATGTTGTTATTTGACGCAATACGAAACATGTCCCAGTCCACATGATGGAAGCAGTCTTGGAGTGTGGAGTCAGCTTGGTCGGACCAGCGTTGGACAGACCTCAGCGTGGGAGCTTCTTTTTTTAGCTTTTGTCTGTAGGCAGGTATCAGCAAAATGGAGTCGTGGTCAGCTTTTCCGAAAGGGGGGCGGGGCAGGGCCTTATAAGCGTCGCGGAAGTTAGAGTAACAGTTATCCAAGGTTTTTCCGCCCCTGGTTGCGCAATCGATATGCTGATAAAATTTAGGGAGTCTTGTTTTCAGATTAGCCTTGTTAAAATCCCCAACAACGATGAATGCAGCCTCCGGATAAATGGTTTCCAGTTTGCAAAGAGTTAAATAAAGTTCGTTCAGAGCCATCGATGTGTCTGCTTGGGGGGGATATATACGGCTGTGATTATAATCGAAGAGAATTCTCTTGGTAGATAATGCGGTCTACATTTGATTGTGAGGAATTCTAAATCAGGTGAACAGAAGGATTTGAGTTCCTGTATGTTTCTTTCATCGCACCATGCCTCGTTAGCCATAAGGCATACACCCCCACCCCTCTTCTTACCAGAAAGGTGTTTGTTTCTGTCGGCGCGATGCGTGGAGAAACCCGTTGGCTGCACCGCTTCGGATAGCGTCTCTCCAGTGAGCCATGTTTCCGTGAAGCACAGAACGTTACAGTCTCTGATGTCCCTCTGGAATGCTACCCTTGCTCGGATTTCATCAACCTTGTTGTCAAGAGACTGGACATTGGCAAGAAGAATGCTAGGAAGTGGGGCACGATGTGCCCGTCTCCGTAGTCTGACCAGAAGACCGCCATGTTTCCCTCTTTTTCGGAGTCGTTTTTTGGGTCGCTGCATGCGATCCATTCCGTTGTCCTGTTTGTAAGGCAGAACACAGGATCCACGTCGCGAAAAACATATTCTTGGTCGTACTGATGGTGAGTTGACGCTGATCTTATATACAGTAGTTCTTCTCGGATGTATGTAATGAAACCTGGCAGGGAGAGGGTGGGTGCATGGAGGAAGACAAAGAAGACAAAGAGCTGTTATTTCAGATGAAATAAGGGCTACACTTATAGACCATGTCGTGAACCATGGTCTCTCATTGAGAGAGGCAGGGTTGAGGGTGCAACCCAATCTGCAAAGATCCACAGTGGCATCTGTAATGCAAATTTTCCATCATACAAACAGGTGAGAGTTACTTCCTGACAGTAAATGAAAACATTACAGGAATCTATTTTGTATTGCAATTATAGAATATTTACACAGATATATATTACAGTAAGTTTGACTGTAAAATATATTTTTACAACAGGACCCAAAGGCTGCCCCCAATAGGGGGAAGAAAAAAATATTTTCAGATGCGCAGGAAAATGCTATTGTTGACATGGTTGTTGTCAACAATGCAATAAAACTGCGGGAGATTCAAGATAGAGTGCTGGCTGATAATGATATATTTGAAAATGTTAATTTTGTCAGCACAACAACTATTGCTCGAGTCCTAAAGAAACACCAAGTTACAATGTAACAGTTTTACACTGTACCGTTTGAGAGAAACAGTGAACGGGTAAAAGAGCAAAGATATCAATATGTCCAGGTAAGACATCTGAGGTTACGTACACAGCGATACAAAATATTTACAGTAAAAAAAAACACTAGCATTTCTACAGTAAAACTGTGCACTTACTGTTTTTCAGAGAGTAATGGAGGTGGAAGCACTGGAAAGACCACATTCATTTGTATTTATCGATGAAGCTGGATTTAACCTTGCCAAAACACGGCGCAGAGGAAGGAATGTTATAGGTCAAAGGGCCACTGTGGAGGTTCCAGGCCAAAGGGGGAAATATCACCATGTGTGCTGCAATGGCCAATGATGGTTTGCTTCTCAACACACCACTCATTGGCCCATACAACACAGAAAGGCTTATAGCTTTCCTAGAACAGCTCTATGCTCAGCTAGTGCCAGCAGAACAGGGGGAGCCAGTAAGAAACCCCCAAGTTTTTGTCATAGTTTGCGATAACATTGCTTTTCACCACTCTGCAGCTGTCACAGATTGGTTTGCAGCACATCACAGATTTATGGTTTTGTACCTGCCTGCATATTCACCCTTCCTCAACCCAATAGAGGAGTTTTTCTCTGCCTGGAGGTGGAAAGTGTTTGGTCACCACCCACATGACCAAATGTCTCTTTTGGAAGCCATGCGTGCCGGATGTGAGGACACGAGTCCAGAGGACTGCCAGGGATGGATAAGGCACTCCAGAAGGTTCTTCCCCAGGTGCATGGCAAGAGAAAACATTAGATGTGATGTTGAAGAAAACCTGTAGCCTAATGCTAGAGAGAGGCAGGTTTAGCCCCTCAATTATTTGTTCGAATTAAAGTATGTACTTTTAGTTTCTACCTTTTTTTCTCATTACCTTAATTCAGTAAATTACTACAGACTATTGAAGCAAACTGCTAATTTTCATTTACCTTAAAGAATTGTCATGTTCTAAAATTTTTAATAAATCATGTGAAAGAATGTCACTCTTTTCTTTGAAGAAAATATTACTTTGTATGAAGTCACTGAAATTGTTCAAACTGTAAAGATGAAAAGTTTGTATTTTCTGTATTGGTGTTTGATGCTAGTGTTTTTACTCTCAGTGTGTTCTGAGTGACAGTGTGTGTTATCTCAGTGAGGGTTGTGCATAGTGTTTGGCTGCACTGAGCGTGTTTTGAGCCATGTGTTAAGAGTTGTGTTGCTTGGAATGAGTTTTGCAGGTGATGTGAACTGTTTAGCTCAGGTGACTGTTGGTAGTGCAGACTGTAGTTAGAGTTTTGCACATGTGACTCCAGTTGTGCCCACTGTCGTTTAGCAATCGAAAAAAATTGTAATATGAGGATCTGGCCAGTCTTCTGGGAATGTAGTATCTAAAGGAACAATCCTGTCTTGAGTTAGGAGCTCTTCACAACCCAAGAGGCTTTCCTCTCAGCGAACCATACTCATGTGAAAAGATGAAGTCCTCCACATGATATCAGTATGTCTTTGGAACCTAAGCAAAACACGTGTAAAGTACTTGAGTGTACTAACAATACCTCTTATCGTAGATCTGATTGCTCTTTACAAGAATTCACAATTCACAATGACAAAGACAACCATGTTCACAATGACAAAGACAACCATGGATATGCCACCACTAGTGATGACATCGAACTTAACTAGGGCATCTGGTCTAGCTGTGTTGTGGTAACTATGGCAACGTGTGTGTGTGCAAGAGTTGATTATTGCTGAGAGCAACAACTGCTTCTGTTGGAAGTGTGAGGTCATCATCCCTGATGTGCTGCCTGTGCCTCTCCCCCCAAGTCCTCCATCTCTGAACTGAGTACCCTGGCACAAAGTTGATTAGCTACACTCAGGGGCCCTGGGGAATCTAACCCTTTAACCAACATGGTGTGGAGGTCTGAAGCACTCCCCCCCAGGATAAAGGCAGGTCATGTATGATGACTGCGGCCCTAATGATGAGATCTGTTTTTGTGGCTCCTACCCTCATCAAAGTTGCACATCCCTGCCTTGAAGAATATATCAGATTTTCAGAATAACTTGAAAAAAGCTTCTGTCGGGATTGCAATTGGACAAATGAGACCTTGCGTAGTAATCTATTGTGTTGAGAGAGTGTCACTAGTGTGACATTTGAGTAACACATTTATTAAAAATGTCTTATACATGCACCATTATAACTAGCTTGCTATTGGGTTGCGACTGAAACAATGGTTAAATTAAGATCCTGAGGTAAAACCAGTTGAGAACCAGTGCTGAAGGAGTTACTACACCAGGAGGACTGCTCATTCAGTCACTGATGAATTATAGAGTGGCAAGCTATGTACCTAGAGAGATGCCGTACTGCCAGGTAGCGCACTAAGATTCTTATAAAGATGAACCTGAAGCACATGAGTTGATACAGGTACATAAGACACTAACTGGAGCTCAGCAATCAAACGTGGACTAATGTTTCACACACAGGGATACAGACAGGGATACATTGAAGGAAAGCAAACACAGTTTGTGCTTCAAGTCTGCAATCATGTTTATAGAGATGCCCATTTTAATGCGGATGTCTGATCCTTTAATCAAGATCTCTCTCCCAGACACAACTGACCCACATAGCCCCCTCTTCACAAATCAAACGTCAAGATTCACTGTCTGTTTGATGTGTTTTCTGGATTTACAGAGATGCTAATAATCTTTAAAAAGGGCTTATCTAAAGTTTTTTTTAAGACCTCTATAGAAACGGCTTTGAAGGCATTGAAGGCCACCATTGACGCTTGCATTTACAAGCCTGGCTTCAACCAATCAAAAGTTTCCTTTACAGACACTGGAAAAGACTATTGGTTTCTATGACTACAAAGTTGACACATCTTCTGTGAGCATCTTAACAGCCTGGAAAATAAAAAATATCTTAATAACATAACAAATTCAAGTTCGGGTGAGAGCTATTACCATTCTACACATGTGCTTCAATCCATTGAATACACATTGTGTTTGAGAGAGTGAGAAATGGGGATAAGAGAAGAATTGAACTTAATGCTCTCATCACCATTGTTTGTGTATGTAATTGTCATACATTTTTGATCATTTAGAATTTGAGCAGATTCAATAAAAAACTATGAATGGGACACACATGGAATGAAAAAAAGCCTGTGTTGACTGGATGCATGCAGCCATGGTTACATACTGAAGGAACAGCAGCGCTAGTGTAACAGTATAACTGTAGACCGTCCCCTCGCCCACCAGGGACCCTCTGCACACATCAACAACAGTCACCCACGAAGCATCGTTACCCATCGCTCCACAAAATCCACGACCCTTGCAGAGCAAGGGGAACCACTACTTCAAGGTCTCAGAGCAAGTGACGTCACCGATTGAAACGCTATTTAGCGCGCACCACCGCTAACAAGCTAGCTATTTCACATCCGTTAGACTAGAGCTGTTTAGTTGAGCCGTCACAGTGGCTGTGTGATGCAGATAGATCCCACTTTCATGTCGACTGCTCCAACAACACAGACAGCCAGCTCATGGCTAATTAAAACGATATACTGTAGATCACATTAAAGGAACACACAGCATGGATATTGATGGAGACTATTCCCAATGTGGACAATTGAGCTAAGGGTGTTCTTCATCGTAATGACATTTTTTGTAAATCTCCATGGAAAACCATTTGAAAATTATAGGAAAACTTCAATTGAAAAATGTGTAAGGAAACGCAGGGAAACCAGATTGCATATCGTATCATCTGTGGCATCAATTAATTGATTAGCGATGTATCAGACATTAGCAGTAAAGAATCAAGCTGACTTTTCACATGAAACAACCTTGTGTGAATAAAGTAAAAGGAATGATAGGAAAAACACACCATGTGACAAGCGATGTGATTGTAATTATCTTCAGAGAAATGTAAATTAAGGAGCATAAGGCTCACTATTTATTCCAACCTACTCCCCATCTATCGAGCACAGCTGCCAACGTTGGGAGACAGGCGTTCTAATTGAATTATGGCTGTGTTACTAAAGGGCAGAGAGAGAGAGACACACGTCTCCAATGCAGGTTGGCAAGCACGCTCCTTAGAGGAAGTGGATGGCAGTTTGCAAAGTGAGTTGATGTTTCCTAGGAGAAAAGTATTTCCCAACATGGGGCTCAAACCTACGACCCTGAGATTAAGAGTTTCATCAAATCAAATGAAAATGTATTTGTCACATGCGCTGAATACAACAGGTGTAGACCTTAGAGTGAAATGATTATTTACAAGCCCTTAACCAACAATGTTTTAAGAAAATACCAATGTGAAAGTAACAAATAATTAAACAACAGCAGCAAAATAACAATTTTCGAGGCTATATACAGGGTGTACCGGTAAAGAGTCAATGTGCGGGGGCACTGATTAGTCGAGGTAATTGAGGTAATGCCTGCACTCTCACCTGTTATTGTCGTGGAGAATCGTTTCAAAATATAACACTTACAAGAACTTGTGAATTCAATATAGGCTTTTAATACAAACATATCAGAAGCCTAGATGCTCCGCAGAACACACCCTTTTCCAGAGCACTGGCTCTGTATTTATACACACAGCATATGAGTCCATTCCATATGTTTATGAAGTTACTTCCCTCAGGTCATCTGCCACCATTATCTTTCAGTTCAGGCTTCCTATTTGTTCATGCCCAATAACGCCTATATCCGCTCTTGATTAGATTACAATGGTGGCAGGACCCTTTCATGTCCTAAGAATAATATATGTACTATGTCTATAGTCCATCAGTTGGTCATTTGGCTGACCCCCTCCTTTGTGTGTCCATCTCACCTCGGTATGTCCAGCTGTCCTATGCACTCATGGCCTTGCTTTGGTTTCCTGTCCTCTACAATAGACAATGCATTTTACCCTAAACATTTATGCATTTTATGGCTTTGGCCATTACGTCTGTTATTTCTTGGTTTCCTGTTTTTTACCAGAATGGCAAATGCACTCTGAGTGTGTCCTCTTCCTCTTGTGGTCTAATGTACACCTTTGCTCTACGGTATTATGTTTGTCCCTATATGTACCGCTTCCTCCCACAAATCCCTCCTCTGGGGCTAATTAGCCCAAAAAAACTACACTAAAAGGACATATAGGGTGGAGGCCAATACCAACAGTTGACAAAAACATTAACAAAAATAAAGATTACAAATCACCTGGACCAAACATCTCCAATACATAAACAGAGATAGGAGTAAAAGATCCAATTTGAAACATAAAACACTTACAAAACCAAACTCGACCAAACATCTCCAAACAATAACATAGATAGGAGTAAAAAATCTAGTCTGTAAAAAATAAAACACTTATAATCAATCATTATATTGTGAAGAAGCAATGAGCATGTAGTTTGCCCACACATCCAGAAACTATCAGCTATTCCTTAATCCTGATTCTTTAACATTTCAAGATATAATGTTACTTGAGTTATACTACCACATTTACCTTTGTGTTTCACAATCATTACTTCACCAAATTTACTAACTCTTGCAGTTTCTAACACCCAAATAGTTTATGAAATTAACTATAGTTAATACATGCCATTATCACCATAGCTGTAGAAACATTCATTTTTTTTCTTTTTTTCTTTTTACAATAGTAAACCTATCATTATGAGGATCATTCAATTCAGTTCTTATGTTGCACATTCATGTTCTCCCAACATATTTTGTATTTAATTCACTTCTGCCTTTAGTGTTACCTAGTGCCAAACTGCATTCTATGTTACACAAAGGAATGTAGTATTGTCTCTGAATACATTGAACATTTCACATTTAACACGTTCTTCAAATGATGCAAGTTCAGGTACTATCAAAAGATCAGACAAAGGTGATTTGCTACACAAAATACAATTGTCCATCCTATGTTTATTTGCTGTATACGTAGCCCATTCGTACCACTCGTTCTTCACTACCTGTTCTCGTGTGGTGTCCTTGAGTGGTTCTGATTCTGAGATATCTGTCGCTTTTACAATGTTTTTGTCTTGAGGTATGTCATTAGAGTTCTGATGCTTCAGGTTTCTTTGTGGGTACAGTGGGCTGCTTGGTAAGGGCAGTTGATGTTATCTTAGTGGTAGCTACTGTGGTCTTCACAGCAGCTGCCACCATTGCTGTTGTCATTGTTCTAGTTGTCACAGGTTCTTCCTGTTCAGGTGCAGGGGTGGGATCAATCTTAATGACTGTGGTGCTACTCCCTTTGGTCACTGTTGTTCTTGTTATTTCAACTATATGTTCCTCACCTTCCACTGGTTCAATTTTGTTCATGATGAGCACGCACTCGTCTTCTTCTTTGATTAATGTCAGGTCACATCCTTTCGGGCCCCAAACGACTTCTCCCTTTGTTTGGTGATGTGTCCATCCACAGAGTGCAATCTCCAGTAAGTGTGTGATCCTTATGATTGAGATAGACTTCTGTTCTCCTGCTTCTGTTATGAGTTGAGGTGAAACAGAGATTCTAACCCTGTCATTCTTTTTAGATTGTTCGGCTGGTTCCTTTCTTCTCTTCCTGTTTCCACCATACATCTTGATTGTGCGTGAGTCTGTTGTTTCTATACTAGCGTTCACTGTTACTTCTGTTATGTCAATGTCACTGTTCTTCTGTGGTTCTAACTTCAATTGTCTTGATACTCCCCATCCCGGATCCGGGATCGTGAATAAAGCCTCAGGCTCATTAGCACAACGCAACGTTAACGATTTCTGAAAATCGCAAATGAAATGAAAATAATATGCCTGCTCTCAAGCTTAGCCTTTTCTTAACAACACTGTCATCTCAGATTTTCAAAATATGCTTTTGAACCATAGCAATTCAATCATTTGTGTAAGAGTATTGCAAGCTAGCTTAGCATTTTGCGTAGCATTTAGCACGCAACATTTTCACAAAAACCAGATAACCAAATAAATAAAATCATTTACCTTTGAAGAGCTTCGGATGTTTTCAATGAGGAGACTCTCAGTTACATAGCAAATGTTCAGTTTTTCCTGAAAGAATCTTTGTGTAGGTGAAATCGCTCCGTTTTGTACATCACATTTGGCTACCGAAACGAACCGAAAATTCAGTCACCAAAACGTCAAACTTTTTCCGAATTAACTCCATAATATCGAACGAAACATGGCAAACGTTGTTTAGAATCAATCCTCAAGGTATTTTTTCACATATCTCTTCATTGATATGCAGTTCGTGGAAGCCTGCTTTCCCCTCAGAATCGCATGGAAAAATACCAGCAGCTGAAAATGACGCACCAATTTCGATGGAGGACACCGGCCGGACACCTGGAAAATGTAGTCTCTTATGGTCAATCTTCCAATGATATGCCTACAAATACGTCACAATGCTGCAGACACCTTGGGGAAACGATAGATAGGGCAGGCTCATTCCTCTCGCATTCACAGCCATATAAGGAGACAATGGAAAACGGAGCCTCAAAAATACTGCTGATTTCCTGGTTGCCGTTTCATCTGTAGCTCCCGTTCTGGGGCACTCACAGACAATATCTTTGCAGTTCTGGAAAATTCAGAGTGTTTTCTTTCCAAAGCTATCAATTATATGCATAGTCGAGCATCTTTTTGTGACAAAATATCTTGTTTAAAACGGGAACTTTTTTCATCCAAAAATGAAATTGCGCCCCCAGAGTTTCAAGAGGTTATTAAGGAGACCATTCAAGAGCTGAAAAGTCAATTGTGGGGAAATCACCATTTTCTTCAGCTTGCGGGACTTTTCCTCCTCTTTGTGGGGTCTCTCCTTCTGTTCCTTGTGAGGCCTCTCCTTCTCTTTCTTCCCCTGAGGCTCCTTCCTCAGGCTGGACTGGGCTTCCATCTGGACGGGTGTCAATTTTAGGGAAGAGATGTTCCCATTCTGTAGGTGTTACTTCGGGGTCCCTCTGTGGAGGGCTTCCGTCAGGGAGGTCTGCCACACCAGGCATATCACTCTCCCCCAACCCAGGAATTTCTGGATATTCAGGAGAGGATACTGGTTGTTTGCAGGTTCTCTCTCCAGTGTTGTCTCTCCTTCATCTTCTTCTGGGTGCATTAGGCGATGCACCTGTCGTATTTTGGCTTTCACTTGGTCTGCTGTTCTCTTGGCTCCTCCCTGGCGTCTCGATTGCTTTCGCTGTTCCTGCTCCCTCCGGGCTCCCTCCTGATGAATCAGCATCCTCTGTGTCCTCATCTCTATATGGTTGTGTCCTTCTTTCTGTTGGGACTCGGGTGCAGTGGTTCAGATGGTACCATATCTTGCTTCTTTTCACTTGGATGGCCGTGTTTGTTGCTGCGGCCACCTCGTAGGGTCCTTCTCTCCTCGGTTGATCCCACTTCCTCCGGAACACTCCAACCTAGACTAGATCTCCTGGTATCACTGGGAGAGGTCCTTCTGGTCCCCTTGGATCATCAGATGTGGAACCTCTCGTCCTGTTTCAGTTTTCTGCCTTCTCTCTGTGAGGCATTCAGACTTAGATACTTATGGCCTCTGTTCTATGATTACACCATACATCCTCTTACTTCCATCACTCATCACACAACAAACTGACATTCCAGCTAAAGCTGGCGAACCCTTCTCCTTCTGGTGTCCTAAATATAAGACTTGGAAAGCAAAAGACAAAACATAACAGTATTGACGATGTTATGTTTTATGCATGAATATATTCATGAAAACTGAAATCTGAGACCATGACAATTCCCACTCTCTCTTCACCTGACTCTATGCCTCCAGGATACTTTTCTGCTGGACTCAAAAATAAAAGCCCTAAAAAGCTTTCTTATGCTTCCACCCAGTCTTCCCCTTTCAGCCCCAGGTTCTGAGAGGTGTTCCCAAATCATGTCATTTTTTACTTAGTTTCCCATCTGCTCTATTTCAACTGACAAGTATGTGCATAACCCTAATCAACATGATCTCTTCTTTAAATAATTCAACACTGTATATGCTTTCACATCAAGCCTCAACATGTTGCTTAGAGTACAACTACCCTAACATCTATCCTTTTTCACATGATGCATTAACAAATAAAACAAGTAGCCCCAAAAATCAACCCAGTATGTCTACAGTGGAATCTAGTCTCTCTCTCTCTCTCTCTCTCTCTCTCTCTCTCTCTCTCTCTCTCTCTCTCTCTCTCTCTCTCTCTCTCTACGTCCTCTGTCATGGTGTTTTCAAGCTCACCCATTATTCAGCTAGACCTTACTTCTTGTGAGACTTATGCACCCACCAAAGAGAGACATGACAATCTTTACCATGCAGGTGCTGTAAGAAGTATACCCCCAGTCTGGTGTATCTTGATGTACACTCAGTCTCCAGAATTCAGCTCATGCCCTTCCATCTGGCCTCTTATGTGCTGATTTCTCCTGAGGACATACACACTAACACATGGGTTATTTCCTGACAACAGACTTTCTTCTTATAGCAAGATCACTAAATCTTAATTTTTAAATAACAGCCCTATGTAAACATTCTGTCTCAATTACCTGGCCTGCCACAAAAATATTCATAATGATAGCCAAATTATGGTCCCTACAGCAACTGCTGTAAGAATAACATGTAATCAGTCAAGTGTCTTCCAGTTGGAAGAATATCCAATCCTAACAAAACTAAGTCATAAGTTTCTTAAACCTTTGCTCTAGTGTTAAAAATGCCACTACGTATTACTTTTACCATCATCTAGGTGTGTGTAATGTTCTATTTACTTTAGAATTGTCCCTATATTTTAAATCCCTATATTTTACACAGCCAGCTGTCCTTCCTTTTCTGTGAGATATATCATCTAATAATATACATCTAGAAATAACACCCCTTCACTACCATAACCTTCATTTATGAGCCCCCTCATATCCCCAATGTAGTTACAGTTTTTCTAACCCATAACACATGAGTCACTACTCCTAATTTCCTTCCATAGTTTAATACATACATTTAATACATAAATCAATTTGAGTCAATTTATAACAGTCCCTTCTCAGGAATAATATACACACTTATGTTCCTCAAAACATAAAATAAATTGAACAAACAAGAAAAAATTGAGAAATAAATTATAATAATTGCATATTTGCCATAAATTACCACTATTTGTAATGTAATTACACCTGGGGAAAACATCCATCCATTTCATTCTATGCCCATGTTATGTTGGTCTCTTTCTTCTTCATCCTTGGGTGTTATCGCACAACAGACTATACCTTTTATTCAATTACTTATATCATTACAATTTAGCATTACAATTCCAATGACATTATAAAACAAAAGAAACAAAAACCTTTAATCTAATATTCTGTAAATTCTGTCAATCACCCTGTCTCAGGATTAGTTTCCAGAGCTTCCCTAGGCCTAGTAAATTTAAACAGTTCTATATCCAAATCGTAACTAAACGTTGTTTATAAATTGTCCAACCCAATATTCAGGATAATAGTCCTTAGTGCTTACTCAAATTTGACCTTATCTATTCAATACACATCACCCCTTTAATAATTAACATTTATACTAAAAACCTTGAGTACCAGTAATATCTATTTTCCAATATGCCCTTTTGTCTCTGTTTTTCTGTCATGAGTGGCCTGGTAATAAAAGGTCAGTACCCCAATCCCCTTTATTCTTTCTCCTCCCAGCACATATCATTCCCGCATGTCTATTTTAGATACAGTTCACAGGTCATCAGACACTGTTGTCCTTCACTTTTCAGCCGGTTAGGGTGTGTTTGAGCTCCACACACACTTGTTGTGGTGATAATCTCTCCCATGCATGAAAGCATTCTGACGTCACCTTCCATGATAACTCGCTTATTCTACTGGCGATCTCTCAGAGTTACAGATTATGTAGTTATCAACATAAACCTCGCAGAAACCCACACTCCAATAAACCATTTGGAGTAACTGTCATCCCTTGTTAACATATATTTCCCTTTTATATGCAGAAGGAACAAAGCACATTTGTGTATTTACCCAAAGACCATAACCCCAGGGAACTGATAATTTTTCCTATGAACCCATGTTAAATCAAAAAATAAACCTATTTGAGTAACTAGTCAATTTAAGATTACAACTCTTCATCATTTTCCCAAGGAAATAACAGAATTTCAAAGTGATTGTACACTTTGACTAGAGACGGGTGTTTCTTAATCATTTTATAATTAAATCCCACCTGTTCCATCAATTTCTAGTGAAGTTGATCAGTCTTCACGGGAAATTCTTAGGATTCAGGGCATTTGACACCATTAAAAATGTTTCCACTCCCTTTTCTTTAGAAACAACTTAAATACATTCTCAAAACATTTCCGTCCTTCTGCATACCCAATTTGAAACTGAATTGAAAAAAAACCCTCCAAAATAAATCCACTATCGCATATTCCTTCCCGGTATATGGTGTGTACGTACTCGCCAACCATAGGCCAAGAACACACAGGAACTGGCCTCACTTATCCAGAACTCCATTTTTAGCTTTATCCAGATATTTTTATTTTTAAAGCGGCTGACTTTAACTGCTTTCCCCAGTATCATAGTCTCCAACGACATTTTGACCAGAGAAAATTAAACCCCTTTTTTCTGGAAAATAAATGTACATTTCGTTAACATTCACAATGTTACCTTTTAATCAGCAAGACAATAGTATTACATATATATTGATTTTATTCTATAAGCGTCTTAGCAGTTTCAGAGAATGACGATATTGAATGTCTCACAAAATTAAAATCCCATTACTCTTACTTTTTGGTCAAGCGATAAAGGTTTTAGCCATGCCACAAAACGCATAGTTTCTTCCTGGTCGGTTATCTGTATCTTACCCTTCGAAATTGAAAAAACCAATGTGTTACATTTTGCTTTTCCTCCAACTAATTTTACCAAGGTGGTGATTTCTCATATACGTTTATTTTCCGTCTTTTGACGCTAATAACAAATTATCCACGTTTTTATCACCACTGAAACTATTGTTTAAATGGAAAAAGAACACTGGTAAACATCACAACGCTGGTAAATTGAGCTTATTATGATTTTATGTGATTGTTCCAATTCCTAATTGCCTCCCTGAATCGTTTATTTTATTTATCCTGTTTACCGGGTAATGTTGTCCTCCATTATCCAGTTTCCTCTTTCATATTCAAGCCGAATTTGGTCGAATTCACGTGCGCTTCTTTCAGAGACTCCATGGCTTTATTAAATTCCGCTATCTCTCTATGCTGGGGAGAAACAGTCGCCATGCCACTATTTATTTTTCCTAAACACTCCCATCGTAATACACACCTTTTATTAACTATTTCCCAAGGTAGGGCTACCCACTTTCCCAGATAATAATTCATTAGTCACAGCACTTAATACCTCCTATTAAAGCCTACTCTATAATGTCTGCAAATGTATTACTGAATGTTAATGTCTTATTATAGTACAGTACAGTACCTCAAATATCACTGTTTTTCCCTTTGACAGATATCATTACTATTCATTTTATTAGTTTGCTTATTCTATTACTTTAACTTTATTCAGTGTATTAAATCCCATTTAATATATTTTTCCTTCTAAATCAGCTATTTATAATGTCTACACTTTCTTATCTCTTTATTTATCTGCTTGCTATATTCTCTCATAGCCTATTTGACTTTCCTTATTGCTTAAATCCTAATTCCCTGTCAGTGAGGCAAGCCCCTCCTGTTTCCCCTCTCGTCCTGGCCTCAGTCTCTTTTACACCTCTTCCTGTCCTTCAGGCTATTTTTAAACTGCATTCTCTGCTGCTACAGAGTGCCCGGTCGCCTGCTGTTTCCTCCTATTTCATTATAGTGATCGTGATAATTTTAAGATGTGTTCTTGACTTCTATTGTGGTGTTTTTCAGATATTTTTGTTACTATTTATTCTGGACCGCCTAGATTTATTTTAACCACATAGTATAGTTTTTGCTTATCTGTATATTCTTTCTTCCTACTTCGCACCCATTATATACTATCTGTGCCCTGTTTAACACCTCTTTTTAACACCTATTGTATTTTTAAACAATGGTCGTTTAACACATTATCACATCAATGTTTTATCCTTATTTTTACCTTCTTTTGCCCAATGTTTATCGATTTTGTTCCCTTTGTCTAGCGATAGTTAACCTGTTGCGAGTATTTTCATTTATGGAAAAAAACGTTCCCGTTTTAAATGGGATATTTTGTCAGGACAAGATGCTAGAATATGCATATAATTGACAGCTTAGGATAGAAAACACTCTAACGTTTCCAAAACTGTAAAGATATTGTCTGTGAGTATAACAGAACTGATGTTACAGGCGAAAGCCTGAGAAAAATCCAATCCGGAAGTGCCCCATATTTTGAAAGCGCTGCATTCCAATGAGTCCCTATTGAGCTGTGAATGTGCTATCAACCAGCTTACGCTTTCTACATATTCCCCAAGGTGTATACAGCATTGTGACGTAGTTTTTCGCATTTATGTTGAAGAAAAGCTGTAGGCGGCTACATTGCGCAAGTGGTCACCTGATGCCCCCAGAGAGATTCTCGAGTAAAATCCAATCGGTCCTACTGAAAGACTAATTGTCCCGATGGATATATTATCAAAGACCTTAGTGCTGCTTTTGATACCATCGATCACCACATTCTTTTGGAGAGATTGGAAACCCAAATTGGTCTACACGGTCAAGTTCTGGCCTGGTTTAGATCTTATCTGTCGGAAAGATATCAGTTTGTCTCTGTGGATGGTTTGTCCTCTGACAAATCAACTGTAAATTTCGGTGTTCCTCAAGGTTCCGTTTTAGGACCGCTGTTGTTTTCACTATATATTTTACCTCTTGGGGATGTTATTCGAAAACATAATGTTAACTTTCACTGCTATGCGGATGATACACAGCTGTACATTTCAATGAAACATGGTGAAGCCCCAAAATTGCCCTCGCTAGAAGCATGTGTTTCAGACATAAGGAAGTGGATGGCAGCAAACTTTCTACTTTTAAACTCGGATAAAACAGAGATGCTTGTTCTAGGTCCCAAGAAACAAAGAGATCTTCTGTTGAATCTGACAATTAATCTTAATGGTTGTACAGTCATCTCAAATAAAACTGTGAAGGACCTCGGCGTTACTCTGGACCCTGATCTCTCTTTTGAAGAACATATCAAGACCATTTCAAGGACAGCTTTTTTCCATCTACGTAACATTGCAAAAATCAGAAACTTTCTGTCCAAAAATGATGCAGAAAAATTAATCCATGCTTTTGTCACTTCTAGGTTAGACTACTGCAATGCTCTACTTTCCGGCTACCCGGATAAAGCACTAAATAAACTTCAGTTAGTGCTAAATACGGCTGCTAGAATCCTGACTAGAACCAAAAAATTTGATCATATTACTCCAGTGCTAGCCTCCCTACACTGGCTTCCTGTCAAAGCAAGGGCTGATTTCAAGGTTTTACTGCTAACCTACAAAGCATTGCATGGGCTTGCTCCTACCTATCTCTCTGATTTGGTCCTGCCGTACATACCTACACGTACGCTACGGTCACAAGACGAGGCCTCCTAATTGTCCCTAGAATTTCTAAGCAAACAGCTGGAGGCAGGGCTTTCTCCTATAGAGCTCCATTTTTATGGAACGGTCTGCCTACCCATGTCAGAGACGCAAACTCGGTCTCAACCTTTAAGTCTTTACTGAAGACTCATCTCTTCAGTGGGTCATATGATTGAGTGTAGTCTGGCCCAGGAGTGGGAAGGTGAACGGAAAGGCTCTGGAGCAACGAACCACCCTTGCTGTCTCTGCCTGGCCGGTTCCCCTCTTTCCACTGGGATTCTCTGCCTCTAACCCTATTACAGGGGCTGAGTCACTGGCTTGCTGGGGCTCTCTCATGCCGTCCCTGAGGGGGTGCGTCACCTGAGTGGGTTGATTCACTGATGTGGTCATCCTGTCTGGGTTGGCACCCCCCTTGGGTTGTGCCGTGGCGGAGATCTTTGCGGGCTATACTCAGCTTTGTCTCAGGATGGTAAGTTGGTGGTTGAAGATATCCCTCCAGTGGTGTGGGGGCTGTGCTTTGGCATAGTGGGTGGGGTTATATCCTTCCTGTTTGGCCCTGTCCGGGGGTGTCCTCGGGTGGGGCCACAGTGTCTCCTGACCCCTCCTGTCTCAGCCTTCAGTATTTATGCTGCAGTAGTTTATGTGTCGGGGGGCTGGGGTCAGTTTGTTATATCTGGAGTACTTCTCCTGTCCAATTCGGTGTCCTGTGTGAATCTAAGTGTGCGTTCTCTAATTCTCTCCTTCTCTCTCTCGGAGGACCTGAGCCCTAGGACCATGCCCCAGGACTACCTGACATGATGACTCCTTGCTGTCCCCAGTCCACCTGGCCGTGCTGCTGCTCCAGTTTCAACTGAACCGCGGCCCTAGGACCATGCCCCAGGACTACTTGACATGATGACTCCTTGCTGTCCCCAGTCCACCTGGCCGTGCTGCTGCTCCAGTTTCAACTGTTCTGCCTTATTATTATTCGACCATGCTGGTCATTTATGAACATTTGAACATCTTGGCCATGTTCTGTTATAATCTCTACCCGGCACAGCCAGAAGAGGACTGGCCACCCCACATAGCCTGGTTCCTCTCTAGGTTTCTTCCTAGGTTTTGGCTTTTCTAGGGAGTTTTTCCCAGCCACCGTGCTTCTACACCTGCATTGCTTGCTGTTTGGGGTTTTAGGCTGGGTTTCTGTACAGCACTTTGAGATATCAGCTGATGTACGAAGGGCTATATAAATAAATTTGATTTGATTTGATTTGATCAAATAGATATTTGAAAAACACCTTGAGGATTGATTATAAACAACGTTTGCCATGTTTCTGTCAATATTATGGAGCTAATTTGGAATATTTTTTGCCGTTTTCGTGTCTGCAATTTCCGGGCGATTTCTCAGCCAAACGTGAAGAACAAACGGAGCTATTTCGCCAACAAAAATATTCTTTTTGGAAAAAAGGAACATTTGCTCTCTAACTGGGAGTCTCGTGAGTGAAAACATCCGAAGCTCATCAAAGGTAAACAATTGAATTTGATTGCTTTTCTGATATCCGTGACCAAGTTACCTGCTGCTAGCTGGACAAAATGCTATGCTAGGCTATCGATAAACTTACACAAATGCTTGTCTAGCTTTGGCTGTAAAGCATATTTTGAAAATCTGAGATGACAGTGTGATTATCAAAAGGCTAAGCTGTGTCTCAATATATTTCATTTGTGATTTTCATGAATAGGAATATTTTTTAGGGATATTTATGTCCGGTGCGTTATGCGAATTAGTGCCAGGCGATGATTACGCTCCCGCATGCGGGATGGGGAGTCAGTAGAGGTTTTAAGAGTGAATCGCTTTAACCGTATTTCCCTGCCTGTCACAGAAAGATTCCACCGTCCCTCCTCTGGCACTACCACCACAGAGAATTCTCCTTCAAGTGTTTTATTTCCATTCATTAAATTTCTTTATTCACATTTGTTCACAAACACCCTTCGTTTTACCTAAAACGACCTGTAGTTTCTTACCTACTGACTTAATTCACTTCCTCTACATAAACCGGTATTATCCTATAGGATTTTTCACGCATTCCCTTCGTTTTACCTAAAACGACCTATAGTTTCCTACCTACGAACTTAATTCACTTCCTCTACATAAGCCGGTATTATCCTATAGGATTTTCCACACATACCTTTCGTTTTACCTAAAACGACCTATAGTTTTACCTCCTAACTTAATTCACTTCCTCTACATAAGCCGGTATTTATTCTATAGGATTTATTTAGCAGTTGAACCCAGCCAAATCGAGTCAGAGTTCTTCCGCTCCCTATCTATTCACCCGAGCAGTCCCTCTTCCTTCTAGAGGCGGTAACCATGAATACACCACCCAAGCAGACCCCTTTCTAATCTTTTCTTTTTAAAGGGCGGTATTCGTGGACTTTCTAACCACTTATTTATGCAGATCTCTATTCTTTTAGAGCTGTATTCATAACTAACCTGTCCATTCAGTCCTTCTACTAACTTTATTGAAGCGGCATTAAAGGATTTTTTAACTACTTATTGATTTGTTTTGACCATATGATCAGGCAGCAGCAGCCACACACCGGGCCAAGCAGCTCAGCCAGAGAGCGTGAACAGCCGCACTAGTCAGCCCACACAAGGTCCCCAAATGAATGGCTCACCGAGAGGGGCAGTCCAAATCACACACACTCGACACAAGTCACCCGCTCAGGTTGATTGGGCTGTGTTTACGCACATCCCAAAACAGATCCTGAGACAGTCAAGCCCGGCTAAGCAGAATCAGACGGAACAACTCCCCATATCAACCCAGACATGTGGGTCCGTTAGAACGGTCTGACCAGAACGAGTGCAAGCCCCCTCCGCTAAACGCCTGACTCCAGCAAGGTTCACAGCCCCTATTCACTTAGTCCCTACACATGCGCACATACATGCATTTACATGTATAACAACCCCAAATTCACACATGCATGCAATTCATTGAATTCAAAAGTTCTTTAGCTTTTGCTGGATTTTTTGGAAATTTAAAGAGAAACCTATGTGACACCCCTCTCGCTGAGACAGGATCGCTGAAGCAATCTATACAAACATGTTAACTATGTAAGAACATGCTTACCTTTTTATAGTTAGGCGGCCGCCTTTGTTTGCAAGATTGTCCAAAGAAACCGTCATCAGCCCGGAAGGTCACTCCGTGGTCCCTGTATCTCCTGGCATGCTCGCCAAGTTATGTAGTGGAGAATCGTTTCAAAATGTAACACTTACAAGAACTTGTGAATTCAATATAGGCTTTTAATACAAACATATCAGAAGCCTAGATGCTCCGCGGAACAAACCATTTTTCCAGAGCACTGGCTCTGTATTTATACACACACAGCATATGTGTCACGAATCCCGTTTCCTGAGTCTGTTTTTTGCCTGTGTTCTGTTCTGGAGTGTTTTTTTCCGGCGTCCTGGAACGCACCCTGTCTGGTTGCCGGGCAATGTAGCCAGTTGGGAGTTCTGATTACCCGCACCTGTATCCCATCAGCTATCTGCACACCTGGTCCTGATCATCATCTCTCCTCTTCATAAGCCCGGACCTGACATCCATTCCCTGCCGGATCGTTAGCCATGAACAGTATGTCGTGCCATAGTATCAGCCTCAAGTTGGATAGAATTTGTTTTGTTGTTTTTTTACGTATTGCTTGCCTTAAACTTACCTCCATTTGTTCTGTCTTCAGTTACTCACCCGGATCATTTACACCATTCCCGCCTGGTCGTCGGAGAATTCCGCTACCCCATTGGATCCACCTATTTACTCCCATCAACTCACCACCGCTGCCCGCTAGGCCACCTGGATATATCTACCCATTCACATTCACTTGTAAATAAATACTCACCTTCTTCCTACTCTCCTTGTCCTGGTCTGCTTCTGGGTTCGATTTTGAAAGAACGTGACAGAACGATCCGGCCAAGGATGAACCCAGCGGACCTGGACTCCGTTTGCCATGCCATTACCCAGCAGGTGAAGATATTGGGACAACACAAGACGGCGCTACAGGAGATAGCGGGTTCAATCCAGAACTTATCTGCTGGCTTGACACAAGTCCAGGATCAGCTCAGTTTGCCGGCGATTCATTCAGCACCTGTTTCACCCATCTCAAATGCCGTGTCTGGTGCAGTTTCCTTCCGTGAACCCAAGGTACCGACGCCTGATATATATGAAGGGGATTTGGGAAGATGCCGTTCGTTTCTTATGCAGTGTGGGGTAGTGTTTGATCTGCAGCCCCATTCTTACGCCACTGACAAGGCTAGGATAGCCTTTGTTATTGAACTGCTGCGTGGAAGAGCTCTGGAATGGGCTTCAGCCGTTTGGGAACGACAGGAGACCTGCATGGCTTCATACCAGGAGTTCACGGGAGAGATGAGAAAGCTTTTTGACCATCCAGTCCAAGGTAAGGACGCAGCTAAACGTTTGTTCACTCCTCGCCAAGGAGCTCGCAGTGTGGCAGACTTTATGATCGAGTTCAGGACATTGTCTGTGGAGAGTGGTTGGAATGAGGAGTCACTACAAGCGGCTTTTTACCAGGGGTTGTCGGAGCAACTCAAGGACGAGCTGATATCCTATCCAGAGCCTAGTGACCTAGACAGCTTGGTCACTTTATCTATTCGGGTAGATAATAGAGTCCGAGAGAGAAGGAGGGAGAAGCAGTGGGGCCCATCCAATCAATCAGCAACTCGGTTACCATTCGGTTCAGGAAGTGAACCAGAACGTATTGATCGTTATTCCCCACACGGGATTAGTGGAGGGGTCTTGCCACCAGATCCTGAACCAATGCAAGTGGGGCGACACGGGCTAACTAAGGAGGAGCGCCAACGTAGACGTGAGACCAACAGCTGTCTCTACTGTGGTAGCTCGGGACATTACATCTCCGCTTGTCCACAGCGCCCGTTAAACTGCCCGGCTCGCTAGTTTTGGGAGGAATTTTAGCGAGCCAGTTTCAACCTCTCAAAGATCCTGTCAGACCCCGTTTCCTCCTGCGACCCTTATGAATAAGGATCAGAGCTTAGAGATGAACGCTTTTATCGATTCAGGTGCCGATGGCAGCTTTATTGATGCCGACTTGGTGGAACAGCTGGGGCTTTCCAAGGAGCAATTGCCGGAAGCCATTGAAGCAACCACTCTGAACGGCAGTAGTCTGGCACGGATCACTATGAGGACTGAACCGGTTAAGATGTTGTTGTCGGGGAATCATTCAGAGTTTATCTCCTTCTTAATTTTGTCCTCGCCCCATGTTCCTCTGGTTCTTGGTTACCCCTGGCTGAAGGAACACAATCCCTCATTTGATTGGGTGACGGGTAAGGTAACTAGTTTGGAGCATTGATTGTCATGCTAACTGCCTTAGGACTGCCTGTTCTCCTGCCGTTTCCAGTCAGGTCAGTGACTCTGCTCCTCCTGATTTGTCCCTGGTTCCAGAAACATATCACGAGTTGGGTGAAGTATTCAGTAAACAGAAGGCTCTATCCCTTCCTCCCCACCGACCTTATGACTGTGCGATTAATCTGTTTCCTGGAGCTGCCTTTCCCAAGGGACGGTTATACAGTATCTCTCGACCTGAACGTGAGGCCTTGGAGACCTACATCAAGGAGTCTCTAGCTGCAGGTCTCATTCGACCCTCGTCATCCCCTCTGGGAGCAGGATTTTTTTTGTGAGCAAGAAGAATGGCTCTCTTCGACCGTGTATTGATTATCGGGGTTTGAATGATATTACGGTCAAGAACAAGTATCCCCTGCCCTTGATGAGCTCGGCTTTCGATTCTTTACAGGGTGCTACGGTTTTTACGAAGCTTGATTTACGTAATGCTTATCATTTGGTTCGGATCAAAGAGGGGGGCGAGTGGTTGACTGGGTTCAATACTCCGATGGGACATTTCGAGTACCAGGTGATGCCGTTTGGACTGACCAACGCTCCTGCTGTGTTCCAAAGTATGGTGAATGACGTTCTGAGAGATATGATTGGTAATTTTGTGTTCGTTTACCTGGATGATATCCTCATCTTCTCGAAGGAGCTTTCTCGCCACGTTCAGCATGTCAAGCAGGTCCTGCAGTGGTTATTGGAGAACCGTCTGTTCGTGAAGGCTGAGAAGTGTGATTTTCACGCCCACACGACGTCCTTCCTCGGGTACATCATCTCCAGGGGAGAGATCAAGATGGACCAAGAGAAGGTTCGGGCGGTTTGGGATTGGGTCCAGCCCGGTACGAGATTGCAGCTCCAGAGATTCCTGGGGTTTGCAAATTTTTATCGGAGGTTTATCCGTGATTACAGCCGGGTGGCCGTCCCTTTAACTGTACTGACGTCTTGTACCAGAAAGTTCTGTTGGTCTCCTGAGGCAGACTGAGCATTTCTAGATTTGAAGAGCTGATTCACCAACGCCCCGATTCTCTCTCAACCTGACACTTCCCGTCAATTCGTTGTGGAGGTGGATGCGTCTGATGTGGGGGTGGGAGCCATCCTGTCCCAGCATAGCTCCACTGATGGTAAACTCCATCCCTGCGCCTTCTACTCTTGTCGTCTTTCTCCAGCTGAAAGAAACTACGATGTGGGTAACCGGGAGCTTCTCGCTGTGAAGCTTGCCTTGGAGGAGTGGCGTCACTGGTTGGAGAGAGCGGAGCAACCGTTTGTGGTCTGGACTGACCACAAGAATCTGGCTTACGTGCAATCGGCTAAACGTCTCAACTCCCGTCAGGCCCGGTGGGCTTTGTTTTTTGGACGCTTCAATTTTTCCCTGACGTTCCGACCTGTTTTCGAAGAACGGGAAGGCGGACGCCCTGTCCCGGATGTTCTCCAAGACGGAGGAGAGTGGGGCCAAGACTGAGACGATTCTTCCCCAGAACGTTGTCGTGGGAGCCGTTACATGGAGGATTGAGGAGGAGGTGATGGCGGCTCTTCGGACACAGCCCGGGCCCGGTAACGGTCCACCCGGTCGGTTGTTCGTGCCTGAGTCGGTTCGTTCTGCTGTCCTTCAGTGGTCCCACGCCAGCAAGATAGCTTGTCACCCTGGTGTTGCTCGGACTATGGCGCTACTGCGCAGACGATTTTGGTGGCCTGCCATGGTAGAAGATACCTGGAGGTTTGTTGCCGCTTGTCCTGTTTGTGCGCAGAATAAGAGTACCAATCGGGCCAGCTCTGGGCTTCTTCACCCCCTACCTATTCCCCGGCGACCTTGGTCACATCTGGCCCCTGATTTTGTCACGGGGTTGCCCTCTTCTGTTGGTAACACGGTTATTCTGACCATTGTGGATAGATTCAGCAAGTTTGCCCACTTTGTTCCCCTCTCCAAGCTGCCTTCTGCCACTGAGACGTCCGAGATCCTGGTTAGGGAGGTGTTCAGGGTCCACGGGTTGCCCTGTGACATTGTTTCTGACCGTGGTCCTCAGTTTACCTCTGCTGTCTGGAAATCCTTCTGTTTGGCCATTGGAGCTACAGTCAGTCTCACATCTGGATTTCACCCCCAATCTAATGGTCAGGCGGAGAGAGCCAACCAGAAGATGGAGTCCACGCTGCGCTGTCTTGTTTCCTCTGATCCCACCTCTTGGTCCTCTCAATTACCCTGGGTCGAGTATGCTCATAATACTCTCCCTTCATCTGCCACTGGGATGTCTCCCTTCCAGTGCCTGTACGGTTACCAACCTCCCTTGTTTCCTTCTCAGGAGCGGGATCTCTCGGTTCCTTCTGTCCAGACCCACATTCGTCATTGCCACCGCACCTGGCATCGGGCCAGGAAGGCCCTCCTTAAGGTTTCTGACCAGTATCAGATCCAGGCGAATCGTCGCTGTATTCCTGCCCCCGCTTATACAGTCGGAGATAGGTTATGGTTGGCTACACGGGATCTTCCTCTACGGACTGAGTCGAAGGAAACTGTCACCGAAGTTCATTGGTCCGTTTGTAGTGGAGAAGATCATTAATCCTGTTGTGGTCCGACTCAAGTTGCCTGCTACACTAAGAGTACATCCCACCTTTCATGTCTCCTGCCTCAAGCCGGTTCTCCTCAGTCCTCTGTTGCCCCCTCCTCCTAGTCCTCCTCCTCCTCGGATGATCGGAGGTGGTCCTGTCTACACGGTGCACCGCATCATGGACTCCAGACGGCGGGGTCGAGGGTTCCAGTATTTAGTGGATTGGGAAGGATATGGTCCTGAGGAGAGGAGTTGGATTCCTCGGCGTCAGATCCTTGACGATGACCTGCTTCGTGACTTTTACCTCCTCCACCCTGGCGCTCCGGGTAGTCCGCCCGGTGGCGTTCGTCGGAGGGGGTCTTTTGTGTGTCTATCTGACCTCGGTATGTCCAGCTGTCCTATGCACTCATTGCCTTGCTTTGGTTTCCTGTCCTCTACAATAGACAATGCAAAAGACAATGCATTTTACCCTAAACATTTATGCCTTTTATGGCTTTGTGTCTAGATATTTTTGTCAGATGTTATTATGGAATACTGAAGTGTAATTACAAGCATTTCATAAGTGTCAAAGGCTTTTATTGACAATTACATGAAGTTGATGCAAAGAGTCAATATTTGTAGTGTTGACCCTTTTTTTTCAAGACCTCTGCAATCCACCCAGGCATGCTGTCAATTAACTTCTGGGCCACATCATGACTGATGGCAGCCCATTCTTGCATAATCAATGCTTGGAGTTTGTCAGAATTTATGGATTTTTGTTTGTCCACCCGCCTCTTGAGGATTGACCACAAGTTCTCAATGGGATTAAGGTCTGAGGAGTTTCCTGGCCATGGACCCAAAATATTGATGTTTTGTTCTCCGAGCCACTTAGTTATCACTTTTGCCTTATGGCAAGGTGCTCCATCATGCTCGAAAAGGCATTGTTCGTCACCAAACTGTTCCTGGATGGTTGGGAGAAGTTGCTCTCGGAGGATGTGTTGGTACCATTCTTTATTCATGGCTGAGTTCTTAGGCAAAATTGTGATACTTTATTAATGGGAGTTTGTATCAAAAAAATACACAAATACACAACGGATCTGTAGATTCAGAGGTGAATAAATCTCTGTGTTAACCACTGTTACTTACCACAGTCGGGTTGCATTGACCTATGTTTTCACTAACTGTCCCTGGGACATCCACCTAGTCAAAATATAAAACCCAGTTGTTTAACTTGCTCATCAGCTCACTGTTCCATATAAGGTTAAGGGTTTAGATGACCTTACTCTCAACTTGTTTAAAGCAAACAACCTTCAATCATGACTCATTGTCTGTACCTACAGGGGGAAATTGGGCTCATTCAGAGTTGGCATCTAACTGTTTCACCATCCTCTGGACAGCACTGTCTATAGAAACCTTGTCTTTCCAAATCATAATTATTGATAAATTATCCAACCCGAATTTATAATGACAGTCTGCTTCACGTTGGTTCTATCACTTTAATTTAAGACCCTCACTTTTCTCATCATTTGTGGAAATGACAGATTGGTATTTCAATACATTCTTAGTCTAAATTACTATTCATTTTACAGTGTGCAGACCTTCACAATCAAATCAACAATTCTGGACAAGCCAAAATCAATTACGGGCACGGTTGACCACCCCCCTCGGTACCCGGCACTCATTCTTCCTAGTGTTTCTTCATGTTCTTCTTCAGATAGTGTTTCAGTTTGTCCTTTTAATGACACATGTTCAAAGTGGATGACCCTTGATAATGTCTCTCACCTGAGCCGCCACTACTGTCCTTTACAGTCATTATGTCTTTGTCCATTTTCCTACCAGTACACCAGCAGCATAAGAGAAGTTTGGACTGGATCTCTCACCATGCTCACTCCTCATCGTCTGTACCTACAGGGGGAAATGGGGCTCATTCAGAGTTGGCATCTAACTGTTTCACCATCCTCTGGACAGCACTGTCTATAGAAACCTTGTCTTTCCAAATCATAATTATTGATAAATTATCCAACCCGAATTTAGAATGACAGTCTGCTTCACGTTGGTTCTATCACTTTAATTTAAGACCCTCACTTTTCTCATCATTTGTGGAAATGACAGATTGGTATTTCAATACATTCTTAGTCTAAATTACTATTCATTTTACAGTGTGCAGACCTTCACAATCAAATCAACAATTCTGGACAAGCCAAAATCAATTACGGGCACGGTTGACCCCCCCCCCCTCGGTACCCGGCACTCATTCTTCCTAGTGTTTCTTCATGTTCTTCTTCAGATAGTGTTTCAGTTTGTCCTTTTAATGACACATGTTCAAAGTGGATGACCCTTGATAATGTCTCTCACCTGAGCCGCCACTACTGTCCTTTACAGTCATTATGTCTTTGTCCATTTTCCTACCAGTACACCAGCAGCATAAGAGAAGTTTGGACTGGATCTCTCACCATGCTCACTCCTCATCGTCTGTACCTACAGGGGGAAATGGGGCTCATTCAGAGTTGGCATCTAACTGTTTCACCATCCTCTGGACAGCACTGTCTATAGAAACCTTGTCTTTCCAAATCATAATTATTGATAAATTATCCAACCCGAATTTATAATGACAGTCTGCTTCACGTTGGTTCTATCACTTTAATTTAAGACCCTCACTTTTCTCATCATTTGTGGAAATGACAGATTGGTATTTCAATACATTCTTAGTCTAAATTACTATTCATTTTACAGTGTGCAGACCTTCACAATCAAATCAACAATTCTGGACAAGCCAAAATCAATTACGGGCATGGTTGACCACCCCCCTCGGTACCCGGCACTCATTCTTCCTAGTGTTTCTTCATGTTCTTCTTCAGATAGTGTTTCAGTTTGTCCTTTTAATGACACATGTTCAAAGTGGATGACCCTTGATAATGTCTCTCACCTGAGCCGCCACTACTGTCCTTTACAGTCATTATGTCTTTGTCCATTTTCCTACCAGTACACCAGCAGCATAAGAGAAGTTTGGACTGGATCTCTCACCATGCTCACTCCACATGGACCCCAAGTTGTTCTCCTGAGAGAAAAAGCATGAAGGAAAAGGCTGTTGATATTGTATTGAGAAACTTTTGTTATTGACCAAATACTTATTTTCCACCATAATTTGCAAATAAATAAATAAAAAATCCTACAATGTGATTTTCTGGATTTATTTTCTCATTTTGTCTGTCATAGTTGAAGTGTACCTATGATGAAAATTACAGGCCTCTCTCATCTTTTAAAGTGGGAGAACTTGCACAATTGGTGGCTGACTAAATACTTTTTTGCCCCACTGTACGTAGCTAGAGTTTATAGAAATGTTCCATCTATTAATCCAATCTGCTCACTGTGATGAAAATATATGCAATTTATGCTTATTGAATACAAAAGTTCCCCTTTATTTTCACAGCAGACATGGAGCCCAGCTTCAGAAAACTGCCAAATGTTTTATTTGTAATTTATTTCCCCTTTATTTATTCAGGTAGGCTAGTTGAGAACAGGTTCTCATTTACAACTGTGACATGGCCAAGATAAAGCAAAGACGTTAGACACATACAACAACATAGAGTTGCACATGGAATAAACAAACATACAGTCAATAATACAGTAGAAAAAAATAAGTATATATACTGTACAGTGTGTGCAAATGAGGAAAGATAAGGGAGGTAAGGCAATAAAATAGGCCATAGTGGCGAGGTAATTACGGTATAGCAATTAAACACTGTGATAGATGTGCAGAAGATGAATGTGCAGGTAGAGATGCTGGGGTGCAAAGGAGCAAAATAAATATATATAAATACATTATGGAGATGAGGTAGTTGGATGGGCTATTTACAGATGGGCTATGTACAGGTGCAATGATCTGTGAGCTGCTCTGACAGCCGGTGCTTGAAGTTAGCGAGGGAGATAAGAATTTCCAGCTTCAGTGATTTTTACAGTTCTTTCCAGTCATTGGTAGCAGAGAACTGGAAGAAAAGGCAGTCAAAGGAGGAGTTGGCTTTGGGGGTGACCAGTGAAATATACCTGCTGGAGTGTGTGCTGCGGGTGGGTGCTGCTATGGTGACCAGTGAGGTGAGATAAGGCGGGGCTTTACCTAGCAAAGACTTGTAGATGACCTGGAGCCAGTGGGTTTGGCGACGAATATGATGCGAGGGCCAGCCAACGAGTGCATACAGGTCACAGTGGTGGGTAGTATATGGGGCTTTGGTGACAAAACGGATGCACTGTGATAGACTGCATCTAATTTGTTGAGTAGAGTGTTGGAGGCTGTTTTGTAAATGACGTCGCCGAAGTCGAGTATTGGTAGGATAGGCAGTTTTACAAGGGTATGTTTGGCAGCATGAGTGAAGGATGCCTTGTTGAAAGAAAAATCAGAATGCTGCCCCCTATCCTAGTGAAGTTAAACCCTGCACTGTGTCTCTCCATCCTAGCTGTGTGTGTTTGTGTGTGTGTGTGTGTTTGTGTGTGTGTTTTCATTAACGTCTGGAGAAATTACTGATTTACAGTTCATGAGGGTTGTCTAATGACACATACGAAGCTTTGGAAAGATCTGACCTTTTTAACTCTTTGAAACAGCCCCTGTGACCCCAATTTAAGGCACTTCCGTTTGACACAGGAAGGTGAAAGTGAACACATATCCTCCTTGGGATAGGTTCTTACAAAATTTTGAGTTTTAAGTCTTTACGTTAAGAACTGACTTATTTACAGAGGGTTGAATGAGTGTGTGGTATTTCAGAAAATCACAGAAAATCTCAGAAATCTCGCAGAGCTCCAAAACCCACCTTAAACGGATTTGTCTGAATACACCGAAACTGGATCTATAACTTTTTTGAAAAAATTCACATTTCTTTGACCATCACCAATTGTACATTGTACGATATCTCATAAATTACGATTTATAAATGGCTGGTTATTTTTTTCCTGACACTGTAGGTTTATGTACTTTTACGTGAAGCAGTGAAATTAGTGCTCTATTTTTGTTTTTGACCTTTTATCCCAGAAAAATGGCCTTAACTCAAAAAGTGTTGATGCCTAGATGCCATCTTGTTTCTGGGCTAACACCACATTAGGCCAAACCTATGCTCACCAAGTTTCGTCTTCAAAGTATTTTCCGTTTAGGAGAAATGGTTATGTCATAATTGGTAATGATTTGTACGTTTGCGATAAGAAGCCATTCGCCATGTTCTCCTGTATCACCAGCTCAGCCTGACATGTCAGCAATGCAGGGTGGTAAGCCTGCTCGAAAGTCAGAGCGGATGTCTGTGAGTTTGAGCTTCACGAGGAGCAAGAATTTTTTTGAACACTGCCTGTCTATTTCTTGTCACATCAAATCAAATCAAATGTTATTTGTTACATACACATACATGGTAAGCAGATGTTAATGTGAGTGTAGCGAAATGCTTGTGCTTCTAGTTTCTACCATGTAGTAATGTCTAACAAGTAATCTAACGTAATAATTTCACAACAACTACCTTATGTACATATTCTTATTCATTGCTTTATATTCTGTCTCTCACAGTTGAAGTCAACCTATGATAAAAAAAATTATACTTAAAGCAATGAATAAGAATATGTACATAACAATATATGAATGAGTGATGGCCGAACGGCATAGGCAAGATACAGTAGATGGTATAGAGTACAGTATATACAGTGCCTTGCGAAAGTATTCGGCACCCTTGAAATTTGCGACCTTTTGCCACATTTCAGGCTTCAAACATAAAGATATAAAACTGTATTTTTTGTGAAGAATCAACAACAAGTGGGACACAATCATGAAGTGGAACGACATTTATTGGATATTTCAAACTTTTTTAACAAATCAAAAATTGGGCGTGCAAAATTATTCAGCCCCCTTAAGTTAATACTTTGTAGCGCCACCTTTTGCTGCGATTACAGCTGTAAGTCGCTTGGGGTATGTCTCTATCAGTTTTGCACATCGAGAATTTTTTTCCCATTCCTCCTTGCAAAACAGCTCGAGCTCAGTGAGGTTGGATGGAGAGCATTTGTGAACAGCAGTTTTCAGTTCTTTCCACAGATTCTCGATTGGATTCAGGTCTGGACTTTGACTTGGCCATTCTAACACCTGGATATGTTTATTTTTGAACCATTCCATTGTAGATTTTGCTTTATGTTTTGGATCATTGTCTTGTTGGAAGACAAAGTTCGAGCCTCACCAGGAGCAACGTCTTTTCTTGAACCCTCTCTGTCTATTTCTTGTCCAGAAAATGATAATTTATTCAATCTGTTTCATAAGTAATTGGTATGTCTTTGAGATAACACTTCAGCGTGCAGGCACAGCTGCGATTCAAATGCATAGTCTTCTGCATTACCAGCTTTGCCTGACACATCAGCAATGCAGGGTGGCAAGCCTGCTGGAAAATCCAAGAGTTTGGCAGTTCGCAAACTGAGTTGGTACTTCGGCAGAAAAAAAAAATCACCCAACGTGGGGCTCGAACCCACAACCCTGAGATTAAGAGTCGCATGCTCGACCGACTGAGCTTGCTTGGTACCTCAACTGTAATTTTGAGCTGGTCAGAATATCGTACAACTCCGTTTGTGTAAAATATGGTGATCAATGAGAGTGTTTTGCATAGCTCCTGTGGCGCAGTTGTTTAGCGCGTGGTACTTATAAAGCAGTATTCAGTGAAGCAATGCCGAGGTTGTGAGTTTGAGCCTCACCATGAGCAAATTCTTTTCTTGAACCGTCTGACTGTCTATTTCTTGTCCAGAAAAGGATAATTTATTCAATCTGTTTCATAAGTAATTGGTATGTCTTTGAGATAACACTTCAGCGTGCAGGCACAGCTGTTCGCAAACTGAGATTAAGAGTCTCATGCTCGACCAACTGAGCTTGCTTGGTACCTCAACTGTAATTTTGAGCTGGTCAGAATATCGTACAACTCCGTTTGTGCAAAATATGGTGATCAATGAGATTGCTATATAGCTCCTGTGGCGCATTCGGTTAGCGCGTGCTACTTATACAACAGTATTCAGCGAAGTAATGCCGAGGTTGTGAGTTCGAGCCTCACCAGGAGCAAAGAATTTTCTTGAACCCTCTCTGTCTATTTCTTGTCCAGAAAAGGATAATTTATTCAATCTGTTTCATAAGTAATTGGTATGTCTTTGAGATAACACTTCAGCGTGCAGGCACAGCTGTTCGCAAACTGAGATTAGGAGTCTCATGCTCGACCAACTGAGCTTGCTTGGTACCTCAACTGTAATTTTGAGCTGGTCAGAATATCGTACAACTCCGTTTGTGCAAAATATGGTGATCAATGAGAGTGCTGTATAGCTCCTGTGGCGCAGTCGGTTAGCGCATTAGAACTTATACAACAGTATTCAGTGAAGCAATGCCGAGGTTGTGAGTTCGAGCCTCACCAGAAGCAAAGACTTTTCTTGAACCCTCTGACTGTCTATTCCTTGTCCAGAAAAGGATAATTTATTCAATCTGTTTCAGAAGTAATTGGTATGTCTTTGAGATAACACTTCAGCGTGCAGGCACAGCTGCGATTCAAATGCATAGTATTCTGCATTACCAGCTTTGCCTGACACATCAGCAATGCAGGGTGGCAAGCCTGCTGGAAAATCCAAGCGTTTGGCTGATCGCAAACTGAGTTGGTACTTCGGCAGAGAAAAAATATCACCCAACGTGGGATTCCAACCCACAACCCTGAGATTAAGAGTCTCATGCTCGACCAACTGAGCTTGCTTGGTACCTCCACTGTAATTTTGAGCTGGTCAGAATATCGTACAACTCCGTTTGTGCAAAATATGGTGATCAATGAGAGTGCTGTATAGCTCCTGTGGCGCAGTCGGTTAGCGCATTAGAACTTATACAACAGTATTCAGTGAAGCAATGCCGAGGTTGTGAGTTCGAGCCTCACCAGAAGCAAAGACTTTTCTTGAACCCTCTGACTGTCTATTCCTTGTCCAGAAAAGGATAATTTATTCAATCTGTTTCAGAAGTAATTGGTATGTCTTTGAGATAACACTTCAGCGTGCAGGCACAGCTGCGATTCAAATGCATAGTATTCTGCATTACCAGCTTTGCCTGACACATCAGCAATGCAGGGTGGCAAGCCTGCTGGAAAATCCAAGCGTTTGGCTGATCGCAAACTGAGTTGGTACTTCGGCAGAGAAAAAATATCACCCAACGTGGGATTCCAACCCACAACCCTGAGATTAAGAGTCTCATGCTCGACCAACTGAGCTTGCTTGGTACCTCCACTGTAATTTTGAGCTGGTCAGAATATCGTACAACTCCGTTTGTGCAAAATATGGTGATCAATGAGAGTGCTATATAGCTCCTGTGGCGCAGTCGGTTAGCGTGTGGTACTTATAAAGCAGTATTCAGTGAAGCAATGCCGAGGTTGTGAGTTTGAGCCTCACCATGAGCAAATTCTTCTCTTGAACCCTCTGACTGTCTGTTTCTTGTCCAGAAAAGGATCATTTATTCAATCTATTTCATAAGTAATTGGTATGTCTTTGAGATAACAGGTCAGAGTGCAGGCACAGCTGCAATTCAAATGCATAGTCTTCTGCATTACCAGCTTTGCCTGACACATCAGCAATGCAGGGTGGCAAGCCTGCTGGAAAATCCAAGCGTTTGGCTGTTCGCAAACTGAGTTGGTACTTCGGCAGAGAAAAAATATCACCCAACGTGGGGCTCCAACCCACAACCCTGAGATTAAGAGTCTCATGCTCGACCAACTGAGCTTGCTTGGTACCTCAACTGTAATTTTGAGCTGGTCAGAATATCGTACAACTCCGTTTGTGCAAAATATGTTGATCAATGAAAGTGCTATATAGCTCCTGTGGCGCAGTCGGTTAGCGCGTGGTACTTATACAACAGTATTCAGTGAAGCAATGCCGAGGTTGTGAGTTCGAGCCTCACCAGGAGCAAAGTCTTTTCTTGAACCCTCTGACTGTCTATTCCTTGTCCAGAAAAGGATAATTTATTCAATCTGTTTCAGAAGTAATTGGTATGTCTTTGAGATAACACTTCAGCGTGCAGGCACAGCTGCGATTCAAATGCATAGTCTTCTGCATTACCAGCTTTGCCTGACACATCAGCAATGCAGGGTGGCAAGCCTGCTGGAAAATCCAAGCGTTTGGCTGTTCGCAAACTGAGTTGGTACTTCGGCAGAGAAAAAATATCACCCAACGTGGGGCTCCAACCCACAACCCTGAGATTAAGAGTCTCATGCTCGACCAACTGAGCTTGCTTGGTACCTCAACTGTAATTTTGAGCTGGTCAGAATATCGTACAACTCCGTTTGTGCAAAATATGGTGATCAATGAGAGTGCTATATAGCTCCTGTGGCGCAGTCGGTTAGCGTGTGGTACTTATAAAGCAGTATTCAGTGAAGCAATGCCGAGGTTGTGAGTTCGAGCCTCACCAGGAGCAGCGACTTTTCTTGAACCCTCTGACTGTCTATTTCTTGTCCAGAAAAGGATAATTTATTCAATCTGTTTCATAAGTAATTGGTATGTCTTTGAGATAACACTTCAGCGTGCAGGCACAGCTGTTCGCAAACTGAGATTAAGAGTCTCATGCTCGACCAATTGAGCTTGCTTGGTACCTCAACTGTAATTTTGAGCTTGTCACAATATCGTACAACTCCGTTTGTGCAAAATATGGTGATCAATGAGAGTGCTATATAGCTCCTGTGGCGCAGTTGGTTAGCGCATGGAACTTATACAACAGTATTCAGTGAAGCAATGCCGAGGTTGTGAGTTCGAGCCTCACCAGGAGCAAAGTCTTTTCTTGAACCCTCTGACTGTCTATTCCTTGTCCAGAAAAGGATAATTTATTCAATCTGTTTCAGAAGTAATTGGTATGTCTTTGAGATAACACTACAGAGTGCAGGCACAGCTGCGATTCAAATGCATAGTCTTCTGCATTACCAGCTTTGCCTGACACATCAGCAATGCAGGGTGGCAAGCCTGCTGGAAAATCCAAGCGTTTGGCTGTTCGCAAACTGAGTTGGTACTTCGGCAGAGAAAAAATATCACCCAACGTGGGGCTCCAACCCACAACCCTGAGATTAAGAGTCTCATGCTCGACCAACTGAGCTTGCTTGGTACCTCAACTGTAATTTTGAGCTGGTCAGAATATCGTACAACTCCGTTTGTGCAAAATATGGTGATCAATGAGAGTGCTATATAGCTCCTGTGGCGCAGTCGGTTAGCGCGTGGTACTTATAAAGCAGTATTCAGTGAAGCAATGCCGAGGTTGTGAGTTCGAGCCTCACCAGGAGCAACGTCTTTTCTTGAACCCTCTGACTGTCTATTTCTTGTCCAGAAAAGGATAATTTATTCAATCTGTTTCATAAGTAATTGGTATGTCTTTGAGATAACACTTCAGCGTGCAGGCACAGCTGTTCGCAAACTGAGATTAAGAGTCTCATGCTCGACCAATTGAGCTTGCTTGGTACCTCAACTGTAATTTTGAGCTGGTCAGAATATCGTACAACTCCGTTTGTGCAAAATATGGTGATCAATGAGAATGCTATATAGCTCCTGTGGCGCAGTTGGTTAGCGCGTGGTACTTATAAAGCAGTATTCAGTGAAGCAATGCCTAGGTTGTGAGTTTGAGCCTCACCATGAGCAAATTCTTCTCTTGAACCCTCTGACTGTCTGTTTCTTGTCCAGAAAAGGATCATTTATTCAATCTATTTCATAAGTAATTGGTATGTCTTTGAGATAACAGGTCAGAGTGCAGGCACAGCTGCAATTCAAATGCATAGTCTTCTGCATTACCAGCTTTGCCTGACACATCAGCAATGCAGGGTGGCAAGCCTGCTGGAAAATCCAAGCGTTTGGCTGTTCGCAAACTGAGTTGGTACTTCGGCAGAGAAAAATATCACCCAATGTGGGGTTGCAACACACAACCCTGAGATTAAGAGTCTCATGCTCGACCGACTGAGCTTGCTTGGTACCTCAACTGTAATTTTGAGCTGGTCAGAATATCGTACAACTCCTTTTGTGCAAAATATGGTGATCAATGAGAGTGCTATATAGCTCCTGTGGCGCAGTTGGTTAGCGCGTGGTACTTATACAACAGTATTCAGTGAAGCAATGCCGAGGTTGTGAGTTCGAGCCTCACCAGGAGCAAAGTCTTTTCTTGAACCCTCTGACTGTCTATTCCTTGTCCAGAAAAGGATAATTTATTCAATCTGTTTCAGAAGTAATTGGTATGTCTTTGAGATAACAGGTCAGAGTGCAGGCACAGCTGCGATTCAAATGCATAGTCTTCTGCATTACCAGCTTTGCCTGACACATCAGCAATGCAGGGTGGCAAGCCTGCTGGAAAATCCAAGCGTTTGGCTGTTCGCAAACTGAGTTGGTACTTCGGCAGAGAAAAAATATCACCCAATGTGGGGTTGCAACCCACAACCCTGAGATTAAGAGTCTCATGCTCGACCAACTGAGCTTGCTTGGTACCTCAACTGTAATTTTGAGCTGGTCAGAATATCGTACAACTCCGTTTGTGCAAAATATGGTGATCAATGAGAGTGCTATATAGCTCCTGTGGCGCAGTTGGTTAGCGCGTGGTACTTATAAAGCAGTATTCAGTGAAGCAATGCCGAGGTTGTGAGTTTGAGCCTCACCATGAGCAAATTCTTCTCTTGAACCCTCTGACTGTCTGTTTCTTGTCCAGAAAAGGATCATTTATTCAATCTGTTTCATAAGTAATTGGTATGTCTTTGAGATAACAGGTCAGAGTGCAGGCACAGCTGCGATTCAAATGCATAGTCTTCTGCATTACCAGCTTTGCCTGACACATCAGCAATGCAGGGTGGCAAGCCTGCTGGAAAATCCAAGCGTTTGGCTGTTCGCAAACTGAGTTGGTACTTCGGCAGAGAAAAAATATCACCCAATGTGGGGTTGCAACACACAACCCTGAGATTAAGAGTCTCATGCTCGACCGACTGAGCTTGCTTGGTACCTCAACTGTAATTTTGAGCTGGTCAGAATATCGTACAACTCCGTTTGTGCAAAATATGGTGATCAATGAGAGTGCTATATAGCTCCTGTGGCGCAGTCGGTTAGCGCGTGGTACTTATACAACAGTATTCAGCGAAGCAATGCCGAGGTTGTGAGTTCGAGCCTCACCAGGAGCAACGTCTTTTCTTGAACCCTCTGACTGTCTGTTTCTTGTCCAGAAAAGGATAATTTATTCAATCTGTTTCATAAGTAATTGGTATGTCTTTGAGATAACACTTCAGCGTGCAGGCACAGCTGTTCGCAAACTGAGATTAAGAGTCTCATGCTCGACCAATTGAGCTTGCTTGGTACCTCAACTGTAATTTTGAGCTGGTCAGAATATCGTACAACTCCGTTTGTGCAAAATAAGGTGATCAATGAGAATGCTATATAGCTCCTGTGGCGCAGTTGGTTAGCGGGTGGTACTTATAAAGCAGTATTCAGTGAAGCAATGCGAAGGTTGTGAGTTTGAGCCTCACCATGAGCAAATTCTTCTCTTGAACCCTCTGACTGTCTGTTTCTTGTCCAGAAAAGGATCATTTATTCAATCTATTTCATAAGTAATTGGTTTGTCTTTGAGATAACAGGTCAGAGTGCAGGCACAGTTACAATTCAAATGCATAGTCTTCTGCATTACCAGCTTTGCCTGACACATCAGCAATGCAGGGTGGCAAGCCTGCTGGACAATCCAAGCGTTTGGCTGTTCGCAAACTGAGTTGGTACTTCGGCAGAGAAAAAATATCACCCAATGTGTGGTTGCAACACACAACCCTGAGATTAAGAGTCTCATGCTCGACCGACTGAGCTTGCTTGGTACCTCAACTGTAATTTTGAGCTGGTCAGAATATCGTACAACTCCGTTTGTGCAAAATATGGTGATCAATGAGAGTGCTATATAGCTCCTGTGGCGCAGTCGGTTAGCGCGTGGTACTTATACAACAGTATTCAGTGAAGCAATGCCGAGGTTGTGAGTTCGAGCCTCACCAGGAGCAAAGTCTTTTCTTGAACCCTCTGACTGTCTATTCCTTGTCCAGAAAAGGATAATTTATTCAATCTGTTTCAGAAGTAATTGGTATGTCTTTGAGATAACAGGTCAGAGTGCAGGCACAGCTGCGATTCAAATGCATAGTCTTCTGCATTACCAGCTTTGCCTGACGCAATGCAGGGTGGCAAGCCTGCTGGAAAATCCAAGCGTTTGGCTGTTCGCAAACTGAGTTGGTACTTCGGCAGAGAAAAAATATCACCCAATGTGGGGTTGCAACACACAACCCTGAGATTAAGAGTCTCATGCTCGACCGACTGAGCTTGCTTGGTACCTCAACTGTAATTTTGAGCTGGTCAGAATATCGTACAACTCCGTTTGTGCAAAATATGGTGATCAATGAGAGTGCTATATAGCTCCTGTGGCGCAGTCGGTTAGCGCGTGGTACTTATAAAGCAGTATTCAGTGAAGCAATGCCGAGGTTGTGAGTTCGAGCCTCACCAGGAGCAAAGTCTTTTCTTGAACCCTCTGACTGTCTATTCCTTGTCCAGAAAAGATAATTTATTAAATCTGTTTCAGAAGTAATTGGTATGTCTTTGAGATAACAGGTCAGAGTGCAGGCACAGCTGCGATTCAAATGCATAGTCTTCTGCATTACCAGCTTTGCCTGACACATCAGCAATGCAGGGTGGCAAGCCTGCTGGAAAATCCAAGCGTTTGGCTGTTCGCAAACTGAGTTGGTACTTCGGCAGAGAAAAAATATCACCCAATGTGGGGTTGCAACACACAACCCTGAGATTAAGAGTCTCATGCTCGACCGACTGAGCTTGCTTGGTACCTCAACTGTAATTTTGAGCTGGTCAGAATATCGTACAACTCCGTTTGTGCAAAATATGGTGATCAATGAGAGTGCTATATAGCTCCTGTGGCGCAGTCGGTTAGCGCGTGGTACTTATACAACAGTATTCAGTGAAGCAATGCCGAGGTTGTGAGTTCGAGCCTCACCAGGAGCAAAGTCTTTTCTTGAACCCTCTGACTGTCTATTCCTTGTCCAGAAAAGGATAATTTATTCAATCTGTTTCAGAAGTAATTGGTATGTCTTTGAGATAACACTTCAGCGTGCAGGCACAGCTGCGATTCAAATGCATAGTCTTCTGCATTACCAGCTTTGCCTGACACATCAGCAATGCAGGGTGGCAAGCCTGCTGGAAAATCCAAGCGTTTGGCTGTTCGCAAACTGAGTTGGTACTTCGGCAGAGAAAAAATATCACTCAATGTGGGGTTGCAACCCACAACCCTGAGATTAAGAGTCTCATGCTCGACCGACTGAGCTTGCTTGGTACCTCAACTGTAATTTTGAGCTGGTCAGAATATCGTACAACTCCGTTTGTGCAAAATATGGTGATCAATGAGAGTGCTATATAGCTCCTGTGGCGCAGTCGGTTAGCGCGTGGTACTTATACAACAGTATTCAGTGAAGCAATGCCGAGGTTGTGAGTTCGAGCCTCACCAGGAGCAAAGTCTTTTCTTGAACCCTCTGACTGTCTATTCCTTGTCCAGAAAAGGATAATTTATTCAATCTGTTTCAGAAGTAATTGGTATGTCTTTGAGATAACACTTCAGCGTGCAGGCACAGCTGCGATTCAAATGCATAGTCTTCTGCATTACCAGCTTTGCCTGACACATCAGCAATGCAGGGTGGCAAGCCTGCTGGAAAATCCAAGCGTTTGGCTGTTCGCAAACTGAGTTGGTACTTCGGCAGAGAAAAAATATCACCCAATGTGGGGTTGCAACACACAACCCTGAGATTAAGAGTCTCATGCTCGACCGACTGAGCTTGCTTGGTACCTCAACTGTAATTTTGAGCTGGTCAGAATATCGTACAACTCCGTTTGTGCAAAATATGGTGATCAATGAGAGTGCTATATAGCTCCTGTGGCGCAGTCGGTTAGCGCGTGGTACTTATACAACAGTATTCAGCGAAGCAATGCCGAGGTTGTGAGTTCGAGCCTCACCAGGAGCAAAGTCTTTTCTTGAACCCTCTGACTGTCTATTCCTTGTCCAGAAAAGGATAATTTATTCAATCTGTTTCAGAAGTAATTGGTATGTCTTTGAGATAACAGGTCAGAGTGCAGGCACAGCTGCGATTCAAATGCATAGTCTTCTGCATTACCAGCTTTGCCTGACACATCAGCAATGCAGGGTGGCAAGCCTGCTGGAAAATCCAAGCGTTTGGCTGTTCGCAAACTGAGTTGGTACTTCGGCAGAGAAAAAATATCACCCAATGTGGGGTTGCAACACACAACCCTGAGATTAAGAGTCTCATGCTCGACCGACTGAGCTTGCTTGGTACCTCAACTGTAATTTTGAGCTGGTCAGAATATCGTACAACTCCGTTTGTGCAAAATATGGTGATCAATGAGAGTGCTATATAGCTCCTGTGGCGCAGTCGGTTAGCGCGTGGTACTTATACAACAGTATTCAGTGAAGCAATGCCGAGGTTGTGAGTTCGAGCCTCACCAGGAGCAACGTCTTTTCTTGAACCCTCTGACTGTCTGTTTCTTGTCCAGAAAAGGATAATTTATTCAATCTGTTTCATAATTAATTGGTATGTCTTTGAGATAACACTTCAGCGTGCAGGCACAGCTGTTCGCAAACTGAGATTAAGAGTCTCATGCTCGACCAATTGAGCTTGCTTGGTACCTCAACTGTAATTTTGAGCTGGTCAGAATATCGTACAACTCCGTTTGTGCAAAATATGGTGATCAATGAGAGTGCTATATAGCTCCTGTGGCGCAGTTGGTTAGCGCGTGGTACTTATAAAGCAGTATTCAGTGAAGCAATGCCGAGGTTGTGAGTTTGAGCCTCACCATGAGCAAATTCTTCTCTTGAACCCTCTGACTGTCTGTTTCTTGTCCAGAAAAGGATCATTTATTCAATCTATTTCATAAGTAATTGGTATGTCTTTGAGATAACAGGTCAGAGTGCAGGCACAGCTGCAATTCAAATGCATAGTCTTCTGCATTACCAGCTTTGCCTGACACATCAGCAATGCAGGGTGGCAAGCCTGCTGGAAAATCCAAGCGTTTGGCTGTTCGCAAACTGAGTTGGTACTTCGGCAGAGAAAAAATATCACCCAATGTGGGGTTGCAACACACAACCCTGAGATTAAGAGTCTCATGCTCGACCGACTGAGCTTGCTTGGTACCTCAACTGTAATTTTGAGCTGGTCAGAATATCGTACAACTCCGTTTGTGCAAAATATGGTGATCAATGAGAGTGCTATATAGCTCCTGTGGCGCAGTCGGTTAGCGCGTGGTACTTATACAACAGTATTCAGTGAAGCAATGCCGAGGTTGTGAGTTCGAGCCTCACCAGGAGCAAAGTCTTTTCTTGAACCCTCTGACTGTCTATTCCTTGTCCAGAAAAGGATAATTTATTCAATCTGTTTCAGAAGTAATTGGTATGTCTTTGAGATAACACTTCAGCGTGCAGGCACAGCTGCGATTCAAATGCATAGTCTTCTGCATTACCAGCTTTGCCTGACACATCAGCAATGCAGGGTGGCAAGCCTGCTGGAAAATCCAAGCGTTTGGCTGTTCGCAAACTGAGTTGGTACTTCGGCAGAGAAAAAATATCACCCAATGTGGGGTTGCAACACACAACCCTGAGATTAAGAGTCTCATGCTCGACCGACTGAGCTTGCTTGGTACCTCAACTGTAATTTTGAGCTGGTCAGAATATCGTACAACTCCGTTTGTGCAAAATATGGTGATCAATGAGAGTGCTATATAGCTCCTGTGGCGCAGTCGGTTAGCGCGTGGTACTTATACAACAGTATTCAGTGAAGCAATGCCGAGGTTGTGAGTTCGAGCCTCACCAGGAGCAAAGTCTTTTCTTGAACCCTCTGACTGTCTGTTTCTTGTCCAGAAAAGGATAATTTATTCAATCTGTTTCATAATTAATTGGTATGTCTTTGAGATAACACTTCAGCGTGCAGGCACAGCTGTTCGCAAACTGAGATTAAGAGTCTCATGCTCGACCAATTGAGCTTGCTTGGTGGTCCTCAACTGTAATTTTGAGCTGGTCAGAATATCGTACAACTCCGTTTGTGCAAAATATGGTGATCAATGAGAGTGCTATATAGCTCCTGTGGCGCAGTTGGTTAGCGCGTGGTACTTATAAAGCAGTATTCAGTGAAGCAATGCCGAGGTTGTGAGTTTGAGCCTCACCATGAGCAAATTCTTCTCTTGAACCCTCTGACTGTCTGTTTCTTGTCCAGAAAAGGATCATTTATTCAATCTATTTCATAAGTAATTGGTATGTCTTTGAGATAACAGGTCAGAGTGCAGGCACAGCTGCGATTCAAATGCATAGTCTTCTGCATTACCAGCTTTGCCTGACACATCAGCAATGCAGGGTGGCAAGCCTGCTGGAAAATCCAAGCGTTTGGCTGTTCGCAAACTGAGTTGGTACTTCGGCAGAGAAAAAATATCACCCAATGTGGGGTTGCAACACACAACCCTGAGATTAAGAGTCTCATGCTCGACCGACTGAGCTTGCTTGGTACCTCAACTGTAATTTTGAGCTGGTCAGAATATCGTACAACTCCGTTTGTGCAAAATATGGTGATCAATGAGAGTGCTATATAGCTCCTGTGGCGCAGTCGGTTAGCGCGTGGTACTTATACAACAGTATTCAGTGAAGCAATGCCGAGGTTGTGAGTTCGAGCCTCACCAGGAGCAAAGTCTTTTCTTGAACCCTCTGACTGTCTATTCCTTGTCCAGAAAAGGATAATTTATTCAATCTGTTTCAGAAGTAATTGGTATGTCTTTGAGATAACACTTCAGCGTGCAGGCACAGCTGCGATTCAAATGCATAGTCTTCTGCATTACCAGCTTTGCCTGACACATCAGCAATGCAGGGTAAGAGCTGGAAAATCCAAGCGTTTGGCTGTTCGCAAACTGAGTTGGTACTTCGGCAGAGAAAAAATATCACTCAATGTGGGGTTGCAACCCACAACCCTGAGATTAAGAGTCTCATGCTCGACCGACTGAGCTTGCTTGGTACCTCAACTGTAATTTTGAGCTGGTCAGAATATCGTACAACTCCGTTTGTGCAAAATATGGTGATCAATGAGAGTGTTATATAGCTCCTGTGGCGCAGTCGGTTAGCGCGTGGTACTTATACAACAGTATTCAGTGAAGCAATGCCGAGGTTGTGAGTTTGAGCCTCACCAGGAGCAAATTCTTTTCTTGAACCCTCTGACTGTCTATTCCTTGTCCAGAAAAGGATAATTTATTCAATCTGTTTCAGAAGTAATTGGTATGTCTTTGAGATAACAGGTCAGAGTGCAGGCACAGCTGCGATTCAAATGCATAGTCTTCTGCATTACCAGCTTTGCCTGACACATCAGCAATGCAGAGTGGCAAGCCTGCTGGAAAATCCAAGCGTTTGGCTGTTCGCAAACTGAGTTGGTACTTCGGCAGAGAAAAAATATCACCCAATGTGGGGTTGCAACACACAACCCTGAGATTAAGAGTCTCATGCTCGACCGACTGAGCTTGCTTGGTACCTCAACTGTAATTTTGAGCTGGTCAGAATATCGTACAACTCCGTTTGTGCAAAATATGGTGATCAATGAGAGTGCTATATAGCTCCTGTGGCGCAGTCGGTTAGCGCGTGGTACTTATACAACAGTATTCAGCGAAGCAATGCCGAGGTTGTGAGTTCGAGCCTCACCAGGAGCAAAGTCTTTTCTTGAACCCTCTGACTGTCTATTCCTTGTCCAGAAAAGGATAATTTATTCAATCTGTTTCAGAAGTAATTGGTATGTCTTTGAGATAACAGGTCAGAGTGCAGGCACAGCTGCGATTCAAATGCATAGTCTTCTGCATTACCAGCTTTGCCTGACACATCAGCAATGCAGGGTGGCAAGCCTGCTGGAAAATCCAAGCGTTTGGCTGTTCGCAAACTGAGTTGGTACTTCGGCAGAGAAAAAATATCACCCAATGTGGGGTTGCAACACACAACCCTGAGATTAAGAGTCTCATGCTCGACCGACTGAGCTTGCTTGGTACCTCAACTGTAATTTTGAGCTGGTCAGAATATCGTACAACTCCGTTTGTGCAAAATATGGTGATCAATGAGAGTGCTATATAGCTCCTGTGGCGCAGTCGGTTAGCGCGTGGTACTTATACAACAGTATTCAGTGAAGCAATGCCGAGGTTGTGAGTTCGAGCCTCACCAGGAGCAACGTCTTTTCTTGAACCCTCTGACTGTCTGTTTCTTGTCCAGAAAAGGATAATTTATTCAATCTGTTTCATAATTAATTGGTATGTCTTTGAGATAACACTTCAGCGTGCAGGCACAGCTGTTCGCAAACTGAGATTAAGAGTCTCATGCTCGACCAATTGAGCTTGCTTGGTACCTCAACTGTAATTTTGAGCTGGTCAGAATATTGTACAACTCCGTTTGTGCAAAATATGGTGATCAATGAGAGTGCTATATAGCTCCTGTGGCGCAGTTGGTTAGCGCGTGGTACTTATAAAGCAGTATTCAGTGAAGCAATGCCGAGGTTGTGAGTTTGAGCCTCACCAGGAGCAAATTCTTTTCTTGAACCCTCTGACTGTCTATTCCTTGTCCAGAAAAGGATAATTTATTCAATCTGTTTCAGAAGTAATTGGTATGTCTTTGAGATAACAGGTCAGAGTGCAGGCACAGCTGCGATTCAAATGCATAGTCTTCTGCATTACCAGCTTTGCCTGACACATCAGCAATGCAGGGTGGCAAGCCTGCTGGAAAATCCAAGCGTTTGGCTGTTCGCAAACTGAGTTGGTACTTCGGCAGAGAAAAAATATCACCCAATGTGGGGTTGCAACACACAACCCTGAGATTAAGAGTCTCATGCTCGACCGACTGAGCTTGCTTGGTACCTCAACTGTAATTTTGAGCTGGTCAGAATATCGTACAACTCCGTTTGTGCAAAATATGGTGATCAATGAGAGTGCTATATAGCTCCTTGTTGTGAGTTCGAGTGGTACTTATACAACAGTATTCAGTGAAGCAATGCCGAGGTTGTGAGTTCGAGCCTCACCAGGAGCAACGTCTTTCTTGAACCCTCTGACTGTCTGTTTCTTGTCCAGAAAAGGATAATTTATTCAATCTGTTTCATAAGTAATTGGTATGTCTTTGAGATAACACTTCAGCGTGCAGGCACAGCTGTTCGCAAACTGAGATTAAAAGTCTCATGCTCGACCAATTGAGCTTGCTTGGTACCTCAACTGTAATTTTGAGCTGGTCAGAATATCGTACAACTCCGTTTGTGCAAAATATGGTGATCAATGAGAGTGCTATATAGCTCCTGTGGCGCAGTTGGTTAGCGCGTGGTACTTCTAAAGCAGTATTCAGTGAAGCAATGCCGAGGTTGTGAGTTTGAGACTCACCATGAGCAAATTCTTTTCTTGAACACTCTGATTGTCTATTTCTTGTCCAGAAAAGGATCATTTATTCAATCTATTTCATAAGTAATTGGTATGTCTTTGAGATAACAGGTCAGAGTGCAGGCACAGCTGCGATTCAAATGCATAGTCTTCTGCATTACCAGCTTTGCCTGACACATCAGCAATGCAGGGTGGCAAGCCTGCTGGAAAATCCAAGCGTTTGGCTGTTCGCAAACTGAGTTGGTACTTCGGCAGAGAAAAATATCACCCAATGTGGGGTTGCAACACACAACCCTGAGATTAAGAGTCTCATGCTCGACCGACTGAGCTTGCTTGGTACCTCAACTGTAATTTTGAGCTGGTCAGAATATCGTACAACTCCGTTTGTGCAAAATATGGTGATCAATGAGAGTGCTATATAGCTCCTGTGGCGCAGTCGGTTAGCGCGTGGTACTTATACAACAGTATTCAGTGAAGCAATGCCGAGGTTGTGAGTTCGAGCCTCACCAGGAGCAACGTCTTTTCTTGAACCCTCTGACTGTCTGTTTCTTGTCCAGAAAAGGATAATTTATTCAATCTGTTTCATAATTAATTGGTATGTCTTTGAGATAACACTTCAGCGTGCAGGCACAGCTGTTCGCAAACTGAGATTAAGAGTCTCATGCTCGACCAATTGAGCTTGCTTGGTACCTCAACTGTAATTTTGAGCTGGTCAGAATATCGTACAACTCCGTTTGTGCAAAATATGGTGATCAATGAGAGTGCTATATAGCTCCTGTGGCGCAGTCGGTTAGCGCGTGGTACTTATACAACAGTATTCAGTGAAGCAATGCCGAGGTTGTGAGTTCAAGCCTCACCAGGAGCAAATTCTTTTCTTGAACCCTCTGACTGTCTATTCCTTGTCCAGAAAAGGATAATTTATTCAATCTGTTTCAGAAGTAATTGGTATGTCTTTGAGATAACAGGTCAGAGTGCAGGCACAGCTGCGATTCAAATGCATAGTCTTCTGCATTACCAGCTTTGCCTGACACATCAGCAATGCAGGGTGGCAAGCCTGCTGGAAAATCCAAGCGTTTGGCTGTTCGCAAACTGAGTTGGTACTTCGGCAGAGAAAAATATCACCCAATGTGGGGTTGCAACACACAACCCTGAGATTAAGAGTCTCATGCTCGACCGACTGAGCTTGCTTGGTACCTCAACTGTAATTTTGAGCTGGTCAGAATATCGTACAACTCCGTTTGTGCAAAATATGGTGATCAATGAGAGTGCTATATAGCTCCTGTGGCGCAGTCGGTTAGCGCGTGGTACTTATACAACAGTATTCAGTGAAGCAATGCCGAGGTTGTGAGTTCGAGCCTCACCAGGAGCAAAGTCTTTTCTTGAACCCTCTGACTGTCTGTTTCTTGTCCAGAAAAGGATAATTTATTCAATCTGTTTCAGAAGTAATTGGTATGTCTTTGAGATAACACTTCAGCGTGCAGGCACAGCTGCGATTCAAATGCAAACTGAGATTAAGAGTCTCATGCTCGACCAATTGAGCTTGCTTGGTACCTCAACTGTAATATTGAGCTGGTCAGAATATCGTACAACTCCGTTTGTGCAAAATATGGTGATCAATGAGAGTGCTATATAGCTCCTGTGGCGCAGTTGGTTAGCGCGTGGTACTTATAAACAGTATTCAGTGAAGCAATGCCGAGGTTGTGAGTTTGAGCCTCACCAGGAGCAAATTCTTTTCTTGAACCCTCTGACTGTCTATTCCTTGTCCAGAAAAGGATAATTTATTCAATCTGTTTCAGAAGTAATTGGTATGTCTTTGAGATAACAGGTTCAGAGTGCAGGCACAGCTGCGATTCAAATGCATAGTCTTCTGCATTACCAGCTTTGCCTGACACATCAGCAATGCAGGGTGGCAAGCCTGCTGGAAAATCCAAGCGTTTGGCTGTTCGCAAACTGAGTTGGTACTTCGGCAGAGAAAAAATATAACCCAATGTGGGGTTGCAACACACAACCCTGAGATTAAGAGTCTCATGCTCGACCGACTGAGCTTGCTTGGTACCTCAACTGTAATTTTGAGCTGGTCAGAATATCGTACAACTCCGTTTGTGCAAAATATGGTGATCAATGAGAGTGCTATATAGCTCCTGTGGCGCAGTTGGTTAGCGCGTGGTACTTATACAACAGTATTCAGTGAAGCAATGCCGAGGTTGTGAGTTTGAGCCTCACCAGGAGCAAAGTCTTTTTGAACCCTCTGACTGTCTATTCCTTGTCCAGAAAAGGATAATTTATTCAATCTGTTTCAGAAGTAATTGGTATGTCTTTGAGATAACAGGTCAGAGTGCAGGCACAGCTGCGATTCAAATGCATAGTCTTCTGCATTACCAGCTTTGCCTGACACATCAGCAATGCAGGGTGGCAAGCCTGCTGGAAAATCCAAGCGTTTGGCTGTTCGCAAACTGAGTTGGTACTTCGGCAGAGAAAAAATATCACCCAATGTGGGGTTGCAACACACAACCCTGAGATTAAGAGTCTCATGCTCGACCGACTGAGCTTGCTTGGTACCTCAACTGTAATTTTGAGCTGGTCAGAATATCGTACAACTCCGTTTGTGCAAAATATGGTGATCAATGAGAGTGCTATATAGCTCCTGTGGCGCAGTCGGTTAGCGCGTGGTACTTATACAACAGTATTCAGTGAAGCAATGCCGAGGTTGTGAGTTCGAGCCTCACCAGGAGCAACGTCTTTTCTTGAACCCTCTGACTGTCTGTTTCTTGTCCAGAAAAGGATAATTTATTCAATCTGTTTCATAATTAATTGGTATGTCTTTGAGATAACACTTCAGCGTGCAGGCACAGCTGTTCGCAAACTGAGATTAAGAGTCTCATGCTCGACCAATTGAGCTTGCTTGGTACCTCAACTGTAATTTTGAGCTGGTCAGAATATCGTACAACTCCGTTTGTGCAAAATATGGTGATCAATGAGAGTGCTATATAGCTCCTGTGGCGCAGTTGGTTAGCGCGTGGTACTTATAAAGCAGTATTCAGTGAAGCAATGCCGAGGTTGTGAGTTTGAGCCTCACCATGAGCAAATTCTTCTCTTGAACCCTCTGACTGTCTATTCCTTGTCCAGAAAAGGATAATTTATTCAATCTGTTTCAGAAGTAATTGGTATGTCTTTGAGATAACAGGTCAGAGTGCAGGCACAGCTGCGATTCAAATGCATAGTCTTCTTTGCCTGCATTACCAGCTTTGACACATCAGCAATGCAGGGTGGCAAGCCTGCTGGAAAATCCAAGCGTTTGGCTGTTCGCAAACTGAGTTGGTACTTCGGCAGAGAAAAAATATCACCAATGTGGGGTTGCAACACACAACCCTGAGATTAAGAGTCTCATGCTCGACCGACTGAGCTTGCTTGGTACCTCAACTGTAATTTTGAGCTGGTCAGAATATCGTACAACTCCGTTTGTGCAAAATATGGTGATCAATGAGAGTGCTATATAGCTCCTGTGGCGCAGTCGGTTAGCGCGTGGTACTTATACAACAGTATTCAGTGAAGCAATGCCGAGGTTGTGAGTTCGAGCCTCACCAGGAGCAAATTCTTTTCTTGAACCCTCTGACTGTCTATTCCTTGTCCAGAAAAGGATAATTTATTCAATCTGTTTCAGAAGTAATTGGTATGTCTTTGAGATAACAGGTCAGAGTGCAGGCACAGCTGCGATTCAAATGCATAGTCTTCTGCATTACCAGCTTTGCCTGACACATCAGCAATGCAGGGTGGCAAGCCTGCTGGAAAATCCAAGCGTTTGGCTGTTCGCAAACTGAGTTGGTACTTCGGCAGAGAAAAAATATCACCCAATGTGGGGTTGCAACACACAACCCTGAGATTAAGAGTCTCATGCTCAACCGACTGAGCTTGCTTGGTACCTCAACTGTAATTTTGAGCTGGTCAGAATATCGTACAACTCCGTTTGTGCAAAATATGGTGATCAATGAGAGTGCTATATAGCTCCTGTGGCGCAGTTGGTTAGCGCGTGGTACTTATACAACAGTATTCAGCGAAGCAATGCCGAGGTTGTGAGTTCGAGCCTCACCAGGAGCAAAGTCTTTTCTTGAACCCTCTGACTGTCTATTCCTTGTCCAGAAAAGGATAATTTATTCAATCTGTTTCAGAAGTAATTGGTATGTCTTTGAGATAACAGGTCAGAGTGCAGGCACAGCTGCGATTCAAATGCATAGTCTTCTGCATTACCAGCTTTGCCTGACACATCAGCAATGCAGGGTGGCAAGCCTGCTGGAAAATCCAAGCGTTTGGCTGTTCGCAAACTGAGTTGGTACTTCGGCAGAGAAAAATATCACCCAATGTGGGGTTGCAACACACAACCCTGAGATTAAGAGTCTCATGCTCGACCGACTGAGCTTGCTTGGTACCTCAACTGTAATTTTGAGCTGGTCAGAATATCGTACAACTCCGTTTGTGCAAAATATGGTGATCAATGAGAGTGCTATATAGCTCCTGTGGCGCAGTTGGTTAGCGCGTGGTACTTATACAACAGTATTCAGTGAAGCAATGCCGAGGTTGTGAGTTCGAGCCTCACCAGGAGCAAATTCTTTTCTTGAACCCTCTGACTGTCTGTTCCTTGTCCAGAAAAGGATAATTTATTCAATCTGTTTCAGAAGTAATTGGTATGTCTTTGAGATAACAGGTCAGCGTGCAGGCACAGCTGCGATTCAAATGCATAGTCTTCTGCATTGCAACCAGCTTTGCCTGACACATCAGCAATGCAGGGTGGCAAGCCTGCTGGAAAATCCAAGCGTTTGGCTGTTCGCAAACTGAGTTGGTACTTCGGCAGAGAAAAAATATCACCCAATGTGGGGTTGCAACACACAACCCTGAGATTAAGAGTCTCATGCTCGACCGACTGAGCTTGCTTGGTACCTCAACTGTAATTTTGAGCTGGTCAGAATATCGTACAACTCCGTTTGTGCAAAATATGGTGATCAATGAGAGTGCTATATAGCTCCTGTGGCGCAGTTGGTTAGCGCGTGGTACTTATAAAGCAGTATTCAGTGAAGCAATGCCGAGGTTGTGAGTTTGAGCCTCACCAGGAGCAAATTCTTCTCTTGAACCCTCTGACTGTCTATTCCTTGTCCAGAAAAGGATAATTTATTCAATCTGTTTCAGAAGTAATTGGTATGTCTTTGAGATAACAGGTCAGAGTGCAGGCACAGCTGCGATTCAAATGCATAGTCTTCTGCATTACCAGCTTTGCCTGACACATCAGCAATGCAGGGTGGCAAGCCTGCTGGAAAATCCAAGCGTTTGGCTGTTCGCAAACTGAGTTGGTACTTCGGCAGAGAAAAAATATCACCCAATGTGGGGTTGCAACACACAACCCTGAGATTAAGAGTCTCATGCTCGACCGACTGAGCTTGCTTGGTACCTCAACTGTAATTTTGAGCTGGTCAGAATATCGTACAACTCCGTTTGTGCAAAATATGGTGATCAATGAGAGTGCTATATAGCTCCTGTGGCGCAGTCGGTTAGCGCGTGGTACTTATACAACAGTATTCAGTGAAGCAATGCCGAGGTTGTGAGTTCGAGCCTCACCAGGAGCAACGTCTTTTCTTGAACCCTCTGACTGTCTGTTTCTTGTCCAGAAAAGGATAATTTATTCAATCTGTTTCATAATTAATTGGTATGTCTTTGAGATAACACTTCAGCGTGCAGGCACAGCTGTTCGCAAACTGAGATTAAGAGTCTCATGCTCGACCAATTGAGCTTGCTTGGTACCTCAACTGTAATTTTGAGCTGGTCAGAATATTGTACAACTCCGTTTGTGCAAAATATGGTGATCAATGAGAGTGCTATATAGCTCCTGTGGCGCAGTTGGTTAGCGCGTGGTACTTATAAAGCAGTATTCAGTGAAGCAATGCCGAGGTTGTGAGTTTGAGCCTCACCATGAGCAAATTCTTTTCTTGAACCCTCTGACTGTCTATTCCTTGTCCAGAAAAGGATAATTTATTCAATCTGTTTCAGAAGTAATTGGTATGTCTTTGAGATAACAGGTCAGAGTGCAGGCACAGCTGCGATTCAAATGCATAGTCTTCTGCATTACCAGCTTTGCCTGACACATCAGCAATGCAGGGTGGCAAGCCTGCTGGAAAATCCAAGCGTTTGGCTGTTCGCAAACTGAGTTGGTACTTCGGCAGAGAAAAAATATCACCCAATGTGGGGTTGCAACACACAACCCTGAGATTAAGAGTCTCATGCTCGACCGACTGAGCTTGCTTGGTACCTCAACTGTAATTTTGAGCTGGTCAGAATATCGTACAACTCCGTTTGTGCAAAATATGGTGATCAATGAGAGTGCTATATAGCTCCTGTGGCGCAGTCGGTTAGCGCGTGGTACTTATACAACAGTATTCAGTGAAGCAATGCCGAGGTTGTGAGTTCGAGCCTCACCAGGAGCAAAGTCTTTTCTTGAACCCTCTGACTGTCTATTCCTTGTCCAGAAAAGGATAATTTATTCAATCTGTTTCAGAAGTAATTGGTATGTCTTTGAGATAACAGGTCAGAGTGCAGGCACAGCTGCGATTCAAATGCATAGTCTTCTGCATTACCAGCTTTGCCTGACACATCAGCAATGCAGGGTGGCAAGCCTGCTGGAAAATCCAAGCGTTTGGCTGTTCGCAAACTGAGTTGGTACTTCGGCAGAGAAAAAATATCACCCAATGTGGGGTTGCAACACACAACCCTGAGATTAAGAGTCTCATGCTCGACCGACTGAGCTTGCTTGGTACCTCAACTGTAATTTTGAGCTGGTCAGAATATCGTACAACTCCGTTTGTGCAAAATATGGTGATCAATGAGAGTGCTATATAGCTCCTGTGGCGCAGTCGGTTAGCGCGTGGTACTTATACAACAGTATTCAGTGAAGCAATGCCGAGGTTGTGAGTTTGAGCCTCACCAGGAGCAAATTCTTTTCTTGAACCCTCTGACTGTCTGTTTCCTTGTCCAGAAAAGGATAATTTATTCAATCTGTTTCATAAGTAATTGGTATGTCTTTGAGATAACACTTCAGCGTGCAGGCACAGCTGCGATTCAAATGCATAGTCTTCTGCATTACCAGCTTTGCCTGACACATCAGCAATGCAGGGTGGCAAGCTTGCTGGAAAATCCAACTTTGGCTGTTCGCAAACTGAGTTGGTACTATCAGAGAAAAATATCACTCAATGTGGGTTGCAACCCACAACCCTGAGATTAAGAGTCTCATGCTCGACCGACTGAGCTTGCTTGGTACCTCAACTGTAATTTTGAGCTGGTCAGAATATCGTACAACTCCGTTTGTGCAAAAAATGGTGATGAATGACAGTGCAATATAGCTCCTGTGGCGCAGTTGGTTAGCGCGTGGTACTTATAAAGCAGTATTCAGTGAAACAATGCCGAGGTTGTGAGTTCGAGCCTCACCAGGAGCAACGTCTTTTCTTGAACCCTCTGACTGTCTGTTTCTTGTCCAGAAAAGGATAATTTATTCAATCTGTTTCAGAAGTAATTGGTATGTCTTTGAGATAACAGGTCAGAGTGCAGGCACAGCTGCGATTCAAATGCATAGTCTTCTGCATTACCAGCTTTGCCTGACACATCAGCAATGCAGGGTGGCAAGCCTGCTGGAAAATCCAAGCGTTTGGCTGTTCGCAAACTGAGTTGGTACTTCGGCAGAGAAAAAATATCACCCAATGTGGGGTTGCAACACACAACCCTGAGATTAAGAGTCTCATGCTCGACCGACTGAGCTTGCTTGGTACCTCAACTGTAATTTTGAGCTGGTCAGAATATCGTACAACTCCGTTTGTGCAAAATATGGTGATCAATGAGAGTGCTATATAGCTCCTGTGGCGCAGTCGGTTAGCGCGTGGTACTTATACAACAGTATTCAGTGAAGCAATGCCGAGGTTGTGAGTTCGAGCCTCACCAGGAGCAAATTCTTTTCTTGAACCCTCTGACTGTCTGTTTCTTGTCCAGAAAAGGATAATTTATTCAATCTGTTTCATAATTAATTGGTATGTCTTTGAGATAACACTTCAGCGCAGGGTGGCAAGGCACAGCTGTTCGCAAACTGAGATTAAGAGTCTCATGCAACCCACAACCCTGAGATTAAGAGTCTCATGCTCGACCAACTGAGCTTGCTTGGTACCTCAACTGTAATTTTGAGCTGGTCAGAATATCGTACAACTCCGTTTGTGCAAAATATGGTGATCAATGAGAGTGCTATATAGCTCCTGTGGCGCAGTTGGTTAGCGAGTGGTACTTATAAAGCAGTATTCAGTGAAGCAATGCCGAGGTTGTGAGTTTGAGCCTCACCAGGAGCAAATTCTTCTCTTGAACCCTCTGACTGTCTGTTTCTTGTCCAGAAAAGGATCATTTATTCAATCTATTTCAGAAGTAATTGGTATGTCTTTGAGATAACAGGTCAGAGTGCAGGCACAGCTGCGATTCAAATGCATAGTCTTCTGCATTACCAGCTTTGCCTGACACATCAGCAATGCAGGGTGGCAAGCCTGCTGGAAAATCCAAGCGTTTGGCTGTTCGCAAACTGAGTTGGTACTTCGGCAGAGAAAAAATATCACCCAATGTGGGGTTGCAACACACAACCCTGAGATTAAGAGTCTCATGCTCGACCGACTGAGCTTGCTTGGTACCTCAACTGTAATTTTGAGCTGGTCAGAATATCGTACAACTCCGTTTGTGCAAAATATGGTGATCAATGAGAGTGCTATATAGCTCCTGTGGCGCAGTTGGTTAGCGCGTGGTACTTATAAAGCAGTATTCAGTGAAGCAATGCCGAGGTTGTGAGTTCGAGCCTCACCAGGAGCAAAGTCTTTTCTTGAACCCTCTGACTGTCTATTCCTTGTCCAGAAAAGGATAATTTATTCAATCTGTTTCAGAAGTAATTGGTATGTCTTTGAGATAACAGGTCAGAGTGCAGGCACAGCTGCGATTCAAATGCATAGTCTTCTGCATTACCAGCTTTGCCTGACGCAATGCAGGGTGGCAAGCCTGCTGGAAAATCCAAGCGTTTGGCTGTTCGCAAACTGAGTTGGTACTTCGGCAGAGAAAAAATATCACCCAATGTGGGGTTGCAACACACAACCCTGAGATTAAGAGTCTCATGCTCGACCGACTGAGCTTGCTTGGTACCTCAACTGTAATTTTGAGCTGGTCAGAATATCGTACAACTCCGTTTGTGCAAAATATGGTGATCAATGAGAGTGCTATATAGCTCCTGTGGCGCAGTCGGTTAGCGCGTGGTACTTATACAACAGTATTCAGTGAATGCCGAGGTTGTGAGTTCGAGCCTCACCAGGAGCAAAGTCTTTTCTTGAACCCTCTGACTGTCTATTCCTTGTCCAGAAAAGGATAATTTATTCAATCTGTTTCAGAAGTAATTGGTATGTCTTTGAGATAACAGGTCAGAGTGCAGGCACAGCTGCGATTCAAATGCATAGTCTTCTGCATTACCAGCTTTGCCTGACACATCAGCAATGCAGAGTGGCAAGCCTGCTGGAAAATCCAAGCGTTTGGCTGTTCGCAAACTGAGTTGGTACTTCGGCAGAGAAAAAATATCACCCAATGTGGGGTTGCAACACACAACCCTGAGATTAAGAGTCTCATGCTCGACCGACTGAGCTTGCTTGGTACCTCAACTGTAATTTTGAGCTGGTCAGAATATCGTACAACTCCGTTTGTGCAAAATATGGTGATCAATGAGAGTGCTATATAGCTCCTGTGGCGCAGTTGGTTAGCGCGTGGTACTTATACAACAGTATTCAGCGAAGCAATGCCGAGGTTGTGAGTTCGAGCCTCACCAGGAGAAAAGTCTTTTCTTGAACCCTCTGACTGTCTATTCCTTGTCCAGAAAAGGATAATTTATTCAATCTGTTTCAGAAGAAATTGGTATGTCTTTGAGATAACAGGTCAGAGTGCAGGCACAGCTGCGATTCAAATGCATAGTCTTCTGCATTATCAGCTTTGCCTGACACATCAGCAATGCAGGGTGGCAAGCCTGCTGGAAAATCCAAGCGTTTGGCTGTTCGCAAACTGAGTTGGTACTTCGGCAGAGAAAAAATATCACCCAATGTGGGGTTGCAACACACAACCCTGAGATTAAGAGTCTCATGCTCGACCGACTGAGCTTGCTTGGTACCTCAACTGTAATTTTGAGCTGGTCAGAATATCGTACAACTCCGTTTGTGCAAAATATGGTGATCAATGAGAGTGCTATATAGCTCCTGTGGCGCAGTCGGTTAGCGCGTGGTACTTATACAACAGTATTCAGTGAAGCAATGCCGAGGTTGTGAGTTCGAGCCTCACCAGGAGCAACGTCTTTTCTTGAACCCTCTGACTGTCTGTTTCTTGTCCAGAAAAGGATAATTTATTCAATCTGTTTCATAATTAATTGGTATGTCTTTGAGATAACACTTCAGCGTGCAGGCACAGCTGTTCGCAAACTGAGATTAAGAGTCTCATGCTCGACCAATTGAGCTTGCTTGGTACCTCAACTGTAATTTTGAGCTGGTCAGAATATTGTACAACTCCGTTTGTGCAAAATATGGTGATCAATGAGAGTGCTATATAGCTCCTGTGGCGCAGTTGGTTAGCGCGTGGTACTTATAAAGCAGTATTCAGTGAAGCAATGCCGAGGTTGTGAGTTTGAGCCTCACCATGAGCAAATTCTTCTCTTGAACCCTCTGACTGTCTGTTTCTTGTCCAGAAAAGGATCATTTATTCAATCTATTTCATAAGTAATTGGTATGTCTTTGAGATAACAGGTCAGAGTGCAGGCACAGCTGCAATTCAAATGCATAGTCTTCTGCATTACCAGCTTTGCCTGACACATCAGCAATGCAGGGTGGCAAGCCTGCTGGAAAATCCAAGCGTTTGGCTGTTCGCAAACTGAGTTGGTACTTCGGCAGAGAAAAAATATCACCCAATGTGGGGTTGCAACACACAACCCTGAGATTAAGAGTCTCATGCTCGACCGACTGAGCTTGCTTGGTACCTCAACTGTAATTTTGAGCTGGTCAGAATATCGTACAACTCCGTTTGTGCAAAATATGGTGATCAATGAGAGTGCTATATAGCTCCTGTGGCGCAGTCGGTTAGCGCGTGGTACTTATACAACAGTATTCAGTGAAGCAATGCCGAGGTTGTGAGTTCGAGCCTCACCAGGAGCAACGTCTTTTCTTGAACCCTCTGACTGTCTGTTTCTTGTCCAGAAAAGGATAATTTATTCAATCTGTTTCATAATTAATTGGTATGTCTTTGAGATAACAGCGTGCAGGCACAGCTGTTCGCAAACTGAGATTAAGAGTCTCATGCTCGACCAATTGAGCTTGCTTGGTACCTCAACTGTAATTTTGAGCTGGTCAGAATATTGTACAACTCCGTTTGTGCAAAATATGGTGATCAATGAGAGTGCTATATAGCTCCTGTGGAGCAGTTGGTTAGCGCGTGGTACTTATAAAGCAGTATTCAGTGAAGCAATGCCGAGGTTGTGAGTTTGAGCCTCACCATGAGCAAATTCTTCTCTTGAACCCTCTGACTGTCTGTTTCTTGTCCAGAAAAGGATCATTTATTCAATCTATTTCATAAGTAATTGGTATGTCTTTGAGATAACAGGTCAGAGAGCAGGCACAGCTGCAATTCAAATGCATAGTCTTCTGCATTACCAGCTTTGCCTGACACATCAGCAATGCAGGTTGGCAAGCCTGCTGGAAAATCCAAGCGTTTGGCTGTTCGCAAACTGAGTTGGTACTTCGGCAGAGAAAAAATATCACCCAATGTGGGGTTGCAACACACAACCCTGAGATTAAGAGTCTCATGCTCGACCGACTGAGCTTGCTTGGTACCTCAACTGAAATTTTGAGCTGGTCAGAATATCGTACAACTCCGTTTCTGCAAAATATGGTGATCAATGAGAGTGCTATATAGCTCCTGTGGCGCAGTCGGTTAGCGCGTGGTACTTATACAACAGTATTCAGCGAAGCAATGCTGAGGTTGTGAGTTCGAGCCTCACCAGGAGCAAACTGTTTTCTTGAACCCTCTGACTGTCTATTCCTTGTCCAGAAAAGGATAATTTATTCAATCTGTTTCAGAAGTAATTGGTATGTCTTTGAGATAACACTTCAGCGTGCAGGCACAGCTGTTCGCAAACTGAGATTAAGAGTCTCATGCTCGACCAACTGAGCTTGCTTGGTACCTCAACTGTAATTTTGAGCTGGTCAGAAAATCCTACAACTCCGTTTGTGTAAAATATGGTGATCAATGAGAGTGTTTTGCATAGCTACTGTGGCGCAGTTGGTTAGCGCTTGCTCCTTATAAAGCAGTATTCAGTGAAGCAATGCCGAGGTTGTGAGTTTGAGCCTCACCATGAGCAAATTCTTCTCTTGAACCCTCTGACTGTCTGTTTCTTGTCCAGAAAAGGATCATTTATTCAATCTGTTTCATAAGTAATTGGTATGTCTTTGAGATAACAGGTCAGAGTGCAGTCACAGCTGCGATTCAAATGCATAGTCTTCTGCATTACCAGCTTTGCCTGACACATCAGCAATGCAGGGTGGCAAGCCTGCTGGAAAATCCAAGCGTTTGGCTGTTCGCAAACTGAGTTGGTACTTCAGCAGAGAAAAAATATCACCCAATGTGGGGTTCCAACCCACAACCCTGAGATTAAGAGTCTCATGCTCGACCGACTGAGCTTGCTTGGTACCTCAACTGTAATTTTGAGCTCGTCAGAATATCGTACAACTCCATTTGTGCAAAATATGGTGATGAGTGAGAGTGTTGTTGATGGATCCTGTGGTGCAATCTGTGAGCGAGGTTGTACTTATACAGCAGTATACAGCAATTCGATGACAAGGTTGTACGTTCAAGCTCCACCAGGAGCAAGTATTCCTCTTGAACCCTCTCCCTGTCTATTTCTTGTCCAGAAAAGGAGCATTAATTCAATATACTTAGGAGGACGTTTCATAATTAATTGGTATGTTATTGAGATAACAGGTCAGAGTGCAGGCACAGCTGGGATTCAAATCCATAGTCTTCTGTATCACCAGCTATGCCTGACACGTCAGCAATGCAGGGTGGCAAGCCTGCTCGAAAGTCCAGGTGAATGGCTGTTTGCAAAGTGAGTTGGTGCTTCAGCTCAGACAAGAATCACCCCATTTTTGGTATCGACCCTACGATTCTGAGATTAAGAGGCTCATGGTCAAATGCCTGACCTTACCAGGCAGGTCAATTGTCGTACTGACTTTGACTGAATATCGTACAGCTATGTTTGTGCAAAATATGGTGATCAGAGAGTGCTTTGCATAGCTCCTGTGGCGCAGTCGGTTAGCACGTGGTGCCTTTTGTCATATTTTGCGAGTATACTAATGATATCCTGCCTGCCTGTGTCAACTCTGAACAAAAGATGACACAGCATGTACTTTATCAAAGGGAGAGCTGGGTTTATTGAAACTCTGATAAATTCACCTGTCATGCATTGAATGCTTCTCCTTCAGAAGATAATGTTGTAATTATAGTGGTACATCTGTTTGAATAGCTAAGGGGATGGTGATCTCTATAATTGCATGTTGAGTATGAGCTGTCATTGATAACTATCTTCGGGATTGCATTTTGAGGGCCACTGCTTTTTGGGGGTTAAATTAAAGAGATTTAGGACAGTTCCTTATTATTGTCACGCCCTGACCTTAGAGATCCTTTTTATGTCTCTATTTTGGTTTGGTCAGGGCGTGAGTTGGGGTGGGCATTCTATGTTTAGTGTTTCTATGATTTTCTATTTCTATGTTTTGGCCGGGTATGGTTCTCAATCAGGGATAGCTGTCTATCGTTGTCTCTGATTGGAAACCATACTTAGGTACCCTTTTCCCATCTGTGTTTGTGGGAAGTTAACTTTGTTTGATTGCACATAGCCTGAAGCGTCACGGTTTGTTTTGGTTATTGTTTTGTCGGTGTCGTTTTGAGTTAATAAAGAGAAAATGTACGCTCACCACACTGCACCTTGGTCCAGTTCCTTCAACAACCTTGACAATTATCAGGGGAAAGACAGATTGTACCTGGAGTTTTTTACAATTGCATAACAACAGAGAGGTGACTCACTTAATGAAAACAGACTCCACAATAGGTTGGGAGACTATCTATGGCCCATAGCTGACATAAGGGAATTGGTGTTAGTACTGTCATACATTGAAGTAAAATGAAACAGTCTCTTGTAGGTGTTGGACTTTATGAAGGAGAGGTGGGTTGTTGTATCTGCAGTGGAACATTCAGCGAATTCTAAATATTGCAATGCTTCATCATTTACAGTAACTACCACAAATAGGGACACTTGTAGCAAGTCCACTCATCTTGTCCCATAACTTATTGAGTGGGTACTGTTGTGGTGGGACAAGGAGGGGGGGTGTAAATGAGGATGGTGAAAGAATGTGTAACAAAACAATGTGCAACAAAACAATGCCACTCCCGGTCGTTTCCGCGGTAACCAAAACAGTCAGGGGGTTAGGTGAGGCTGGAAGTCAGAGGACGGAGAGAGTAGGAGTCACCTGGTGATGCGCGGGGAGCAGGTCGAGGGTGCTCCGTCACTCTCTCCTGTCATCTCAACAGTACTTCAGCAGGATGACTCATTTTGGGAGAGACACTCATTGTTATATAAGCTAATGCTCCAGATAGAGTCTGCCTTTCTGTCTGTCTGTCTGTCTGTCTGTCTGCCTGCCTGCCTGCCTGCCTGCCTGCCTGCCTGACTGCCTGTCTGACATCAGCCTTGGCCCTCTCTCTCTATCTACCTCCACATAATTGCAGGGTGCTGTGAATGCTCGCATCCATTTTCCTGTCACACTTGGGGCCTGCTTTGACCCCCACTGACGAATCAACCACTTACATACAGAGGGGTCTCAGTGAAAATGGTCCTCGAAATAGGTCCACCGAATTCCAGAATGAGATTAAGCAACAGCTTTTTGTTAGACCATATATTTAATCCACTTAGTTATTATGCTATTTTGTTACTGTGGCTCAGTAATTTCGTAAAACAGTATGTCAGCTTGTGTTGTGTTGCAAAGTGTATTGTAGTATCAGTAGTATTATTACTCAATTACCCAATGTTTTCCATGGAAAGAAAGAAAGTTATTTGTTTCTGGCCATTTTGAGCCTGTAATCACACCTACAAATGCTGATGCTCCAGATACTCAACTAGTCTAAAGAAGGACAGTTTTATTGCTTCTTTAATCAGGATAACAGTTTTCAGCTGTGCTAACATAACTGCAAAAGGGTTTTCTAATGAACAATTAGCCTTTTAAAATTATGAACTTGAATTAGCTAACAGAACGTGCCATTGGAAAACAGTAGTGATGATTGCTGACAATGGGCCTCCGTATGCCTATGTAGATATTCCATTAATAAAAATCAGCCATTTCCAGCTACAATAGTCATTTACAACATTAAACATGTCTACACTGTATTTCTGATCAATTTGATGTTATTTTAAAAATGGACAAAAAGAAGTGCTTTTCTTTCCAGAACAAGGACATTTCTAAGTGACCCCAAACTGTTAAACGGTGGTGTATACTGTAGCTGTTGTCAAAGGAACAATGAAAGTTCCCTATTGGTCCCAGTCTAACTGGCCTCGGATGAAGTTCAATTTGCACTACATCATTCAGCATTATTCATTTATTTACTATGCAATGAGAATTGATGAGTGTGAGTTTTGACAGATGAACTCAGGGAAGTCAGAAAGAAGTTTCAAATAGAATCCTTGAGGAAAAGGGTACGTTGATGGAAGCTAATATTCCCCACATCATTTATCTGTTGTCATATACAGTGCAGACCCCTTGACTTTCCACATTTTGTTACATTACAGGCTTATTCTAAATAAATAAAAATCGCTCATCAATCTATAAACAATACCCCAAAATGACAAAGCAAAAACAGTTTTTTATTTATTTTAGCTAAGTTATTCAAAATAAAAAGCTGAAATATCACATTTACATAAGTATTCAGATCCTTTACTCAGTACTTTGTTGAAGCACCTCCGGCAGCAATTACAGCCTTGAGTCTTAAACACGTGTATGTGACAAATACAATTAGAGTTGATGACCTCCCTGACAAAGGCCTTTCTCTCCCGATTGCTTAGTTTGGTTGGGTGGCCAGCTCTAGAAAGAGTCTTGGTGGTTCCAAAGTCCTTCCATTTAAGAATGGAGGAGGTCACTGTGTTCCTGGGGACCTTCAATGCTGCAGAAATGTCTTGGTGTTCTTCCCCAGGTATGTGCCTCGAACACAATCCTGTCTCGGAGGTCTCCGGACAATTCCTTCGACATCATGGCTTGTACTGTCAACTGTGGGACCTTATATAGACAGGTGTGTAACTTTCCAAATCATGTCCAATCAATTGAATTTACCACAGGTGGACTCCAATCAAGTTGTAGAAAGGATGATCAATGGAAACAGGATTTACCTGAGCTCAATTTCGAGTCTCATAGCAAAGGGTCTGAATACTTACGTAAATAAGGTATTTCTGTTTTTTGTGTTTTATAAATTTGCTAAAACTTATAAAAACCTGTTTTCACTTTGTTATTATGGGGTATTGTGCGTAGATTAAGGAGGAAAAATATTTATTTAATCCATTTTAGAATAAGGTTGTAACGTAACAAAATGTGGAAAAAGTAAAGGAGTCTGAATACTTTACAAATGCACTGCATATACAGGTGAAGTCGGAAGTTTACATACACTTAGGTTGGAATCATTAAAACGTGTTTTTCAACCACTCCACAAATTTGTTGTTAACAAACTACAGTTCTGGCAAGTCGGTTAGGACATCTACATTGTGCATGACGCAAGTCATTTTTCCAACAATTGTTTACAGGCAGATTATTTCACTTATAATTCACTGTATCACTATTCCATTGGGTCATAATTTTACATACACTAAGTTGACTGTGCCTTTAAACAGCTTGGAAAATTCCAGGAAATTCTGTCATCAAATCAAATTGATTTATAAAGCCCTTCTTACATCAGCTGACATCTCAAAGTGCTGTACAGAAACCCAGCCTAAAACCCCAAACAGCAAGCAATGCAGGTGTAGAAGCACGGTGGCTAGGAAAAACTCCCTAGAAAGGCCAGAACATAGGAATAAACCAAGAGAGGAACCAGGCTATGAGGGGTGGCCAGTCCTCTTCTGACTGTGCCGCATGGAGATTATAACAGAACATGGCCAAGATGTTCAAATGTTCATAGATGATCAGCAGGGTCAAATAATAATAATCACAGTGGATGTCGAGGGTGCAACAGGCCAGCACCTCAGGAGTAAATGTCGGTTGGCTTTTCATAGCCGATCATTCAGAGTATCCTGCTGTCTCAAGAGAATTGAAAACAGCAGGTCAGGGTTCCATAGCCGCAGGTCAGGATGAAAAGGTCAGGGTTCCATAGCCGCAGGCAGAACAGTTGAAACTGGAGCAGCAGCACGGACAGGTGGACTGGGAAAAGCAAGGAGTCATCAGGCCAGGTAGTCCTGAGGCATGGTCCTAGGACACAGGTCCTCCAAGAGAGAGAAAGAAAGAGAGAAAAAGAGAGAGAATTAGAGAGAGCATACTTAAAATTCACACAGGACACCGAATAAGACAGGAGAAATACTCCAGATATAACAGAATGACCCTAGCCCCCGACACATTTAAAAAAAAACAAAAAAAACGTTATTTTAACTAGGCAAGTCAGTTAAGAACAAATTCTTATTTTCAATGACAGCCTAGGAACAGTGGGTTAACTGCCTGTTCAGGAGCAGATCAACAGATTTTTACCTTGTCAGCTTGGGGATCTAAACTTGCAACCTTTCAGTTACTAGTCTAACCACTAGGCTACCCTGCTGCCCCGTAAAATACTGCAGCATAAATACTGGAGGCTGAGACAGGATGGGTCAGGAGACACTGTGATCCCATCCGACGATACCCCCAGACAGGGCCAAACAAGCATGGCTTTAGAAGCTTCTGATTGACATAATTGACATAATTTGAGTCAATTGGAGGTGCACCTGTGGATGTATTTCAAGGCCTACCTTCAAACTCAGTGCCTCTTTGCTTGACATCATGGGAAAATCAAAAGACATTAGCCAAGACCTCAGAAAAAAAATTGTAGACCTCCACAAGTCTGGTTCATCCTTGGAAGCAGTTTCCAAACGCCTGAAGGTACCACGTTCATCTGTATAAACAATAGTATGCGCAAGTATAAACACCATGGGACCACGCTGTCATACCTCTCAGGAAGGAGACGCGTTCTGTCTCCAAGAGATGAACGTACCTTGGTGCGAAAAGTGCAAATCAATCCCAGAACAACAGCAAAGGACCTTGTGAACATGCTGGAGGAAACAGATACAAAAGTATATCAAACGAGTCCTATAGTGACATAGTCTGAAAGGCCTCTCAGCAAGGAAGAAGCCACTGCTCCAAAACCACCATAAAAAAAGCCACAATACGGTTTGCAAATGCACATAGGGACAAAGATTGTAATTTTTGGAGAAATGTCCTCTGGTCTGATGAAACAAAAATAGAACTGTTTGGCCATAATGACCATCGTTATGTTTGGAGGAAAAAGGGGGAGGCTTGCAAGCCGAAGAACACCATCTCAACCGTGAAGCACGGGGGTGGCAGCATCATGTTGTGGGGGTGCTTTGCTGCAGGAGGGACTGGTGCACTTCACAAAATAGATGACATCATGAGGAACGAAAATTGTGTGGATATATTGAAGCAACATCTCAAGACAACAGTCAGGAAGTTAGATCTTGGTCGCAAATGGGTCTTCCAAATGGACAATGACCCCAAGCATACTTCCAAAGTTGTGGCAAAATGGCTTAAAGACAACAAAGTCAAGGTATTGGAGTGACCATCACAAAGCCCTGACCTCAATTCTATAGAATATTTGTGGGCAGAACTGAAGGAAACGTGCGCGAGCAAGGAGGCCTACAAATCTGACTCAGTTACACCAGCTCTGTCAGGAGGAATGTGCCAAAATTCACCTAACTTATTGTGGGAAGCTTGTGGAAGGCTACCTGAAACATTTGACCCAAGTTAAACAAGTTAAAAGTCAATGCTACCAAATACTAATTGAGTTTATGTAAACTTCTGACCCACTGGGAATGTGATGAAAGAAATAAAAGCTGAAATAAATAATTTTCCCTACTATTATTCTGACATTTCACATTCTTAAAATAAAGTGGTGATCCTAACTGACCTAAAACAGGGAATATTTACTAGGATTTAATGTCAGGAATTGTGAAAAACTGAGTTTAAATGTAGTTGGCTAAGGTGTATGTAAACTTCCGACTTCAACTGTAGGTTATGTAAATCACCTTGTCAGCTAGCTAGCTAGGCTGTTGAAACAATCTAACTAGTCTTTACCTGTGATTGGAATTTGTTCTGCTGCTGACATGTGCCTCTTATTTCTACTAACAAACAGTTGAATTGAAGCCTTCCCTGTTCCTGACCATGAGATGACACATGCAACTCAAAAGGGAACCACTTCTACACTACCATTCGGTGCCGGTGGCTTCTGCCTGCAGGAGGAAGGCAGTGCTGCAGGAGGAATGCAGTGCTGCAGGAGGAATGCAGTGCGTGCTCAGGTGGGAGCAGGAGAGGGGTAATTTTCCAAAATACAAAATATTGATATTTATTTGATGGCCAATTCATTTAAATAAAGCGGCAGAAAATAGACTAAAGTCTAATAAAAATGTCATAATTAAAAACGCCACCGATCTAAAAGGGCACTTTTCTCATAGGAGTGCAGAAGGCCAGGTGCTCTGGCACCCCTAGACCACTACCTGTGCACATGCCAGGTATGGAAGTACCAAGAGGTTTAGAGGAGAAAATAACAAGATAGTAAGGAAGTAGAGTGAAAGACAGATTCAATGCATATTATAACATTATCTGGCCTACTGACATCAAATTGACAATTAAACCTGCATGTAGATATGATAGATGTTACATACAGTACAATGCATCACGGCTTGTTCTTGTTCTTATGGCATCTCTTTGTTGTTGCCTACCTTATGGAGCACCCACGCCTCCTCTGCAACATAAGAGCGCCCTGGTAGGGACAGGCAAGCATCTGATTCAGACAGACACATTGGCCCAAGGGTCCTCTCACACAGCAGACTGTATCGTCCTGATGCTGCACAACACTGAAGATGAATCCAGTGGGTTCGAAGATCACATAAACCACACGAGATGATCATAACCAGTTCGGGTGACCACATTTAAAGTAATCAGCAGGTTGATTTTGTGGGACAGGTGCCTCCCACACACACACAAATCCCCCTTATGGTGTTGTGCAAATGTTTTAGGCGCCAGAGAGCAATAAAAAAAATGTAAATTATGTTAATGACATAATTCCTCAGAGTTTGTACCGACAGATGTAGCCTATTGAATATCATTTTAGAATTTGCTTAAAATGCATCCTCCAATTGCAAAGTCTACCTATGCCCACATATATTGTCTCAGGGAAATGTTATATTTTTAATATCCTCAAACACCAAAATAGGCATACCTCATTTCAAAATAGGCCATGGCATCATCACTGTCAATCGTGAATGATAAATCTTCACATTTTACCAGTGAAATGTCCAAAATTTGTCTGCATGCCAATCGTTTGATCTCAATCAGTTTCATGTAAATATGCATTTAGATCTTCTTGAATTACTGTTTTGTGAGCAAATGAGAGCAAATGGTGTTAACAAAATATACTGAACAAAAATACAAACGCAACATGAGCTGAAATAAAAATGTCCATACACACAAAAAAAGCTTATTTCTCTCAAATGTTGTGAATGAATTTGTTTACATCCCTGTTATTGAGCATCTCTGCTTTGTCAAGATAATCCATCCATCTGACAGGTATGGCATATCAAGAAGCTGATTAAACAGCATGATCATTACATAGGTGCACCTTGTGCTGGGGACAACAAAAGGCCACTCTAAAATGTGCAGTTTTGTCACACAACACAATGCCACAGATGTCTCAAGTTTTGAGGGAGCATGCAATTGGCATGCTGACTGAAGGAATGTCCACCAGAGAATTTAATGTTCATTTCAGCCAACTCCAACGTCGTTTTAGAGAATTTGGCAGTACGTCCAACTGGCCTCACAACCGCAGACCACGCATAACCACGCCAGCCCAAAACCTCCACATCCTACTTCTTCACAGGAGGGCTCATCTGAGACCAGCCAACCGGACAGTTGATGAAACTGAAGAGTATTTCTGCCTGTCATAAAGCCCTTTTGTGGGGAAAACTTCAAAGCACATTCTGTCTAGTGGTGCACACTTGAGTTTTGGCCACATGGGATTTTATTTTTTACTATTCAGCTAACAATCCTAAAATCTCATGAGAAATTAGGTAGTGTTTTTGGTGTAGCAGTGATGTTATTTATACCATGCTATTATGTTTGTTTCTGTCAGGGGCACAACTTTGGTTTTAGAAACGATAAACATTCCAAACAGCCTACACGACCGCTAGGAGGCGTCTGCATGGCCCTAAAGCACACCATTGCCTATTTTTGAATCACATTCCAATGGTTAAAACTATGGGGGACAAAAATGCAATTTCAGAATGTGGGGGGGACATGTCCCCCGTTCCCAGTGAAAGTTTCAACCCTGTTTTCTGTTATGTAGAAAATACTAATTAATCATTATGTGATCTTCCAAGACATTGATTCAACATTGAACTAACTTTACTCAAGGAGCACCATTTTGAGCTCTGGCAGCACTACACCCCTGTGCCCCTACTCGGCCTTCCTCAGGATGTTAAGTTGGTGGTTGAAGATATCACTCTAGTGGTGTGGTGGCTGTGCTTTGGCAAAGTGGGTGGGGTTATATCCTTCCTGTTTGGCCCTGTACGGGGGTATCATCGGATGGGGTCACAGTGTCTCCTGACCCCTCCTGTCTCAGCCTCCAGTATTTATGCTGCAGTAGTTTATGTGTCAGGTGGCTATGGTCAGTTTGTTATATCTGGAGTACTTCTCCTGTCTTATCTGGTGTCCTGTGTGAATTTAAGCATGCTCTCTCTAATTCTCTCTTTCTTTCTCTCTCTCGGAGGACCTGAGCCCTAGGACCATGCCTCCAGGAGTACCTGGCATGATGACTCCTTGCTGTCCTCAGTCCACCTGGCCGTGCTGCTGCTCCAGTTTCAACTGTTCTGCCTGTGATTAATATTATTTGACCATGCTGGTCATTTATGAACATTTGAACATCTTGGCCATGTTCTGTGATAATCTCCACCCGGCACAGCCAGAAGAGGACTGGCCACCCCTCATAGCCTGGTTCCTCTCTAGGTTTCTTCCTAGGTTTTGGCCTTTCTAGGGAGTTTTTCCTAGCCACCGTGCTTCTACACCTGCATTGCTAGCTGTTTGGGGTTTTAGGCTGGGTTTCTGTACAGCACTTTGAGATATCTGCTGATGTACGAAGGGCTATATAAATACATTTGATTTGATTTGACCCCTGCAGTCCGCTGCACAGAATGAGCAATTCAAGTCTACTCTTTTGCCTCGTGCAAAATTTGGTGATGCAGAAACGAGACCTTGTCTGGCTGTATAATTTAATTCTGGGAATATTTGGCCAAGGAAACATTTCTGGTTGTTCTCAGGGAATGTAAAACATTTAGGAAGCGAGAATTAAAACGGGATTGAGTGAAGAAGCAGCAAATTTGTTGAATGAGAAACTAATGAGCATGAGAGGACCTTATATTGTTCAGTCTAATATGTCTATTACTTACTTTTGTAGCTCTTCCATCAGAAGCACGCTTTTTGTAAGTAGTTTGGCCTAACTGTCCTTCACAAATTTAGCTGGAATTTTCCCCGAAAGGATTGGTGAAATATGATTGGGTGAAGATAGGCCTATGTCTATGACATCGCCCACTCTTGTTTTGCATTGCGCATAATATCAGAATTCAGATCTTCAACATCAACAGTATGCTTGGGCTACCACATCCGTAATCCTTATGATAAACAGGCCTATATTTTCATAAACATGAAGTTACTGCAAGAGATAGGGTTGGAATGTCTGACTGAAATACAGGATGTTGACAAATCTACCTTTTATATATATAAATTAGTGGTGTTTCAATTTGTTGATAAAATGCTGGACATGATTGTTTGGTTGCCGGTCAAAGGGCCAACATGCAGGACTGTCTAGCACAATCCGGGACATGTGGTCACCCTATTACCAGTCATGTTGAGCAGTTCATACACTGCATGTGGAAAGCAGTCTTCTATTTAATTTTACGTTTTTACATTTAAATCTGGATTGCTAAACTCATCTATTTGCACCAACAAATAGATAGATTTTGCTGTTGATGGGAGAAAATATGATAAATTATTTTCTCAATATGATCATACAAATATATATTTTTTTATAAATGTGGTTAACATCAATGGAAAGAGTGGTTGATTTAATTTTGTCCGTCCCCCACTCGCACGTATATGCACACGCACACCACGCCTTCCTTGCCTGCACGTTGGTTAGTAGAGTAGGCTGCCTACCACCGATGTCCATGTTCTCGCGGTGCTGCTCTCGTAAAGAAGCACTTGATGAAGCAGATGAGCCAGGATCTACCTTTTTTTATTTAACAGGGAATGAAAGTATACACTGCTAACTAACGCACGAAAACCTAGCGCTCATCAAGCTATTTCTACCACAAAGCACATGTAAAGAAAGAAAATAACTGAGAAAGCGGACACAATTTTGACAGAGTAATTTCAGGTGAGTGAGCAGCGCAGCGCGCACATTGGACATGTTATAATGTCAAACGTTAACTACGATATCTCAAGCATTTTCTGAATAAAAAACCTAGACATTTTTTTGGTGTCATTTTGTTCGGTTTCACTACAATTTGAATGGCTTTCTTGATGGACATTCTTCACTGCATGTTGCAGGTTTCAAAAAGAAGGTTAATTTGAGTTACAAGAATGGCGAATTTCAAAAAGCAATTTAACAATTCCATTTAATGTGAACACATGAAAGTGAATCGTTTTATAATTGTCTGAGACGTTTGAAAGGATTATAGAATTTGAAAAAAAAAAATACCGGAATCGGATGAAAATAGATACATTTTCATTAGAATATCGTTAGATTTGATTGCGTATCAAACAACTAATTAATAACTACATTCAAGCCAAAACTATTAATAATGCATGACTATTGGAAATGACACTGGTGACGTCATATTATGACCATGTGCACTTTTCCTTTCCCTAGTCAAAGTTTAAGGCACAGCATCTAATGCTGCAGCATTTCCCTCAACTCTGCAGGTTATAACAGTGTCCCTGTGTCCCTGTCACTTTATCCAGCAGATTAACATGTCATATAACACCCTTCTCACTTATCATCAGAGTGATTCCTCCTCATTCTTGATTCCACATGTAGACTTGCTGCTACCCTCTCAAGTGATTTTACTGTCTAAAAGGAGTCAGATTACTTCTGATATAGCAATACCGCACTGTTGGGTATCAGACGGCACCCTCCGACCCAAAGAGCATGTCCTCACATGCTCGTGGATGTCAAGCCTACGCAGGCTTGTGGATGTAACCCACTGTGCAAAAACTGCCATTTCAAAAAAAAATCTATGATGATGTTAAATCAACTTGGCAAGCTAATTGGATTTGCAAAAAGTCATCAACATAAGTGCATTTCATATTTTTGTAACCCAACTTTTAATCTATATCCAATGATATTGTTTATTTTTTTGTTAAGTTCACATTGAATTCACGTTATTTAACAACTCATCCAAATGTAAATTAAAACTAGACTTTGTACTGAGTCTGACCTCTTCCAACACCAACAAGGATAGTGAGCTTACCGCAGTGGTATTTGAACCTACAACCTTCTGTCCCGTAACCCAGTGTTCCATCGACTGTTCCACAAGAACTTGCTTGTGTTGCCTGTTACTCAGTACTTTGTTGAAGCACCTTTTGGCAGCGATTACAGCCTCAAGTCTTGGGTATAACGCTACTAGCTTGGCATACTTGTAGTTGGAGAGTTTCTCCTGTTCTTCTCTGCAGATCCTCTCAAGATCTGTCAGGATGGATAGGGAGCGTTGCTGCACAGCTATTTTCAGGTCTCTCCAGAGATGTTCGATCGGGTTCAAGCGCGGGCTCTGGCTGGGCCACTCAAGGACATTCAGAGACTTGTCCCAAAGCCACTCCTGCATTGTCTTTGCTTAGGGTTGTTGTCCTCAGACTTCGCCCCAGTCTGAGGTCCTGAGCTCTCTAGAACATGTTTGCATCAAGGATCTCTCTGTGCTTTACTCTGTTCATCTTTCTCTCGATCCTGACAAGACCTCCCAGTCCCTGCTGCTGGAAAACATCCCTACAGCATGATGCTGCCACCACCATGCTTCACCGAAGGGATGGTTCCAGGTTTCCTCCAGAAGTGACACTTAGCATTCAGGTCAAAGAGTTCAATCTTGGTTTCATCAGACCAGAGAATCTTGTTTCAAGGGGTCTTAATACTTTCCGAATGCACTGTATATGCAGTCACAGAGCAGGAACTTTATGTCAGTGGCTTGGCTGGAGCCATTGCGTATCACTAACCCTGTTTAATAGAGTTTCTATTGTTAATATAGTTTTTAATAATAGTGTCTATTGTGCCAGGTGCATCTTTCCATACAGCTGTACATGTAGGAGAATGGTATTTTTTATCCAGGTTTTCAGATCAGAATTTTTCTGGCCTGTCAGAAGAATAGTACATTTGATTTGCATCATCTGCCTCTCCTCGGAGTCTTGATCTTTAGTCCTTAATAACGCAGATTATTTTCCTCAGCTTTAGGAAATGCACACTTGTACAGTGGTTGCTCCACTAAAAAATGTGCCATTATGCTGCAGGAGTTAGAGGTAATTTGTGGTTTAGTACGATACCCTGCGTCACCACTTAATTACTCTAGACCAGCGCAAGGGGGAGTTAAAGCACAGATTATGCTTTTGGGTCCTACTGTGTGTCTGACAATGAATGGGCGACATAAACCTAAATAGAAATGGATAATTGTGCATGACTTCAGTATTACTAAAACTGTTGTTACACTAAGGTTATTTTATTTTGTTAGGATTATTTTGCTCTTACTGTAGTACTGTAGCCCACTCCCGACCATTCATATTGTACAGCGCCTGAGTGGTGCAGAGGTCTAAGACTGTGTTGTTACAGATGCTTGTTCAATACCTGTGCCAGCCTCGACTGGGAGACCCATGAGATGACTGTAGGTTTTTGGTTTCTCTCCCTCTAAAAACAGAAATAAATCATTCTAAATAACAAACTGGCTTTACTTACAAATTAGTAACAATGTCTCACCCCATGTTCAAGAGTGGCCTTTTTCTCACTCATTTTACATTATTTGTAAACAAAATCATCTCCAAAATGTTATTTTTTAAAGAAAGCAATTATTATTATTAATTTAGAATTGGACAGTCACACAGATATATTATTAACCCTTTTATTACCAGGACAATATATATATATTGGTCTTGGCTCCATAGTGGTGCACAATGGGGTTGACCTGCAGTTCTCCAGCTGTATCTACTTCTCCAGCTGTATCCACTGAAAGCGCGCAAGGTTCAAGGCACGAAGGCAGGGGGCACGGGATGGGCCGCACAGAAGATGGACCTAGCCCATGAGGAAGGGAGGAGGAGGAAGTGGGTAGCACAGAGCAACACTTTAAGGGGCATTGCACTAATAATGGTGCTGACTAAGGAAACATTTCCTCTGTTCTTAGTGCCAGTCTGCACGTTCAAACTAAAACAATGTAACTAATAATGGCATCTTTATGCTTTTGATAATAAAATAATGATACAAATACTCTATCAAAATGTTTATTTATTCCCATAGTTATAATTACTATCACTGAAATATTGGAAAAAAGTTGTCTAATGAAGGTAAACAAATAGTTGCTTACTGGAAAATACTCTTTCAAACACACATGGTCAAGTTGTACAGCGCCATTATGGCTATTAGCAGGTAGCTGGACAATAAACTTTCCTCGGAGGGTAGGGGGAGAATTCTATCTTGAAATATATTTCTTAGTTAGGTTGGCTGTATCACAACCGGCCGTGATTGGTTGCAATTTCAGTTTAACTTCTTGAAACTCCCCATCCCGGATCCGGGTTTGTGACTAAAGCCTCAGGCTCATTAGCATAACGCAACGTTAACGATTTCTGAAAATCGCAAATAAAATGAAAATAATGCGTCTGCTCTCAAGCTTAGCCTTTTCTTAACAACACTGTCATCTCAGATTTTCAAAATATGCTTTTGAACCATAGAAATTGACTAATTTGTGTAAGAGTATGCAAAGCTAGCATAGCATTTTGAGTAGCATTTAGCACGCAACATTTTCACAAAAACCAGATAACCAAATAAATAAAATCATTTACCTTTGAAGAGCTTCTGATGTTTTCAATGAGGAGACTCTCAGTTACATACCAAATGCGCAGTTTTTCCTGAAAGCGTCTGTGTGTAGGAGAAATCGTTCCGTTTTCTACATTGCGTCTGGCTACCGAAACGAACCGAAAATTCAGTCACCTACAACGTAAAACTTTTTCCGGATTAACTACATAATATCGACCGAAACATGGCAAACGTTGTTTGGAATCAATCCTCAAGGTGTTTTTTCACATATCTCTTCATTGATATGCAGTTCGTGGAAGCTTGCTTTCCTCTCTGTATCCCATGGAAAAATACTGGCAGGTGACTTTTGCGCACCAATTTCGGCGCAGGACACCGGGCGGACACCTGGTAAATGTGGTCTCTTATGGTCAATCTTCCAATGATCTGCCTACAAATACGTCACAATGCTGCAGACACCTTGGGGAAACGACAGAAAGGACAGGCTCATTCCTCTCGCATTCACAGCCATATAAGGAGACAATGGAAAACAGAGCCTCAAAAATCCTTGTCATTTCCTGGATGCCATCTCATCTTGGTTTTGCCTGAAGCTCACGTTCTAGGGCACGCACAGAGAATATCTTGGTATTTCTGGACACGTCAGAGTGTTTTCTTTCGAATGCTATCAATTATATGCATAGTCGAGCATCTTTTTGTGACAAAATATCTTGTTTAAAACGGGAACGTTTTTCATCCAAAAATGAAATAGCGCCCCCATAGATGTAAGAGGTTAATCCACCAGAAAAGACAAAACAAATAATACAACAAAAAGTATTATTATTATGTATCACATCCAACTGTGAGTGGGAGTCCCATAAGGCAGAGCACAATTGGTCCAGCATTTCTCTCCCTCTAAGAACAGAAATAAATGTTTTGGCCTTTACAAATATTATTTTGGCCTTTATTCAGATTACAATCGCTCACTTTATTTTAAAAAACAACAACGAAATAACCTAAAATATTGCTATATATTGTCAAGTTGATGGCACTGTCATATAGGGGCACCTACATAAAGCTGAGTGACTCACTCATTCATGGCTTTGGATCAAAATAAATAAGTACCAACATTCTTTCGGATAGTCTTTAATAAAGAAATGTTTTGGTTATCCTGACCTGGACACCATGTGGGCTATTAGCAGGACAATATACCTTTACCAACACCTCTCTGTAGTTTGATACTTTGTGGATGGGGGCTCCCCACTGACGCAGCTGTCACTGCATCGCAATGCAAAATGACAGATACCCGTTGTGGCCGCCACCGGGAAACCCATGAGGCGGCTTTTGGTTTTAATTTAGAATCCTCCAATCCTCTACATGTAATTATTGGACGGAGAGTCACATCACATTTTTCGATATACTGTAGGCCTACAGTAGATGACATGAGTCTCACAAATGTTGAATAATGTCCTGTAAAGTGGTGTATACAGTGGGGCAAAAAAGTATTTAGTCAGCCACTAATTGTGCAAGGTCTCCCACTTAAAAAAAATGAGAGGCCTGTAATTTTCATCATAGGTACACTTCAACTATGACAGACAAAATGAGAAGAAAAAATCCAGAAAATGACATTGTAGGATTTTTAATGAATTTATTTGCAAATTATGGTGGAAAATAAGTATTTGGTCAATAACAAAAGTTTATCTCAATACTTTGTCATTGCCTACAAAGGTTATATAACAGAGGTCAAACGTTTTCTGTAAGTCTTCACAAGGTTTTCACACACTGTTGCTGGTATTTTGGCCCATTCCTTCATGCAGATCTCCTCTAGAGCAGTGATGTTTTGGGGCTGTTGCTGGGCAACATGGACTTTCAACTCCCTCCAAAGATTTTCTATGGGGTTGAGATCTGGAGACTGGCTAGGCCACTCCAGGACCTTGAAATGCTTCTTACGAAGCCACTCCTTCGTTGCCTGGGCGGTGTGTTTGGGATCATTGTCATGCTGAAAGACCCAGCCATGTTTCATCTTCAATGCCCTTGCTGATGGAAGGAGGTTTTCACTCAAAATCTCACGATACATGGCCCCATTCATTCTTTCCTTTACACGAATCAGTCGTCATGGTCCCTTTGCAGAAAAACAGCCCCAAAGCATCATGTTTCCACCCCCATGCTTCACAGTAGGTATGGTGTTCTTTGGATGCAACTCAGCATTCTTTGTCCTCCAAACACGACGAGTTGAGTTTTTACCAAAAAGTTCTATTTTGGTTTCATCTGACCATATGACATTCTCCCATATGACATTCTCCCAATTCTCCCAATCTAAGCAGGGGGACACGTCTGGAACTGCAGGATTTGAATCCCTGGTGGCGTAGTGTGTTACTGATGGTAGGCTTTGTTACTTTGGTCCCAGCTCTCTGCAGGTCATTCACTAGGTCCCCCCTTGTGGTTCTTCACCGTTCTTGTGATAATTTTGGCCCCACGGGGTGAGATCTTGCATGGAGCCCCAGATCGAGGGAGATTATCAGTGGTCTTGTATGTCTTCCATTTCCTAATAATTGCTATCACAGTTGATTTCTTCGAAACCAAGCTGCTTACCTATTGCAGATTCAGTCTTCCCAGCCTTCCCAGCCTCTACAATTTTGTTTCTGGTGTCCTTTGACAGCTCTTTGTTCTTGGCCATAGTGGAGTTTGGAGTGTGACTGTTTGAGGTTGTGGACAGGTGTATTTTATACTGATAACAAGTTCAAACAGCAGCCATTAATTCAGGTAACGAGTGGAGGACAGATGAGCCTCTTAAAGAAGAAGTTACAGGTCTGTGAGAGCCAGAAATCTTGCTTGTTTGTAGGTGACCAAATGCTTATTTTCCACCATAATTTGCAAATAAATTCATAAAAAATCCTACAATGTGATTTTCTGTATTTTTTTTTCTCATTTTGTCTGTCATAGTTGAAGTGTACCTATGATGAAAATTACATCTTACATCTTACATCCTCTCATCTTTTTAAGCAGGAGAACTTGCACAATTGGTGGCTGACTAAATACTTTTTTGCCCCACTGTATCTATTTATTTAAAGAGCATATTGAAGTTAGAAGCAATAGGATTTGAAGCAAAGCCTACAACTATTTTAGCACCGTTTTGTGCTGCTCTGAGACAAGCATGGGGACTCGACTTGATAAATCAATGAGATTTTTATTTTCACTGAGTCTCCCTTTGGGTATTCATTAGACCTACAATTAGGGTGTAGAAATATTATGCTCTTGGTGTAACCTTTTTATTTAACGAGGCAAGTCAGTTAAGAACAAATTCTTATTTACAAGGACTAGCTACTTCTTCCTCCCCATCGGGGAATTGAACCCCAGTCCCCCACATAACACAGGGATTCTTTAGCTAAATAGCTAAGTACTGTAGCCTTCTCCTGACCGCCAAGTTGTACAGTGCCATAATTTCCATTCCATCCTAACAGAAACCCAGAGGGTTTTTTGTTTGTCTTGGAATATATACACAATAATATTAATCTAATTAATTAAACAAACATTTTTCAAATCAGTCCCATATACTATGTTCTTACAAAAAAGGTTTTAAATTCTCTTGTACAGCTACTCTTGAAGGCTGTCAAATGCTTCTCAAAGATACCCTCTGGTGGTCAAACTAGCACTAACTAGCATTAATTGTACCATGCAAGCTGTACAGCAGTACGCTGCAACTTTTAAAGGACGCACCACTGTGGTGTATTTGAGGTATGAAAGGGCGTCTAAAGTTTTTGTAATTTCGACTTAACTTCAGACTTGATTTGTCAGAACGAAAAATGTACCATTAATTATAATCCACATTTCCTGCTGCTGCAGGATTATTTCCCTGCTGTGAGAAACTGGTCCAATTAAGATAGCGCATCTGTAAGTGTTTTGTGATGAAGATAATGTTTGAAAAACACTTCAATAGAGAGGCGGACACTGCCTTCTGTTCTGTCCCCTCTGTACATGTAGCATGCTTTGTGTTGGTTTCCATGACGGCTGAGTAGTGGTTGTGTTTTAATGTGTCCAGCCGACATTATGTAACATTCAAGCTTAATGTGTCAGACACGAGAAGGGAGAGAGGCTGTTGTTTTTTCTTAATTAACATCGAATGTGAAGGCTATATTTCTGAACTACCAAAATCTCAAGTAGTAGTCTCTAGCAAACAGGTGTGAATTACCGATCTATGTAATGATTTTGAAACCCCACCCCCACAACTATCCTATTAAAAGCAGTGTATATGTATTTAGCTTTTTTGGCACAGGTCTTTAGGAACTAGACTTCGCACGGTCCACGGATCGACTCCCGCATCAGCTGTTCTCGCTCTCTTGACATATGTTGGCTATATTTTCAACTAAGGTTGGGCAGTATTCCGATTTTCATACCTTCATACCGTTCCTTTACCAAACCAGGGTATACAGTATTACTGGCAGTGCCTCTGTACAGACTCAATCAGAGAATATGGAGAGAAGCAGTCACCTATTTCCTTTGCTAAATGGCTGTAAGGGAAATCACATCTCCCCAATGACACCACTGCCAAGGTCAGTTTGATCAAAATTCCCATGGGTGACAATTAATGGCTTGGAAATCATAATGTAGCCTATTATTAAAGCATGTGTAGCCAAACACCAGCCTGGTTATGTATGAGGGTTGAAGGCCCTTGACTGCGCAACATGACAACAGCTATTCACATTTTAATATTAAGTTAAATGAGATTTGTTACATTGGATTAAGTCATGTCCCAATCAACATAAGTGCACATTTGCCTGAAGTCACTTACTGTCACCATACTGTAATGTCTGCAATAACAGCTTCTTCTGGGAAGCATATTCTGGGTAATTATTGGTGTGCGTGTGCGTGTGTGTGTGTGTGTGTGTGATATTTACTTAAAATATAATTAATATATTCAAATGTCTGTACTTTTCTTGAGGGAAAATCCGGAAAACAAGTGATCAGCGTAAGGCAATTGGAGTGGAAATAATATCCTTAGCCAATCAAAGAACACAAACTTAAAGCCCTTTTTACCGGCAATAAAATGAGAGAAAATACTGATGTCTAAGTAAATCCTCACACCCTACTGAAAGTGTTGCAGAGATCTGAGTCAAGATGAGTGAATCTATACTGAACAAAAATATAAACACAACATATATAGTGTTGGTTCTATTGTTTCATGAGCTGAAATAAAATATCCCAGAGAATTTACATACTCACAAAAAGCGTATTTTTCTCAAATTTGGTGCACAAATTTGTTTACATCCCTGTTAGTGACCATTTATCCTTTGCCAACATAACCCCTCCGCCTGATAGGTGTGACATATCAAGAAGCTGATTAAACAGTATGATTATTATTGGGGCGGCAGGGTAGCCTAGTGGTTGGAGCGTTGGACTAGTAACTGGAAGGTTACAAGTTCAAACCCCTGAGCTGACAAGGTACAAATCTGTCGTTCTGCCCCTGAACAGGCAGTTAACCCACTGTTCCTAGGCCGTCATTGAAAATAAGAAATTGTTCATAACTGACTTGCCTGGTTAAATAAAGGTAAAAAAATAAATATGTAACAGTATAACTTTGGACTGTCCCCGCACCCATACCCAGGTGCGAACCAGGGACCCTCTGCACACATCAACAACCGTCACCCACAAAACATCGTTACCCATCGCTCTGCAGAGCAAGGGGAACCACTACTTCAAGGTCTCAGAGCAAGTGACGTCACCAATTGAAACGTTATTTAGCACAGCTAACTAAGCTAGCCGTTTCACATCCGTTACAGGTGCACATTGTACTGGGGACAATAAAAGGCCACTCTAAAATGTGCAGTTTTGTCACACAACACAATGCCACAGATGGCTCAAGTTTTGAGGGAGCATGCAATTGGCATGCTGACTAAAGGAATGTCCACCAGAGCTTTTGCCAGAGAATTTAATGTTAATTTCACTAAAATGTCATTTTAGAGAATTTGGCAGTACGTCCAACTGGCCTCACAACGCCAGCCCAGGACCTCCACATCCAGCTTCTTCACTTGCAGGATCGTCTGAGACTAGCCACCCAGACAGCTGATGAAACTGTGGATTTGCACAATCAAATAATTTCTGCACAACTGTCAAAAACGGTCTCAGGGAAGCTCGTCTGCGTGTTCGTTGTCCTCACTAGGGTCTTAACATGACTGCAGTTCGACATCAGAACCGGTTTCAGTGGGCAAATGCTCACCTTAACAACTTCTTAGGGCTGCAATCCCGTTAACGGGATCAATATGACAACAGCCAGTGAAAGTGCAGTGTACCATATTCAAAACAACAGAAATCTCAATTACAATTCCTCAAACGTGTATTTTATACCGTTTTTAAAGGTAATCTTGTTGTTACTCCCACCACAGTGTCCAATTTCAAATAGGCTTTACAGCGAAAGCACCACAAAGGATTATGTTAGGTCACCACCAAAAATTCAGCCATTTTTCCAGCCAAAGAGAGGAGCCACAAAAAGCAGAAATAGAGATAAAATCAATCACTAACCTTTGATGATCTTCATCAGATGACACTCATTGGACTTCATGTTACACAATACATGTATGTTTTGTCGGATAACGTTCATATTTATATAAAAAAAATCTCAGTATACATTGGCGCGTTACATTCACTAGTTCCAAAAACATCCAGTGATATTGCAGACAGCCACATCATTTTACAGAAATACTCATAATAAATGTCGATAAATACAATTGTTAGACATGGAAATATAGATATACCTCTCCATAATGCAACCGCTGTCAGATTTTTTAAAAACTTTACGGAAAAGCAAACCATGCAATAATCTGACACGGCGCTCAGAAAAAAAGAAAAAAAAAGATCTACCATGTTGGAGTCAACAGAAGTCAGAAATAACATTATAAATATTCCCTTAAATTTGATGATCTTCATCAGAATACACTCCCAGGAATCCTAGTTCAACAATAAATGTTTGTTTTGTTCGATAATGTCCATTATTTATGTCCAGGTAGGTTCTTTTGTTAGTGCATTTAGTACACAAATCCAAACGCTCGTGCAGGTCCAGACAAACGTACGACGAAAAGTTCAAAAAATTATATTACAGGTCTTAGAAACATTTCAAACTAAGTATAGAATCAATCTTTAGGATGTTGTTATCATAAATCTTCAATAAGGTTCCAACCGGAGAATTCCATTGTCTGTAGAAAAGCCATGGAACGCAGGTCGCTATCATGTGAAATGCGCTTGACCAGGACCTGGCTCTCTGCCAGACCACTGACTCAAACAGCTCCCATCCAGCTCCACATCACAGTAGAAGCCCTCATTCAAGTTTCTAAAGACGGTTGACATCTAGTGGAAGCCTTAGGAAGTGCAACATAACCAATATCCCACTGTGTATTCAACAGGGGCTGGGTTGAAAATCGACCAACCTCAGATTTCCCACTTCCTGTTTGGATTTCTTCTCAGGTTTTTGCCTGCCAAATGAGTTCTGTTATACTCACAGACATAATTCAAACAGTTTTAGAAATGTCCGAGTGTTGTCTATCCAATACTAATAATAATATGCATATATTGGCAACTGGGACTGGGGAGCAGGCCGTTTACTCTGGACACCTTTCATCCAAGCTACTCAATACTGCCCCTGCAGCCATAAGAAGTTAAATGGCCTCTGGCACCCTGTAGAAGTGTGCACTTCACGGATAAGTCCTGGTTTCAACTATATCGGGAACTGTATGGGGTTGTGAGGGCGAGCGTTGTGAACAGAGTGCCCCATGGTGGCAGTGGGGTTATGGTATGGGCAGGCATAAGCCATGAACAACGAACACAATTGCATTTTATCGATGGCAATTTGAATGCAGAGAGAGACCGTGATGAGATCCTGAGGCCCATTGTCGTGCCATTCATGCGCCGCTATCACCCCATGTTTCAGCATAATGCACAGCCCTATGTAGCAAGGATCTGTACACAATTCCTGGAAGCTAAAAATTGTCCAGTTTTTCCATGGCCTGCATACCCACCAGACATGTCAGCCATTGAAGAGGAGTGGGACAACATTCCACAAGCCACAATTCTATGAGAAGGAGATGTGTCGCACTGCATGAGGCAAATGATTGTCACACCAGATACTGACTGCTTTTCTGATCCATGCCCCTACTTTCTTTAAGGTATCTGTGACCATCAGATGCCAGTCATGTGAAATTGATAGATTAGGGACTAATTAATTTATTTAAATTGACTGATTTCCTTACATGAACTGTAACTTAGTAAAATCCTTGAAATTGCATGTGCCATTTATTTTTGTTCAGTGTACAAAAAGCTCAAGTTTAAGGGGAACTTCAAATGATGGCAATTTGTGTTTCATTCCAGTGCATATAGATACAGTGCATTCAGAAAGTAGTCAGATCCCTTGACTGTTCCCACATGTTGTTACGTTACAGCCTTATTCTAAAATGGATTCAATTGTTTTTTTCCCTCAATCTACACACAATACTCCATAATGACAAAGCATATTTATTAAAAATATTAAATTGAAATATCACATTTTGCATAAGTATTCAGACCCCTTTACTCAGTACTTTGTTGACGTGCCTTTGGCAGCGATTACAGCTTCTTGTGTATGATGCTACAAGCTTGGCACCTGTATTTAGGGAGTTTCTCACATTCTTTTCTGCAGACCCTCTCTGCACAGCTATTTAGAAGTTAGATTGGGTTCAAGTCTGGGCTCTGGCTGGGCCACTCAAGGACATTGAGACTTGTCCCGAAGACACTGCTTTGTTGTCTTGGCTGTGTGTTTAGGGTCGTTGTCCTGTTGGAAGGTGAACTTTCGCCCCCGGTCTGAGGTCCTGAGCGCTCTGGAGCAGGTTTTCATCAAGGATCTCTTTGTACTTTGCTCTGTTCATTTTTCCCTCGATCTTGTCTAGTCTACCAGTCCCTGCCACTGAATAACATCCCCACAGCATGATGGTGCCACCACCATGCTTCACCTTAGGAATGGTGCCAGGTTTCCTCCAGATGTGACGTTTGGCATTCAGGCAAAGAGTTCAATCTTGTTTCTCATAGTCTGAGAGTCTTTAGGTGCCTTTTGTCAAACTCCAAGCGGGCTGTCATGTCCCTTTTACTGAGGAGTGGCTTCCGTCTGAAACTACCATAAAGGCCTGATTGGTGGAGTGCTTTAGAGATCATTGTCCCTCTGGAAGATTCTCCCATCTGCACAGAGGAATTCTGGAGTTCTGTCAGCGTGACCATCAGGTTCTTGGTCACCTCCCTGACCAAGGCCCTTCTCCCCCGATTGCTCAGTTTGGCTGGGCGACCAGCTCTAAGAAGTCTTTGTGGTTCTAAACTTCTTCCATTTAAGAATGATGGAGGCCACTGTCTTCTTGGGTACCTTCAATGCTACAGACATTTTTTGCTACAGAAATGCTACAGATCTGTGCATCGACACAATCCTGTCTCTGAGGTTTACGGATAATTCAGTCGACATGGCTTGGTTTTTGCTCTGACATGCGCTGTCAACTGTTGGACCTTTTATATAGACAGGTTGAATTTACCACAGGTGGACTTCAATGAAGTTGTAGAAACATCTGAAGGACGATCAATGGAAGCAGGGTGCACCTGAGCTCCATTTCGAGTCTCCAGTCTCATAGCAAAGTGTCTGAATACTTATGTAAAAACTTTTATATTAATTTGCAAAGAATTCTGACAACCTGTTCACTAGGTTGAGGGGGAAAAACTATTTTGTAAATTTAAGAATTGTAACTTTAAAAAATTGGAGAAAGGGAAGGGGTCTGAATACTTTCCGAATGCACTGTATGTAAATCTTCAACTAGTCATTGATTGCCATTGGATAACTAGAGAGAGCTGTGAAAGACTACAGACAGCTATCAGTTTACCTTCCATGAAACCTGGTCTGATAAGGTTAAACCACAATAGCTAATTAGTGTCCTGGTTTTACAGTAAAGTGTTTACATTCATAGAAATAACAGTGAACAAGAAAAAAATTGTTCACGTCATACTTCATGTGCTTGTAGATAAAAATACATTTTAAATTGGGTTATAGCTGATGAGTACTCACTATTAAATATATTTGAAGGTACTAAAATCATTCCATGAAGGACCTCCTATTTTGATCTTTTGATGCGAGACCAAACATTTTTTTGTACTGCATCCAAACCCAGTGAGGCGTGCATGACGAGACTAGCCAACCACTAAATTTAGCTCTGTTCCTGTACAACACAGTGTGGACGGGCAATGCGTCTATCTCCCCCTCCTCACTGTACCCCTGACGCTTATGTAGGACTTGGTAACCACGGCAACAAACAACATCTGAACAGAATGGTCAGATCAGACGGTAAAGCGTGAAGAAGAGGGAATAAAGATCTCTGACTTAAAACAATAAGTCAGAAGCTTCCATCCTGTCAACAGCAGATCAAACAGGTAAAGAGGAGCTTCACACACCTGCTTGATGCAGAGATCTCTCGCTGTTCTCTTCTCACCAGTGATTTCATGCCGTTTTAGGATTTCCTTGCTGTTGTGTAATGATCAAACGTGTTTGGTTTTCTGTTGTCCTAGGTGCTGATGGTACCAATCTATGTTTTTGTTTTATACTAAATCTAGTGTGCATTGAGGTTGATTTAATCAAAGTCCACCAAGTGGGGGGTGAAATACATGCAATGGTCATAGCGTTCTGAAAGGCAACGTCTGTTTCCTAGCTTGGTGTTGTGCATGACCATCTGTTCCCTGCCACCAGTGCTTCACAAGAATTAACCTTTGAAAGTTCCAAGCTCATGCCAGGGATCAGGGGCATGTCTGTGGCTGGTGGCCAAGCATCGACCTGCATCAGACCTTGGAGAAGAATTTACATTTTAGTCATTGAGCAGACGCTCTTATGCAGAGCAACTTATATGAGTAATTCGGGTTAAGTGCCTTGCTCAGAGGCACATCGACACATTTTTCACCTAGTTGGCTCGGGATTCAAACCAGTGACCTTTCAGTTACTGGCCCAGTGTGTCACGTTCTGACCTTTATTTCCTTTGTTTTGTCATTATTTAGTATGGTCAGGGTGTGAGTTGGGGTGGGCAGTCTATGTTTGTTTTTCTATGATTTGGGTATTTCTATGTTTCGGCCTAGTATGGTTCTCAATCAGAGGCAGGTGTCATTAGTTGTCTCTGATTGAGAATCATACTTAGGTAGCCTGGGTTTCACTGTGTGTTTATGGGTGATTGTTCCTGTCTCTGTGTTTGCACCAGATAGGGCTGTTTTGGTTTTTTCACATTTCTTTTGTTAGTTTATTCATGTATTGTGACTTTATAAATTAAACATGAATAACCACCACGCTGTGTTTTGGTCCGCCTCTCCTTCAAGTAAAGAAAACCGTTACACAGTGCTCTTAACCGCTAAGCTACCTGGTTATTGTATGGTACTTACAGTAGTATTATGTGGCTGTGTATTACACTGAAAAAAGTATATAAACGCAACAAGTTAAAAAATGTATAAGGAAATCAGTCATTTGAAATAAATTCATTAGGCCCTAATCTATGGATTTTACAAGACTGGGAATACAGATATGCATCTGTTGGTCACAGAGGCCTTAAAAAAAGGTAGGGGTGTGGATCAGAAAACCAGTCAGTATCCGGTGTGACCACCATTTTCCTCATGCAGTGCAACACATCTCCTTTGCATCGAGTTGATCAGGCTGTTGATTGTGGCATGTGGAATGTTGTCCCACTCCTCTTCAATGGCTGTGCAAAGTTGCTGGATATTGGCGGGAACTGGGACACGCTGTCATATACATTGATCCCAAACATACTCAATAAGTGACATGTCTGGTGAGTATGCAGGCCATTGAAGAACTGGGACATTTTCAGCTTCCAGGAATTGTGTACAGATCCTTGTGACATGGGGCCGTGCATTATCATGCTGAAACATGAGGTGATGGCTGTGGATGAATAGCACAACAATCGGCCTCAGGATCTCGTCACGGTCTCTCTGTGCATTGACATCACGGTATCCCTGCCCATACCATAACCCCACCACCACCATGGGGCAGTTGGATGTACTGCCAAATGATCTAAAATTATGTTGGAGACGGCTTATGGTAGAGTAATATTGCATTATCTGGCAACAGCTCTAGTGGACATTCCTGTATTCAGTGTGCCAGTTGCAGGCTCCTTCAACCTGAGATATCTGTGGCATTGTGTTGTGCAACACCTTTTATAGTCCCCAGCACAAGGTGAACCTGTGTAATGATCATGCTGTTTAATCAGCTTCTTGATATGCCACACCTGTCACATCGATGGATTATCTTGGAAAAATATAAATAAATGCTCACTATAACAGGGATGTAAACACGCTTTTGTGCACATGGAAAATTTCTGATATCTTTTATTTCAGCTCATGAAACATAGGACCAACACTTTACATGTTGTGTTTTATAGTTTTGTTCGGTGTATGAAATGAGCTATGGAAACAACTAGGGATGCACGATATATCAGTGAGCATATCAGAATCGGATGATATTAGCTAAAAATGGCAACATTGGCATCGGCCCGATGTCTGTCTAGTTTAGCGCCGATATGCAAAACCGATGTCAAAGCTGACGTGCATACCTATATAATGTATATACCTATATAACGTAAGTAGATGACATAATGACGCCGCGAAAAAAACACACTACAAGAGAACAAAACCAGAAAAATACTGAACTCACACTTCCAACAACTAAACAAGTTCAAGTCGAGCACTCATTTGAAGGAGTAAGATGACTGTGATGCCTAAGACAAATTTTTACTTGCAATCATAAGCGGGCGTTAGACTCTGTTCCTTTTTTCTTCCTTTCTTTGTTGGATTATAACAAGATATAATGAGGACTACATGAAGTATGTCTTGCATTACATTTACATTTAAGTCATTTAGCAGACGCTCTTATCCAGAGCGACTTACAAATTGGTGAATTCACCTTCTGACATCCAGTGGAACAGCCACTTTACAATAGTGCATCTAAATCATTTAAGGGGGGGGTGAGAAGGATTACTTTATCCTATCCTAGGTATTCCTTGAAGAGGTGGGGTTTCAGGTGTCTCCGGAAGGTGGTGATTGACTCCGCTGTCCTGGCGTCGTGAGGGAGTTTGTTCCACCATTGGGGGGCCAGAGCCCCCCTAATGTAATGGACATTAAAAAAACGACTTGTCTTGCGTTATATTTAGGTTGTTTTCTCAATGTTTTTTTTTTTTTGAACAATTGAATCCAATGAACTGAGCAGGCTGGGCTGACATGCTTATAGCCTTGCTAGGACTTTCAAATATGAGCATGCATTTATAAGATTGTGCCGTTTTATTATTTCAATTGATATTATCTATTGTTGTTACAATTTCTTTTTTTCTGACTATTTTCCATGTTACTTGGTTAGTTCTCTTAAGCATCCTCATGTTATCATGGGACTGCCCATATTTCCCTCTGGCCAATGCCAATTGGTGGCCAAGAGTTTGCCTTAGGATGCAAAGGTGCGTCCTTTGCGTTCTCTGCCTTCGCTCAATTTGAAATTATTTCAATAGCAAAAGAAGACCAGCCTTCTGAATCAGCAACAGTGAAGGGCTTCCCCATCCTGAAAAGGAGAGGAATATTTTATCATATTGAAATTATTGATTCTATTGAAAAAGCTGCATGTTTTCTACTAAGGGGTAATAAGTGGCTTTTTATTATCTTCAGCAAGTTAGGTGAGAACACAGTCTACTTTTGCTTCCATAAATTTCATAAAAGGGACACTGTGTGTCTCCTTTAAACAGAATATGCACTGACAGTTTTCTGTCACAGTCAACAGACTGACAATCTTATTATCCTAGACCTAATCTTTGCTATTGTGCCAATGTCCATCCATTTTCAATTCATTTGAATGCTTTGTCTCCTAACACAGTTTTTTTAGGACCCATACAAGCAATGAAAGACCTGAATGGCCCACAATTTCTAAAGTGAATTAATTCCCGACAATGACCATACAAACAGGAGGGTAATACACTAAATGGGGAGAGATGGGACATGGTTTTGGATGTTGGGAGCATTGGCCTTGTGGCATTATGCTACAGTATGTAATGAATGACGTTTCATTCCCTTCCAATGATTAAAATACAAACAAGAAGAAACATAGAAATTGACCTTGTTTAATTTTAGGTGAGCATTTATTCCAGTGTTAATGATTTGTTTCCTCTTTCTGGTCATCCATCGATCTTTTAACAATGATAATAATGTGCTGTGTGCTTATTTGTCCTATTTCACACCCGTTGACTCCAATGCTTCCCACAATTGTGTCAACTTGGCTGAGTATGTTCTTTCGGGTGGTGGACCATTCTTGATACACACTGGAAACTGTTGAGCATGAAAAACCCAGCAGCGCTGCAGTTCTTGAGCCAAACTGGTGCACCTGGCACCTACTACCATACCCCTTTCAAAGGCACTTAAATCGTTTGTCTTACCTATTCACCATCTTAATGGCACACATACACAATCCATGTCTCAATTTTCTCAAAAATCCTTCTTTAACCTGTTAACAAATGACATCAATAAGGGATTATAGCTTTCACCTGGATTCACCTGATAAGTTTGTCATGGAAAAAGCTTAAAGTTTTGAATACTTTTTGTATACACAGTGTATATTTATCATTTGTTTATGCTGTAGTTTTGTGGTTGTTGCATCCTGAATTATAGTCCTAAATAGACTTTGTTCCAGACTGTTGATATTGCTGTAAGGCAGAGTCTTTGACAAAGAACAATGTCTAACTTGTTTGTCTCAGTGGTGTTGTGACAAGACTTTTTGGGTATTCAGGATTGAGTTAGCACAGAGGCTCAGGCAATACAGCAAAGTATTATGAATGTTTTTGCATTATGCTAAGCATTATCTCTGTTAGCTATATCATACCCACTGATTCATGCTGTGTCTCGCAATCATTTTGTTTGCTGAAACGGATTTTAATTGTTGCTTTGCTAGGAAAACAAAATAATATAATAAAAAGCGAACAAGGGGTTTAAAACCAATTTCAAAAGTGACCCCTGAGCCGACACTTCACTATTAGAACAAGAGGCGCATAGCGAAACCGTAATGGGATTTTAGAACTAAGTGTCACAAGGCAGCATGTCATTACGAAGCAGTTATATAAGCTCATTTGGTGTGCGTGTTTGAGAAAATAGTAGATGCTGTAATACAGAGACAGTCAGGCAGGCAGCAGTTGTAGGGACCATTCCCCCAGGATCCATGCTAGGGAAGGGGGCTCAGCAGGAGAAGATTGGTACACTGTACTTTGGACTTCAAACCACTCACAAATCACCAGTTAGTGATGCTGAGCTCTGCAGCTTTCAGGTGCAAGATAAAGGAGGTGCATACTATAGTTAGTATATATGAATAACACAAGTATTGTAAATTATTACACATTATGTTAGCGTGTATGTATTTGGCTATACTCTTACACCTGCCTTCTTTTACCTGGATTTAAAGGAGAGTGCAGGAGGGGCTCCAGATAATGTATTGTGAACATGAAATATCTCCCATCTAACATTTTTCCTATTGTGTACGATATAGTGCTGAGGACGCAGTACTGAAATATTCATTAGATAATATACAGATACTCCCCCACTGGGAGGGGAGCGATTTTAAAACAATGATCCAGTTTAGGAGAAAGGGATAAGTGTAAAGGATACCTGTGGGCTGCCCTATCAGCTCCAACTCCCTAAAGTTCCCAGTTATCTAGGCCCTCCCCACAAACAGCCCAGCCCTCCTGGTTTACCTGTTTCCTGGCCATGCATTTTCCCCTGTGATGAGGTGCTGATGATGTAAAAGTGGGGTTTAGTGGTAATGCGCTAGGAGTTCAAAACTCATTATGGAAGAACAGCAGGTGTTGTGCTGGCCTCATCATACTGCCATTGTTTACAGATTGCTCGTTGTGGAAGCTTCCTTAGCCTGGCATCCTTGATCAACCAAACCTCAACTATTCGGTTTCACCAAAATAGCATTTCTCATTAATATACAATATCTCTAGGAACAACCGCTTACGATTTATCGGATTTAATCTGTCCTTCCCAATTAAATAAGCATTTTAAAATATGTTTTTACACAGGGTCTCTCATTTTCCACCTGTAGAAGTGGGTGATCACGTGAGCAATTACTCTCAAGTGACGGCGTGGTCTAGAATGGACTACAATGGCAGCCCACAGGCGGAAAATGGGATTGTTCCTAGAGATATTGAATATGTCTCTGTGGACGGGAAACTTTGTTTTGGTGAAACCGAATAGTTTAGGGTTGGTTGATCAAGGATGCTGGGCTACAGAGGCTTCTGCAATGAGCCACCTAAACAAATGGTTTTAAACATTTTTATTTAACCTTTTATTTAACTAGGCTCTTTGCAGGACGAGGGAAACTATAGAGCAACCAGAAACACATTTCCAGAGGCTTATTTTAGTGTATGTATGGAAGGGGTAAAGGGTAAAAACAAAAATGTGTGTACTCGCACACAAGCGGCTTATGAAAATGTGCTGGCAAACCTGCTGGCACCGCTCTTATATTATCTCTGTTATACAACCACCTAGACTATGGAATATAAATGCAATGTGCTGCAAGCTGACAGAGGATTACAGGCACAAACATACCGCTGCCGGTGTTGCTGCCAAAGGATAGCCACAAAATAAGAAGTTCATGAAGCTAATGCCTTTAAGACAAATATTTGGGGAGTGATGTCGAATATAAGGTAATCCAAAACCTATGGACTAAGGTTTTGACAGACTTGACCCACTTAAAGATCTATAGTGTTGTCCATTACAGAGCTGACTATCAAATGTACAGCTACAAACTAGATGGACATGACAATCATATGTCATCATCCCCGTTGTTTTCTAATTCTAAACTCTTTTGTTGTCGATTTTACAGTAGGATACATTTACAGTAGGCTACATTTACTAGAGGTACTGTAGAATCAGTGTAGATGACTTCTGTCGTGGAATTGGTTTGTCTCTCTTGTGGAGTGGGTCCGGATCAGTATACACAATGGACTAGTACCACTCTCTTTATGAATGGAAAATAGATATACAGTATCAAACAGAAATTATATTAGTATAGCTGCAGGAGATATGACAACACAGAACAAATGGCCCATGTATTTTTACCAGTTGCAGTAGTAGAATTGCATGAGGTGAGGCTGATTTACAGTTTATCAGCTTCACTGTGCTGTTCAGTCAACGAGTCAGGCAGTATGTATCTCTGGAGCCCTGATCCTGTAGTTATATAGTAATGAGTCCCACTGTGGCCCACACTACACTCATCCTCCTCTTCTCCTTTCCTCTGTCTTCATTCCAGGAACTCATTCTCTCCTTCCCGTGCAGATGATTGATTCACGACCTTAAACAGAACTATGCGCTCTTCTCTCTTGCTGCAAAGGGTTTGTTATTTCCCTCTCCTGGCTGATTACTATCAGTCTACCAGTCAGATGGAGATATTGCCTGCTCCGCTCCGAACCAACGCGGACAGGGCTGCTGCTAGAGTTGAAGCACCATGGGTACATGGAATTTAATTACTGCTTTGAAAGCTCTTGTAATGAACAGCCAAAAAAAACAGACTTCTCTGCCAGAGTGTAGACTGTGTAGATAGTTAATGGCTCAGGCTTTTTGTGAGTTTATTAGAAAGAAAAACAATTCTGGATGCAATCATTCTGGCTCTGAAATGATACTTCAGTCTTCTCTCCTGGCCCAGAGTGCTATTCTGGGAGATGGGCTCCTCTAGACAATGGAGTGTTCTTTACGTGGTCTAGTCCAGGGGTAGGCAACGACACTGAACAAAAATATAAACGCAATATGCAACAACTTACACTTCTTAAAAGGAAATCAGTCAATTGAAATAAATTCATTAGGCCCTAAGCTATGGATTCCACATGACTGGGAATACAGATATGCATCTGTTGGTTACAGATACCTTAAAAAAAGGTAGGGGTGATTCAGAAAACCAGTCAGTATCTGGTGTGACCACCATTTACCTCATGCAGCGCGACACATCTCCTTCGCATAGAGTTGATCAGGCTGTGAAGTGTTGTCCCACTCCTCTTCAATAGCTTTTTGAAGTGGCTGAATATTGGCGGGAACTGGAACACACTGTCGATCCAGAGCATCCCAAACATACTCAATGGGTGTTATGCTGGTGAGTATGCAGGACGGAAGAACTGGGATGTTTTCAGCTTCCAGGAATTGTGTACAGATCCTAGCTTATGCCTGCCCATACCATAACCCCACCTCCACTAAGGGCCACTCTGGTGGCTTATGGTAGAGAAATGAACATTAAATTCTCTAACAAAAGCTCTGATGGACATTCCTGTAGTCAGCATGCCAATTGCATGCTCCCTCAACTTGACATCTCTAGTATTGTGGTGAGTGACAGAACTGCACATTTTCAAGTGACCTTCTATTGTCTCCAGCATAAGGGGCACCTGTGTAATGTTCATGCTGTTTAATCAGCTTCTTGATAAGCCACACCTTTCAGGTATATGGACTATCTTGGCAAAGGAGACTTTCTCACCAACAACAATTTAAACAAATTTAAGAGAAATACGCTTTTTGTGCATATGGAACATTTGTTATCTTTTATTTCAACTCATGAAACATGGGACCAAAACTTTACACGTTGCGTACATTTTTTTTGTTCAGTGTAGATTCAGCCGCGGGATGATTTTTGTCAGAGTGGATGGTCGGGGGGCTGGATCATACTGTAAGTATAATCATTTGAAAATGACCACAGTTGAGCCAAAACATACCTTGATTACATTGAGACCAGTGATGTAGTGGTAAAAAAAGTGGGTAAACTATCAACTCCAGTGGGCGATTGGGGTAAGACGAACGACCACCGATATAAACCAACACATCTAACATTTTTAGAACTGTATTGCTTGATTGCACAGATTATCTTTTTTTAGTGAAGGTATTGCTTTACTCAACAGCCTCTATGTCTGCTTGCTTTCTCTCTCTCTGTCTCCTCCTGCATTGTAGCCTGCCTCAGCCTCACCACTGTCTGGCTCATCACTACACTCTGTAAAGCTATTTTAAAAATAGATTTTTACATACATGAGAATAATGTTACATTTTCTTTATATTTAAATTGTCTTTATAATTCACGACATTTTAGGTAATACAGGCTGTCCCAACACAATTATATAAAAGTACATTCTAACAGTGTAAAAGGCCCTTAGTTTACTCTAAAATGTTGTATTCTAGACCCATTTGAAGAGAAACAAGTTGTAAATGCTTTTGATAAGATTACAGATTCTCTCAGGGGAACCCACATTGATCCCTGACCTGAAGTTTGGGAACCACTGTACTACTAACATCTCTATGCTTACTTCTCTCTGCGTCTCCTTTGCCTCCTGCATTGCAACCTGCCTCACCACTGTCTTTCTCAGTACTCTGTAAAGCAAAGTTATTTTGTTATGAGAATTTATAGTTGCCGATCTTTTGTTAAGATTATAGGTAGCCTAATTTCAGTAAACTGCTCCTCATGAGGTCAAGCTTTGTTTCACATTAATTTCTAACTTCTAGCCACTTAGCTAGCTATATGTAGCGAGAGCCCTTGGCTTGAACTAACGAGTTAGCTGGCCACCTGACTGAACTATCAGCGGCTATTTTTACAAGTTGTTCACAAAGAATATGTTTTGGGGGGAGGGGGGGTCTGTTGACACAATAGGAGTCGAGGGATGTTTACAAAATGTATTTATGTCAAGCATCTCACAAACCCACTGTTTGCGGTGTCTGTACTTGCCAGCGTTGATGTGGACTGAGGTAGTATGTTTCCCGTCTCGGCCTGTGCCGTGGGCGAAGTTTGCCATTGGACAGAGTAGTGAATGCTCTGCTAACAAGGCAAATCCGGGAGAACATGCAAACATAAGGAGCATACCTGAATCATGATTCCACTCGTTCAGATAGGCAGGCGCGATTAGAACTCAGATCAAGAATATTAGCATTCTGAGGTTTAATCAACATTGGGAACGCAATAATAATGATAACTAAATAAAAAGGTGAGTAAATGCTATTTCACGAATAGAAAGTTACGTATATGGCGTTTACCCTCCACTACAGCCCTGATTGAGACACGATCGCATGTCTCTCTTTTTATTTGTGGGAATACTTGGGAACAGATTTCCTAAATTTAAAATAATTTTAAGCTTAATTCATAGTGATTTTGGTCTTTTTTGCAAAAATCTTTGGGGGGGGGGGGGCAAAAGAATCACTCGCAGCCCGGGTTTTGTCCCACTTTTCAGTGGAAAAGCAGGCTTTTGCTCAGCCGTGTTCTAATAAAGCACTTTCTCGAGTTGCTTGAAAATCTCAAATGGCTTAGGGGTCTTCCATTTAGAGAGAGTTATTCCTTCGGGTCCCATTGTTCAGAGCTTCAGACCCAGGTTAACATTTACCTAATGCCCATTACATCTCTAGCCTGGTCCCAGATTTTTTGTGCTTTTGCCTATTCCATTGTCATTGTAAAGCCATGACAATTCCATAAAGAGTTGGCAAGAGAACAGAAACAGACTGGCACCCATGCTATTAAATATCAGCGTGTTCCAAGACATTATTTACTTCTAATTTAACAGTATAATTTTAGACCGTCCCCTCGCCCATACCCGGGCGCGAACCAGGGACCCTCTGCACACATCAACAACAGTCACCCTCGAAGCGTCGTTACCCATCGCTCCACAAAAGCCACCGGGGAGGGGAACTACTACTTCAAGGTCTCAGAGCAAGTGACGTCACCGATTGAAACGCTATTTAGCGCGCACCGCTAACTAAGCTAGCCATTTCACATCCGTTACACTAACAATAGGTCACAAACACAGGAGATGTCCTCAATTTTCTGGTTTGAACCGTAATCAATAGACTCCTCTGCCTGTCTGTCAGTTTAGACATTTACCTGCTTCCCAGCCATGAGTGGATGTTCACACTGAGCAGCACCATAGAGAGATGCCCCATAGATCATGAATGATCGGTCTGATTGTTGTCAGAAGAAAATTTGTGTACTGTAGTGTATACCCAATGAGATTTTTTATCAATTCAATTACTCACCTAGATCTTCGCATTTCTGGTTGCTTCCTATACAATGGCTACTTTTTTTGGATGATAAACGTTGAAATTGCTGAAATAACGGACTACGTTTTTATTGCATACACTGTACTTGTACCCAGTGGCGGAAAAAGTCCTAAATTGTCATACTCGAGTAAAAGTTAAGATAACTTAAAAGGAAATGACTCAAGTAAAAGTCACCCAGTAAAATACTACTTGAGTAAAAGTCTAAAAGTATTTGTGTTTTAAATATACTTAAGAATCAAAAGTAAATGGAATTGCTAAAATGTACTTAAGTATCAAAAGTAAAAATATATTATATTAAGCAAACCAGACGGCACAATTTTCTTCTTTTTATTTTATTGACTCATAGCCAGGGGCACACTCCAACACTCAGACATAATTTACAAACAAAGCATTTGTGTTTAGTGAGTCCTTCAGATCAGAGGCAGTAGGGTTAACCAGGGATGTTATATTGTGTGTTATAAGTGTGTGAATTGGACCATTTTCCTGTCAAAATTTACTTTTGGGTGTCAGGGAAAATGTATGGAGTAAACCGTAAATTATTTTCTTTGGGAATGTAGTGAAGTAAAAGTTGGCAAAAATATAAATTATTAAGTACAGATACCCCAAAAAACTACTTAAGTAGTACTTTAAATTACTTTACACCACTGCTTGTACCTAACAATTGTTTTGCTCCTAATACAACAAGATTAGAACTGATTTGAAATCATGTGCCTTTACAGTAGCTATTACTGCAGCTTTGGTATAATGGTTCATTTACAAAGGCTAAATGCCTTTCCTGTTTATCATTCATTTTCCCATTGTTTCCTCATGTATTCGCGATCCTTCCATAAGGACGTGTTATTTTCCTCTACCACGGAGTGAAACTCGCATTGATTTTCCACCAGAGATGCGCCATCATTTTTCTTCTTTTAATAGGGACATGACTGATGACACTCCAATAAGATGGCACCTCAGTCAAATGCACTCTCCTCATCCTCCCACTTTATTTCACTCTGCATTCTACTGCCAAATCAACAGGGTTGTTCAGCAACCAGAAACCCATCCAGAGAGGATCATATTTATGTATTCAGGGAACTGTATGCTCTGTTCAGAAAGAACCAAATGTACTGCTGCTGATGGTGGTATGAATTGTCCAAAGCTGAATAGTGTGTACGTATTGGACCAGGGACATTTATGAACACCAATTCAGTTCCAAAATTAATTTTTAAAAGGTTGTAAATTGCCATTCTGCTTAATAGCTAAATGAAAACAGGAAGTTATCCTAAATTCATAAAAATCTCTATTACATTGAGACATTTGCCAGCTTGTCTTTTATTCCATGCATCCTTCCCCACTGCTACATCCTTTCAGAGTAGTCTCTCTGAGATACAGAGAGCAGACCAAGGTGGTAAAGGGCTGTCTGACTCACTATTGAGTGAAAAGAAAGCAGCCTTCCAGATTACTGGAGAGTTCAATATTTTTGCAGGAGAGTTCTTGTGAATAATGTTGAGTCCAAAGTGACGGGCATATATGACGGGCATATTCGATAAACACATTTTGAAAACGATAAGTGCATGATGTTCCTCTGCCTATTTTGTGCATGGATTGAAAGCATTGATTTAAAAACAACAAAAATCTGCAATTGTTAGTAATGATATGCTACATTCTTTGTCATAGCATTGCATATGCTGTATACATGCTGTATACATTATAAGTATCAGCAAGGTAATATACAATAGGCTTAGGTCATGGTGCTCTTAAGTTGTTTAGTAGTGAGGTGGAACTTGTTATCTACTGTTGTACAATGTGTACTATTATAGCAACAATATGCTATGTCTTGGTAACAGGTGGTGTTGGTGTGATCTCCCTGTGTAGCTGAGGAGCTGCCATGCCATTTGGCTGTTTGACACTCGGGGAGAAGAAGGATTACAACAATCCCTCAGAGGTGACTGATAAATATGACCTGGGACAAATTGTCAAATCGTGAGTATTCCTTCACAATGACTTACATTCCGTAGTCAGAGACTTTAACTAAATAGAAAAATAATGCTTCTTCCATTCAGTATAGCTTTTAGTGAAATGTTTATTTTGTTTGCTCTTGTGTGTGGTCCTTGTTTAGGGAGGAGTTCTGTGAGATCTTCAGAGCAAAGGACAAGAACACACTCAAAATGTTCACCTGTAAAAAGTTTCTGAAAAAGGATGGGAGGAAAGTGAGAAAAGCTGCCAAGAATGAGATCCTGATCTTGAAGATGTAAGTTACATTCAGTTTAGCTTGTGCATTATTTCAGAGCTTTACCCGTGGCATCTGGAATGCCACAGGAATCAAATCAATCAAATACAATTGTATTAGTCACATGTGCCGAATACAACAGGTATAGACCTTACAGTAAAATGCTTACTTATGAGCCCCTAACCATCAAAGCAGTTAAAAAAAATATGAGTAAGAACAAGAAATAAAAGTAACAAGTAATTAAAGAGCAGAAGTAAAATAACAATATACGACACAACAGTGTGGTGCCTGAATAGCAACCTTTCCCTCAACGTAACCAACAGAACAGTCTATGACTAGGGTGGCTGGAGTCTTCGATCATTTTTAGGGCCTTCCTCTGACACCACCTGATGTAGAGGTCCTGGATGGAAGGAAGCTTGGCCCCAGTGATGTAGTGGGCCGTATGCACTACCCTCTGTAGTGCCTTGCAGATGGGGGCGGAGCAGTTGCCATACCAGGGAATGATGCAATCAGTCAGGTGCTCTCGACGGTGCAGCTGTAGAACCTTTTGAGGACCTGAGGACCCAAGCCAAATCTTTTCAGTCTCTTGAGGGGGAATAGGTTTTATTGTGCCCTCTTCACGACTGTCTTGGTGTGTTTGGACCATGTAAGTTTGTTGTTGATGTGGACACCAAGGAACTTGAAGCTCTCAACCTGCTCCACTACAGCCCTGTCGATGACAATGGGGGCGTGCTCTGTCTTCTTTTTCCTGTAGTCCACAATCAAAGGAGATGTCTTGATCACGTTGAGGGAGAGGTTGTTGTCCTGGCACCAGGTCTCTGACCTCCTCCCTATAGGATGTCTTGTCGTTGTCGGTGTTCAGGCCTACCACTGTTGTGTCATTGGCCAACTTAATGATTGTGTTGGAGTCGTGCCTGGCCTTGCAGTCATGAGTGAACAGGGAGTACAGGAGGGGACTGAGCACGCATCCCTGAGATGCCTCTGCATTGAGGATCAGCGTGGCGCCCCCACCTGGGGGCGGCCCGTCGGGAAGTCCAGGATCCAGTTACAGAGGGAGGTGTTAAGTACCAGGGTCCTTAGCTTAGTGTTGAGCTTTGAGGGCACTATGCTGTTGAACGCTGAGCTGTAGTCAATGAATAGCATTCTCATATAGGTGTTCCTTTTGTCCAGTTGAGAAAGGGCAGTGTGGAGTGCAATAGAGATTGCATCATCTGTGGATCTGTTAGGGCTGTATACAAATTGGAGTGGGTCCAGTGTGTCTGGGATAATGATGTTGATGTGAGCCATGGCCAGCCTTTCAAAGCACTTCATTGCTATAGACGTGAGTGCTACGGGTCGGTAGTCATTTAGGAAAGTTACCTTCGTGTTCTTGGGCACAGGGACTATTGTGGTCTGCTGTTGGTATTACAGACTCAGACAGGGAGAGGTTGAAAATGTCAGTGAAGACACTTGCCAGTTGGTGAGTGCATGCTCGCAGTACACGTCCTGGTAATCCGTCTGGCCCTGCTGCCTTGTGAATGTTGACCTTTTAAAGGTCTTACTCACATCGGCTGCGGAGAGCGTGATCACAGAGTCATCCGGAACAGCTGATGCTCTCATGCGTGTTTCAGTGTTATTTCCCTTGAAGAGAGCATAGACGTAGTTTAGCTCGTCTGGTAGGCTTGTGTCACTGGGCAGGCAGCTCTCGGCTGTGCTTCCCTTTGTAGTCTGTAATGGTTTGCAAGCCTTGCCACATCCAACGAGTGTCAGAGCCGGTGTAGTATGATTTGATCTCAGTCCTGTATTGACGCTTTGCCTGTTTGATGGTTCGTCGAAGGGTGTAGCGGGACTTCTTATAAGCTTCCGGGTTAGAGTGCCGCTCCTTGAAAACCGTCAGCTCTAGCCTTTAGCTCAGTGCGGATGTTGCCTGTAATCCATGGCTTCTGGTTTGGGTATTACGTACGGTCACTGTGGGGATGACGTCATCAAGGCACTTATTGATGAAGCCAATGACTGATGTGGTGTACTCCTCAATGCCGTTGGAGGAATCCCAGAACATATTCCAGTCTGTGCTAGCAAAACAGTCCTGTATCTTAGCATCTGCTTCATTTTTTATTGATCGTGTCACTGGTGCTTCCTGCTTACATTTTTGCTTGTAAGCAGGAATCAGGAGGATAGAATTATGGTCAGATTTGCCAAATGGAGGGCAAGGGAGAGGTTTGTATGTTTCTCTGTGTGTGGCGTAAAGGTGGTCGAGTTTTTCCCCTCTGGTTGCACATTTAACATGCTGATAGAAATTTGGTGAGACGAATTTAAGTTTCCCTGCATTGAAGTCCCCGGCTACTAGGAGCGCCGCCTCTGGGTGAGCGGTTTCCTGTTTGCTTATGGCGGAATAGAGCTCATTCAGTGCGGTCATAGTGCCTGCATCAGTCTGTGGTGGTATATAGACAGCTACGAAAAATACAGATAACTCTCTAGGTCGATAGTGTGGTCTACAGCTTTTCATGAGATACTCTAACTCAGGCGAGCAAAACCTTGAGATTTCCTTAGATATCGTGCACCAGCTGTTATTTACTAAAATACATAGTCCGCAGCCCCTTGTCTTACCAGGCGCCACTGTTCTGTTCTGCTGATACAGCGTATAACCAGCCAGCTGTATGTTGATAATGTCGTCGTTCAGCCACGACTCCGTGAAGCACAAGATATTACAGTTTTGAATGTCCTGTCGGTAGATTAATAAATGTTCCGCGTAGGTCATCAAAAAAAAATTCTCCAAAGATTCCCCGTTTGCTAACAGAACGGAAAGAATACAAAATGCATTAATCATTTTGCTAAAATTTCACATTTATGCAATTGAAATGGAAAAAACACCATAGAGGTAGTTAACAACAAATGACTTAATACCTGTTACTAATTACTGAAGTTACACATACTGTTCCCATAACATCCCCATTATGTTCCCATAACACCACTCCTGTTCAGCTTGAATTCTCCATTCGCCTTTAACAATGGAAAGTTCTTTGACTACCATAAACTCTGAAGCAAGCAAAGGAAATGTACCTTTTCTAGTTACAGTAACGCAATATCTCTTTAGCAGTCTAGTCTGTAATTAGCATGGAGTAGGACCTGTAATGAGAGTCACAGACCCCAATCTGTAATTGAAAAAAATATATATTCAAATGTAATTAAAATACTTCGGTGATTAAATTAATTTAGACATTAACTTCCATTTTTTAATAGAATATGCCAATCAAAATTCCTTGAAAGACCAAATAAAATATCTTATTAGCACACGTTAGTTTACTGCTGTAAATGAGACCGATCTCTAGGTTGAATTAATTCATCCAAATTTCACTGGAATTGGAAATGGTCCACTTTCCATACAGTTCAAAATATCATCAAGTCACTCATACAATATCACAAGTAATGTCCATTTTTGTACTATACTGATTTTATTCAATGCATGAGTAGGCATTTCATCTGAATTTAACTTGAATGGGAAATGGTCCAATTTTCTAATGTTCATTAAATCATTAAACTACTAATAAATTTGATCAAATGTTATGTCTTAATGATTCCTAGTTAATCTTGGTTTAAAATTGCTCAATATATGACTTTGTTTTTCTGTTTCCATCTGTGTCTCCCTCCCTCTTTCACAGGGTTAAACATCATAACATCCTCCAGCTGGTTGATGTCTTTGAAACTAGGAAGGAATACTTCCTCTTCCTGGAGCTGTGAGTGTTATTGGAGGTTATTGAGTGACATTGGTTAGGGCTTCTTATTTGTTCTCTTGAAGTCATCATGGTTCTGTTCCAATGATTACACCATTAGGGAGTGTACCTACGTCCTGCAGACTTGCCAATGCATACTCTCTTTCTCAACCCCTGTGTGAAATGTCAATTTTCCATATTCTCCTGGAGAATCTCATTTTAGTAAACTCATCTGAGAGTTGATTTTTACTTCTTGAATGTTGCGAGAGGCCTAGAGTACAATTTAGAAATACGACACGAGTGGTTTTCTCTGGATGTTCTTCTCTGCAGAGCTACTGGCAGAGAGGTCTTTGACTGGATCTTAGACCAAGGCTACTACTCGGAGAGGGACACCAGCAACGTTGTCAGACAGGTGTTGGAAGCCGTGGCCTATCTGCACTCCCAGAGAATCGTCCACAGGAACCTCAAGGTATACTGCGCACACACACAGCACACTGCTCCCATCTGGTGTTTCATAGAGGTTATTACACCATAGGCCACTCAATCGGGTGACAGCATTAGAAATAAGAAATGTACCGTAATTTCTGGACTATTAAGCGCACCTGAATATAAGCCGCACCCACTGAATTATTAAAAAATATGTATTTTGTACATAAATAAGCCGAACATGTCTATAAGCCGCAGGTGCCTACCGGTACATTGAAACAAATGAACTTTATACAGCCTTTAAACGAAACACGGCTTGTAACAAAATAAATAGGCTTTTAAACGAAACACAGCTTGTTACAAAAATTAATAGGCCTTTAAACGAAACACGGCTTGTAACAAAAATTAATGGGCCTTTAAACGAAACACGACTTGTAACAAAAATGAATGGGCCTTTAAACGAAACACGACTTGTAACAAAAATAAATATGCTTTAATGAAACACGGCTTGTAACAAAAATTAAACAGTAGCCTACCAAGAAAGTCATTGGTCACTATCTTCCTCCTCCTGTTCACTAAAACCACTGAAGTCATCTCCTTCGGTGTCGGAGTTGAATAGCCTCAGAATTGCTTCATCCGATGTTGGATCGTTTTCATTGTCGCTCTCGTCACTTTCATCCGGAGGCAAATTCCCCGCTGAGCTCATGCTGCCCTCTTCAACACGCAGCAGTCCAGCCTTTCGAAACCCGTTGATGATAGTGGATTTTTTGACTGCTCCACGCTGTCAGGACGTACTGGCAGACTTGACCATAAGTCGCTCTTCGCATGCGGCACGTTTTAGTGAAGGATTTCTCCCCACTTGTCATCCAAGCCTCCCACTGCACACGGAGCTCCACCTTAAATGCACAATTTACACTGATGTCGAGTGGCTGCAAATACTTTGGGCCATCTGCTTTTCTTCCCTCTGAAAGCTTTTGTTGTCTTTTTGCACTGAGTCAGTTCCTCACGCTGCTGTTTCCAACGTCTTATCATCGACTCATTAAGGCCAAGCTCCCGTGCAGCAGCTCTATTTCCTTTTCCAACAGCCAGATCGATCGCCTTCAACTTGAAAGCTGCATCATATGCATTTCTCTGTGTCTTTGCCATGATGAGGGTGACAAAATAACTACCGTAATCAGAATGATGGGAAGTTTGAGCGCGCTCGATTTACGTCACATTATGTGACGGTGCTCAGTTTTCTGGCGGCATGAATCTTGTGAAAGCGGGGAAAATCCATAAATTAGCCGCGTCATTGTATAAACCGCGAGGTTCAAAGTGTGGGAAAAAAGTAGCGGCTTATAGTCCGGAAATTACGGTAGCTACTTTTCCCTCTGCATTAAAAGAACATTAATTATATGGCATCCTGAGTAATTGTCCAACCTGCCGATTATGTATATTTTTGTCATTCTTTCTACATAACAAAAATATCTATTCAGACATACACTTTGTTTTGTTTCACACAGCTGGAGAACTTGGTGTACTTCAATCGCCTGAAGCACTCCAAAATAGTAATCAGTGACTTCCACCTGGCCAAGCTGGAGAACGGACTCATCAAAGACCCCTGTGGAACCCCAGAGTACCTTGGTGAGTTGTTAGGGAATGGGGCAGATCATAGACGTATGGGGGCAAATGGGTTTGACATGACAGTAATGGTGTTTGGACAACTTCAGAGCTATATACTATGTTGCTACCTCCTGAGCATTCCAATGTTCTATTCATGAATATTGAATTGTGTGTGTCTTACTGCAGCTCCTGAGGTGGTGGGACGTCAGAGGTATGGAAGGCCAGTGGACTGCTGGGCCATCGGGGTCATTGTGTATATTCTGTGAGTGTTCTCTATCACCTCAGTTCTCTAGAGTTTACAGTGTCTTGCCCATACAGTACTCGTGTTATCGTCCATCTCAGGTGACTATCAACTATGTCTTGTTTTCTTTCACCAGCCTGTCTGGAAACCCCCCTTTCTATGACGAAATGGAAGATGACGACAATGATAATCACGACAAGAATCTTTTCCTCAAGATTCTGTCAGGAGACTATGAGTTTGACTCACCGTACTGGGATGATATCTCTGACTCAGGTATAAAACACTATAATTCGGGATCAAATCAAAATGCAGTACTACATTTAGGAACCAGTAGATGGGAAAGGGAAGGTTTTTAGGAGTGTTGCACCAGAAGAGAGAAAGAGAAGATGTGTACAAATACCTCGACTAACCTGTACCCCCACACAGTGACTCGGTACCGGTACCCCCTGTGTAAAGCCTCGTTATTGTTACTCTTTTATTTTTTAACTTTAGTTTATTTAGTAAATATGTTTCTCAACTCCATTGCTAGTTAAACACTTGTTGTTTTCAGCACTTGACAAATAAAATTTTATTCCATTTTTTTATTTGTTGTACAGCAAAAAGCCTGGTGGCAAGTCTGATGGAAGTGGAGCAGGATCAAAGACTAACTGCACAGGAGGCCATCAACCATGAATGGTATCGATCGATCCAAGATTAAAATACATAACAATTTTTTCTTCTTAAGTTCGCAGTGTGTGTGTGTTTTGATTGGTTTTCTGTTTACCTGTCCCTTGTTTCAGGATTTCTGGGAATGCAGCGTCCAATAAGAACATCAGGGATGGGGTGTGTGGGCAAATTGAAAAGAACTTTGCTAAAGCCAAGTGGAAGGTATTCTTCCTTTCTATCAAACAAACCTTTTTTTGGTACTTTTTACAATCATTGTGTAACTTGGTTGCACTGCATAATGTATGAAGGTTGTGCATATGAAGTTCTATTCATTCACTGCACAGATTCTTCACTTAGATGAGAGCATTCTAAAAATATCTTTCTATGGTCTTGCTCTTCCACAGAAAGCTGTACGGGTCACAACAATGATGAAGAGGCTTCGAGCTCCAGAACAGAGGGACTCAGGGGCCTCCAGCCCGGGTCCAGGGGGCTCTACATGCCCTGTCACCTCCAGCAACACTCCAGTACCCTCAGCTGATGCTCCTGAGGGCACCCCTGTCAGCACAGAGGCCTCGGTCACCCTCCAGGTCCTTGACTCACAGAATTCACCCACCATCATCACTCCTGATGAGCCAGAGGCAGATCCCCTGCAACGGTGTAACGGGGACGCCGCAGTGCCCCTCCAAACACCCCCACAAACACAGGACGATCAGAATGGCTAGACAGAGCAGCACCAGTACAACCCCACCACACACACCCTGTCAATAACACTCCGCCCCACCCTCCTTCTTGCAGCATTAGTGCAGCAACATCTCACTCAGTCTGTTATATCTGTGATTGTTTGAGATGGTCTGTCTATCTTAAGCATTGTTTTCTCTCACTATTTTCCCCTCCAGTTTTAAGGATACTCATCCTTTTGAAAATGGTTCAAAGCATGTGAGGAATACTAATTCTTTTGATCAGGTCTAGGAAATGTCTCAGTCTCAAACTTTCTCTTCAATTAATTACTTTTAATTTAATGGAAATCTCAATTCTATAAATGTATCTGTTTGAATCTGAATCACACCTTTTAGTGCAGTTCTTAGACAGCTACAGTACATGTTTGTAATGTCCTGCCTCCTTGGTTCCATCTCTTAGAGAGGCAATTTCTAAATCTGTTTGCTACTGTACCCTAGTCAATATGTTAGTGAGAAATTATCCTCAAAGCAACTAATAACTGCATATTTTGTCTTTATACTCCCGTTTATGAAAAGACGAAAGAAACCTGTGAGAACGTCTGTCTGGTTGATTCATGGTCCTAATAAAATAATGTACAGGCCTTTATTAAGATTTTGCAAATAGTAGCTCATGTTGTATGTAATTAGTATAAGGTAGTGTCAAGCCTGTTACACTGTGTGGTATCTATGTTTTAAGCATCTTTTAGCTGAGCTGAAGGGTTGCCAAAGTATTATGTAAATCTATGAATTGAGCAATATTGGTATTGCTATATAAAACTGACTTTTTGGAATCACTTTAATTGTGACTGATCAGTATGAGTTTTTTCTCCCATATGCCATGACCAGCTAGGGACAGTAGAACATATTTGTAATTTACAGATTATACACTTGACACATTGTTGTTTCCTATTTTCCCATGAATACCTGTAAAGCTGAAAAATATATTCTTAATTCACTTATTCATATCATGGGAGCCACCACATAAGTATGTGACAGAACAAAGCAATGATTTTATCAAGCCTCACACATTTACAAGTGTGTGCCACAAGGTTAATGTATGCTATTAGTATGTGTTCATTTAGCGACAACATTTTCTTGTATTTTGAGTAACGTCCCTCATATTTTGTCTCTGTATTCCTTGATTGAAATCTATAATAAAATGAATGGTGATTCACAAGAAATATTTTTGATGCACAGTGTATACCAATGCATCATCCTCATTTCATTCCAGAAAAGTAATCCTGTCACCACATCCTGCATCGGGGATACTGAAATTACACACAAAAAAAGTGAATTTTTTTGCCTATGTAGCTAGTTAGCAAGCGAGTTATGTGGTTGTCTTTACTGGATGCACTGAGAAAGTTGACTAATGTTTGATATACTTAATTTTGAGACATAACTAAGTTAATATATAACATAAGTTATAAGATATATCAAATTGCATTAGTCACATGCGGCGAATACAGCTGGTGTAGACCTTACAGTGAAATGCTTGCTTACGAGTCCCTAACCAATTTAAGCCGTTTTCCATATGTTAATATAATCATATTCATCTGTGGTGTTTGGTTGTTACATTAGCTATCTAAGGTTACAGGTTTTTCACAAAACATGATATGCTAAGGCTGGTGGGTTAGCCTGGCTGCAAATTGCTAAGTTGCTGGTAACAACGATGAGTCTTTTTGTTGTTGTTTCCATTTACTCGTAGAATTAGATTTTTTTTCTGGCCTCCTGCTCCACTTCATCCAAGTGCCCCTTTCTCCACAGGGTAAAATAGTTTTGGTTGGCTTGCTATCTAGATTGTTACAGAAACTTGCGAGCGGGGATGGAAATCTAGCCTGTTAGCCTAAGGCTACTATGAAATTGTATCTTTTCATACATCCCATGGCACAGATTTTCAACCCGAATGTTACCGGCCTCGTAGAAATTTCTGTCTCCAAAAACCAAACTGGCAAGTACCCAAAACCCTTAAATTCCATCCTTGTTTGCAAGCATCCGATTAGTATGAAAGGAACAGCAACTAATGTCAAATGGCGCCAACTAACTTTACCTGCGCTGTTCTCGCTCGAGAGCTTGCGTCGTTCGAACACCTTTGCGAGCGAATATATCCAAGAAAAGTTAATCATTTCTTGATTTTATGGAGTTAAAGGCAGTGGCTCGGGTGGTTGTTGTCCTTGATGATCTTTATTGCCTTCCTGTGACATCGGGTGGTGTAGGTGTCCTGGAGGGTAGGTAGTTTGCCCCCGGTGATGCATTGTGCAGGAGAGCCTTACGATTGTGGGTGGAGCAGTTGCCGTACCAGGCGGTGATACAGCCTGACAGGATGCTCTCGATTGTGCATCTGTAGAAGTTTGTGAGTGCTTTTGGTGACAAGCCGAATTTCTTCAGCCTCCTGAGGTTGAAGAGGCTCTGCTGCGCCTTCTTCACGATGCTGTCTGTGTGGGTGGACCAATTCAGTTTGTCTGTGATGTGTACGCCGAGGAACTTAAAACGTTCTACCCTCTCCACTACTGTTCCATCGATGTGGATAGGGGGGTGTTCCCTCTGCTGTTTCCTGAAGTCCACAATCATCTCCTTAGTTTTGTTGACGTTGAGTGTGAGGTGATTTTCCTGACACCACACTCCGAGGGCCCTCACCTCCTCCCTGTAGGCCGTCTCGTCGTTGTTGGTAATCAAGCCTACCACTGTTGTGTCGTACGCAAACTTGATGATTGAGTTGGAGGCGTGTGTGGCCACGCAGTTGTGGGTGAACAGGGAGTACAGGAGAGGGCTCAGAACGCACCCTTGTGGGGCCCCAGTGTTGAGGATCAGCGGGGTGGAGATGTTGTTGTCTACCCTCACCACCTGGGGGGCGGCCCGTCAGGAAGTCCAGTACCGAGTTTCACAGGGCGGGGTCGAGACCCAGGGTCTTGAGCTTGATGACGATCTTGGAGGGCACTATAGTGTTGAATGCCGAGCTGTAGTCGATGAACAGCATTCTCACATAGGTATTCCTCTTGACCAGATGGGTTAGGGCAGTGTGCAGTGTGGTTGAGATTGCATCGTCTGTGGACCTATTTGGGCGGTAAGCAAATTGGAGTGGATCTAGGGTGTCAGGTAGGGTGGAGGTGATATGGTCCTTGACTAGTCTCTCAAAGCACTTCATGATGACGGAAGTGAGTGCTACGGGGCGGTAGTCGTTTAGCTCAGTTACCTTAGCTTTCTTGGGAACAGGAACAATGGTGGCCCCCTTGAAGCATGTGAGAACAGCAGACTGGTATAGGGATTGAATTATTATGTCCGTAAACACACCAGCCAGCTGGTCTGCACATGCTCTGAGGGCGCGGCTGGGGATGCCGTCTGGGCCTGCAGCCTTGCGAGGGTTGACACGTTTAAATGGTTGCGGGCCGTGTCCGTGGCACTGTATTGTCCTCAAAGCGTGCAAAAATGTTATTTAGTCTGCCTGGGAGCAAGACATCCTGGTCCGTGACGGGGCTGGTTTTCTTTTTGTAATCCGTTATTGACTGTAGACCCTGCCACATACCTCTTGTGTCTGAGCCGTTGAATTGAGATTCTACTTTGTTTCTATACTGACGCTTAGCTTGTTTGACTGCCTTGCGGAGGGAATAGCTACACTGTTTGTATTCGGTCATGTTTCCGGTCACCTTGCCCTGATTAAAAGCAGTGGTTCGCGCTTTCAGTTTAACGGGAATGCTACCATCAATCCACGGTTTCTGGTTTTGGAATGTTTTAATCGTTGCTATGGGAACGACATCTTCAACGCACGTTCTAATGAACTCGCTCACCGAATCAGCGTATTCGTCAATGTTGTTGTTTGATGCAATACGAAACATATCCCAGTCCACGTGATGGAAGCAGTCTTGGAGTGTGGAATCAGATTGGTCGGACCAGCGTTGAACAGACCTCAGCGCGGGAGCTTCTTGTTTTAGTTTCTGTCTGTAGGCAGGGATCAACAAAATGGCATGATTCGATTATTTGTTGGAAATCAACAGAAGTCAATGATGAATTAATTTACCCATAAATTAAAATTAGCTGAAATTGCTCTGTGGATGTATTAAACTTCAGAATCCCTTTGGTGTCATGAGGTCAAGGCGTGATATTGATCAACCAATGGTGTGTTTAGATACCAGCCATGGACGTTTGACACGCCCTCATTTCCATATGGGATAAAGAAATAAAATAATAAATATATAAATGAATAAAATTAATGAAAGTTTGAATAATTAAATAAAACATACATAATTAAAAACATACAGATATGTCGAGAAAATACATTCATTTGAGTGAGTATTTTAGCTTTTTTTATGTGTGGATTTATTTATTATACTGAACAAATATATACACTCAACATGCAACAATTTCAAAGATTTTACTGAGTTACAGGTCATATAAAGAATTCAGTCAATTAAAATAAATTCATTAGGCCCTAATGTATGGATGTCACATGACTGGGAATACAGATATGCATCTGTTGGTCACAGATACCTTAAGAAAAAGGTAGGGGCGTGGATCAGAAAACTAGTCAGTAGCTGGTGTGACCACCATTTGCCTCATGCAGCGCGAAACCTCTCCATCACATAGAGTTGATCAGGCTGTTTATTGTGGCCTGTGGAATGTTGTCTACTCCTTCAATGACTGTATGAAGTTGCTGGATATTTTTTTATTTAACCAGGCAAGTCAGTTAAGAACAAATTCTTATTTACAATGATGGCCTACCCCAGCCAAACCCTATTTTCAATGATGGCCTACCCCAGCCAAATGACGCTGGGGCAATTGTGCGGCGCCCTATGGGAGTGCCGGTCACAGCTGGTTGTGATACAGCCCAGGATCAAACCAGGGTCTGTAGTGACGCCTCTTGCACTCTGATGCAATGCCTTACACCGCTGCACCACTCAGGAGCCTGATATTGGTGGGAACTGGAACCTTGCTGTCCTGTGAAATGTCTTGTGAGTATGCAGGCCATGGACGAACTGTGACATGTTCAACTTCCAGGAATTATGTACAGAATGGCAAAACAATGGTGCTCAGGATCTCGTCACAGTATTTCTGTGCATTCAAAATGCCATCGATAAAAATGCAATTGTGTTCGTTGTCCATAGCTTATGCCTGCCCGTTATTTGACGCGTCAAACGGCGTTTCTTAGTATACTTGCTGCCATCAGTGGATACTGTAGTTCCCACGCTGTCAGAGGACTACAATTCCCACTTAAAATGTATCCTCCCCGGAAATATCTGTTCCTTAAAATTTCCGGTCTCCATTTTTTCTCCGATTGTTTCTCAGAAGAAATATCAAGGTGAGTCTCCCCTATGAAAAATACGTAGAAATTAATGAAATATGAGTATGTAACGCTCATATCAACAGCTGGCGTAAAATAAAAACATTATATCGCGTATTCTTTGAAAACAGATGGGTACCTGCAGGTATATGAGCTCGCTCGTGGCTTGGAATACAAAGCCGATGGAGGCAGTTTAACGTTGGCGTTACTGTAGCTAGCTAAACATGGTTGCCAGCACGGATAACGTTAGTTCGCTAGATGAAACGTCGTCATTAACTGGCAATGCACGCCATCTACCTTGCTTGTTTTTCATCAACATACTTGATAGCTTACTGTCTGGCTAGCTAACGTTAGCTAGTTTCAACTGATCAACAAATGGTGTGGTAAATATTGACTGAATGGAGCTAGCTACTATCTTACTCAATTTAGCTAGCTAACGTTAGTAGCACAAGTATATCTTAATACCCATGTCACATATCTAGCTTGCTAACGACTCTTCATTGGCACAACATACGAGACTAAATAAAGATGGTGGTTGATGCAGACTATGGTATCAATACCATCTCGCTTTATAGTAGCTACACTGTTTTTGTTTGCTTAAATTGTATGCTTATCGATCTCCCTACAGAAGGGGTATTTATACTGTGAAGGAAAAAATGCATCGGAGTTAAACTACTGTCTGGGATTTGACATTACATATTTTTGCTCTGTCAGATAAGCTGGTTATTTGAAAATGATGTGGGACGGACCCAGGAGAGGACCACAAGGGGGCCCACCCTTTCGGTAAGCAGATGGTGGCAATGGCTGTATGCAAAAAAACAAAAAATCTTGTAAAATTATCTTACAAGAGAAAGTTCATGATTTCACATTCTTATGGTGGTTACTTGATTTGAGAGCTACTTAATTTAAAAATGTTTGTAGATGTTTAGAGCCCAAAGTATGAATTCTGACTTTTTGTTCCAGTGGGGACAATCGTGGAGAAATGTTTGGGGGCCGAGATGGCCCTATGTCTGATTTCAGGGGTAGAGACGGAATGAACAGGGGTCCCAGGGGACCACAGGATCGGGGGCCTCCTATGGACATGAGGAGGATGGACTGTCCACCTGATATGAGGGACCGTGATATGGAACCACATGACATACGAGGGAGAGGAGAACCACCTAGGGATTTTCTGGGGAGACCTGGAGAAGAGCCAGACTTCAGCCTCAGAAGGCAGTATGAAATGTCAATCAGGGACAAGCTGCTTAATGCAGCTGCTGGTGGTGGTTTCATGGGGCCTGGGCCAGGCATGGGAGGGAGAGGAATGGGGGGGAGAGATGTGAGGGGGAGAGGCATGGGAGGGAGAGGCATGCCTCCACGAGATCTACGAGAGCCAAATGACAGATTTATTGACATGAGAAACAGGGATATGTTCCGCAAGGATATGCCAGGCTTCAACAATTCAGACATGGATGGAAGGCGAGGAGGATTTCCCATGGAGCCTATGGGTAGAAATGAGGGGTTCAGAGACATGCGTGATAGGGACAGGCCACCCATAGACAGGCCCCCGATGGGCATGGATGACATTGATGGGTTTAATATGGACATGCCTCCACAAGACCGAGATCGAGACAGGGGAATGATAGACTTTGACAGGAGGGGTGCTCCTCCATTGAATCCAAGGAAAAGATTTGAGTCTGATACGGACTTCAGAAACCGCGTTGGACCTCCAGCTGAATTCAGAGGTAGGGATAGATCTCCCGTAAGATTTGCAGACAATGATGGGGCTCTAATGGATGTCAGGGGAAGGCCTGGCGGCCCTCCTGATCTTGGTGGCCCAAACAGACCCAAGTTTGTGGGTACAGATCCAGAAGGCACCCTTAGAGACAGAGAATTCCCAGAAATGGAAGAGGTGTCGCTTGCAGAGGAGTGGAAGAACCGTAAGAAGGAGAAGGACTCTCATCCATCCCCCATGACCAGAGGTCTTCCTCCTTTCTCCAAAGAGATGCCGGGACAGCAATTCCCTCCAGTGTCCAGAGAAGGCAGTCTTCTTGGAGAGCCGGCAAACTTTAAAGAAAGGAACATGCCATCTACAGAATTCCCTGGGAAAAAAGATGGGCCTCCTTTTGACTTCCCTCACCCCAACAGAGAAGCTCCACGTTCCCAGAACTGGGATAAAAAGCCACCCACAGATATCCCTGGCATGGATCTGCCACCTTTTGGCCGTAGAAGTCTTCAGGACCCTGCCTTTCCACCCATGGGTCCTGGGCTCCTGCCAAACATGCCGAACAGAGAGAATGACGGCAAGCGCTGGCCCGAACATGGGGATCCCAAGCAGAATCAAAATGCACCAAATCGAGTTGACAGACCCCCGTACCTCTTGGAGAAGGACAGACCGCCATACATCCTAGAGAAGACTCCACCAACTCCACTGGGCCATGGGCCAAACGATAAAACTCGTTTCAAAGGGCCGAAGGATGCATTGCTTGAACAAGGCCCAGAGAGGGTTAAGCTGGTTCCAGGGCCAGACTTCCAAGGCAAAGACCAGGACTACAGGGACATTGATTACAGAACAGGTCCAGGGATAGTCTTTGACTACAAACATGAGGAGCTGCCAGGACCTGACAAAGTTCTAAAAGAATCCAAAGCAGTCCCGGCTCCAAAATTCAGTGACTCTGGTTCCCAGGTTAGTAAAGCAAATATTTAGACTAAACTCATTGAAAATGTAAATGTTTTTTATTTATTTAAATACAAATTCCATACAAATGTTATTGTACATCTGTTGGTGGTCCATTTTGTCATTTATATGAATTTCAATTGCTTTATTAACCTGTTATTTAATTTGAACTGTCAACTAAAGGATCAGGATTACCGGAGTGCATCTGTGAAGTACAAGGTTACTCATACAATTTGCATCACTGGAATTCCTAAGACAGCCACAATGGAGCAGGTAGGAATCAAAACACAGACATTTAGCGTTTGACTTGATACTTTTCTGATTGCACAAAATCATGCAGTTAGGTGATAGAAGTTTAGTTATATGCCTATAGGTGTGTGTGTGTGTTAAGGTTAGAGCCTAACAATATTTAATTATCGTTTAGATCCTTGGTGCCTTTGCAGTCCGCGATGGTGTCCCAATGCAGGGCATGAAAATCAAGAATGTTGTGCCAGGTGAGACAAAAGTCCCCGTGTGGACATGCTCAACTCGAACGATATCTCGAATCTCCTACGAATTGTTTCGCTGTTTCGCTATTCGAATCATACGCTCATATTCTTTTCAAAGTGTCTTTGTTGCCTCCGATGTTCTCGGTCTTGATGCAATCGCTCATCAGTTCAACAGCCAAGTTTTCTAAGTATGTAGCCATTAGTGTTTTTCATTCCTGACAATGTAGGAAGACTGTCCAAACATCCTTATCGCAGCAGTCTTTGACAGTGATTATCAGTCACTAAAGTTCTTATGACACGCAATCTCTTATGTTGTTCACACCTTTTCCTTATACACCATTTTCTATTTTATTGAAACAAAAAACTATCTGATTACGATAGAATATAGGCAGCAAGTTTATATTAGACTATGTAAGTACTTCAGGTTCTTGGTGTTGCTTTTCTCGTCATTCAGCTTAGACTAAAGTTTTCTCAATGATTTGATTGTAGGACTGCATCAGCCATCTACGTTACATTTTGGATCCCTGAGAAGCTACAATACCAAGTTTCTGAGTGACATAAACTATTATGGCAGGTTTAAAATGCAGCAAGACAATCCATACTTTCTTTCATACAAAGTAGGCCTGTGCCTTAGTAGCACTTAAATCATACACAGTACACATATGCCTTAGTAGCACTTAGGTTATGCTATGCTTGCAGGAATTTACCTTAAGAGGGAAATTTGAAGTAAGCTGTAGTTGGTGTACTTGGGAGTATGTTTACAGACAACATTCAATCCATAGTTGAATCTGGAAAAGATGTTGGTACTGGCTTTTAATGAAGTACAACATTGCCAACTCAAATATTAAAGATAAATGACTAGAATGCATTTTGTGCTGCAAAGGTATGGAGAGATTGGCATACATGTCAAAAAAATGAAGAATTAGGACAATGTTCAATTTCCCCCAATGTATTCATCGAAATGCTACACCATCACCACAAAAATGCTGAATGTGATCTCCTTTCGTGAACTGCTGTCCTTACTGGAATTGACTAACGCAAATCCATCTGTATTTCAAATGCTGTCCCCAGGTTACAGCTACGATACGGCCTATGTGGAGTTCTTAAACCTCGAGGATGCAGTCCACTTCATGGAATCCAACCAGGTGGCCCATCCTCATCTCTCTACATCGGCTGTGCCTTCGGGCAGGAAGAAGGCTTGGGCTGGGGGCGGGCATTTTAGAAGGGGGAGAGGTGGGAGCATGGTTGGTTATTGTTTGGGATAATTTATGGGAGTTACTCCCTACCTGTGGGTGTGTGAATTGACATCGTTGGCGTATGTTCAAGGGGACTTCGCACAACAATAGCTTAATAATGAGGTCAAAGAGGAGGCGTGCTTCTGGTGATGCACTTGGCATTGAAAAGGAAAGAAAAAGAGAAACCACTTCGAACAACATTCTCCAGATTTGCTCTAATGTAATCCTCTTAAATCGGAATGAATTTTGAAATGAAAACAACGAAAACCATCTCTGAGAGAGAAAAAAATAACGTAGTCTCAAAACAATAAATGAGTTAAATGTTTGGATACATGGAATAAGAAATAAGGTACGTTGTATGTCTAATCCCATAGGCATATTATCATAATGGGTCTTGTTCCTGGATTCTTGGTCCTCAGTCCATCCAGGTCTTGGTTGGATACTTTTCTTTACAGTGATATCTGTTCATTTTTAGATAGCAATGTCAGATCCTTTTTATCAGGCTGGGAATAGTAGCTATTGGTGTTATGGTTATTACCTGCAGAATAATATATTAAGGATCCTAAGGTCTTTTCCAGATCACAGACTACTCAGTTTAGATATAATATTAGCTTTGAATCATTTACATATTCCATTATAAAAGTTATTTATGGAACTTGAAGCTCAATAGATTAAAAAAATAAAACGAATGACTGCTGTTCTGGGATGGGTTGTGCTTACACGAGTAAGGCAGCCATTTCTGAGCTAGCGTTCAAGTCTGTATTAGTTTGTTTTTTTCCCTTTCAACTTTACACAGACTTTAAACGTACACAAAGTTGCTTTTAATTTTGGTGGTGGCCATTATCCTTTCAACGGTCCTTTGGTGGCAATATTGGAAAGTTGATCTGTTTACAGTTTGCTGTGACCCTTTTTCCTTTGACTTATTCCTTCTTGGCAATATCCTGCCATCACCTTTGGCTATCCACAAGGCCAACTTTACCTGTGTCTTGGGTGTACTTGCTAGATATGTTCTAGACTACTCTGTGACTGTTTGTCTTGAGGGTTTTACTCATTCGTTGATCTCAACAAGTGGACAATGTTCGATTTCATTCATCTTTCTCTACACAGAGAGAGCTGTGCATCAACCATGGTAACTTTATTCCTTTGCCTTGCTGAATGGAAAGACTCCATCTCTGAATGCATCCTCCACATCAGATCCACTCTTGCCTGCTAAATACAAGCATACATCTTCTTGATGCCCATCCATTTGACAGCAGAGGAATCTTTTCTCTTGACCACAGTTCTTGGCTCACTTTCTCCTTTTGTTGTGAGACCTTTCGATTGGTCCCATTGGTATAGAGCCATGTAAAGTATCAGCAGCCTGCAATGGTTGGTTTTTAGCCATGGTAGCACAGGTGAATGTCAGTGGTGCACGCCATGGGTATAGATTTAGGGTATAGATAACTGATATTCTCCCAACCATATTGGCCTATTCTGGTTCCCATATTGAGGGAATCGTGATGCACTACATTCTTAAGCAACAGAACATCATCTAGGCCAGCCATATCTGGCTCTGCTCAAGGCTGGAAAGAAGCAGAACCAGTGACCGGTGTTACATGTTCCTTTGATGTGTCTTCTATGTTAATTTACCCCATTTGGTAGCTGGTTGCTACAATGGTTTTGGGTCTACCATCCAATGGTTATGATTTAGTTACCTAAGATATTGATTCTAGAAACATGCGCTTCCTCACAATTGTTTCATGTAGTCAGCTGTATCTTTACCCATCAACGACTACATAAAAAGTTTCAAATACACTCGTCTTGGTTCCTGGGTCTTACAATCCTAACCCTGTTAACGATACTGAACTCAGCAAGTATGGGTTATTGTAGATATAACTGCCACTCACCATTTTAGTTCAACTGGAGATTTTGAGTCTACGAACCTACAGCTTGCATGTCAAATCATGCAGTCATGCCTTTATGCAGATTAGTGTCATATACATTTACAGAGCACTGCCGACACAATGGTATATTGAATTTCATGTTGGATTAAGTACACATTTTAAGTACATATTTGAGCCCTATACTGTCAAAGAATATAGCTATCTATATCTAGTAAGACCACTAATATGAAATTCATAATCTCCTCCCCAAAGTACTGTACATGAGAAAAGCTAGAATGTCCACCTCCTGGCAAACAGTAATGCTATAGCATGGAGGAAATACCTTGGAAGGTATTGGTCGATCTAAGTTCCATATCCCTGTCAGAACCATAATGGTCGTCCCCTTTACCCTCACCACAGAGGAGGACTAAACCTGCCACAGTGCATGATGGGAGTCTTATTCTCTTGGAACATTTAGAATTGTGAGTCACTTGGTTGGCAAGGAAGCAGATTCCTCAGTTTGTATCTAGCTCACTCTCTTCCTGTTTTTCAGGGATCCCTGAAGGTTGGCACTAAAACAGCTCTGATGCGATACGTCCAGCCGGACAGAAGTGGCAAGGAAGCTCTAGTAAGTGTTGGATATCACAGTTAGGGCCTTTTTGTAGTTGGAAGTGATTTATTCCCTTTACCTTTGTTCTTGTTTTAAGCATGCTAGTAGCATAGTTATTTTTCTAATTGGTAATGTCCACCCCAAGATTTGTATGCATGCTGGACTTGATTTGCCTGTGCTCCTTATGTTAAGCCATAGGTTGTTGAGACAACCACCACTAAATAACTGATATGCCTTCTCTTGCTGCTTCAGGAACCAGGGCACAAGGCAGGCCCCCCGACCCAGGAACCCCTACTGCCATGCCCAGGCCAGCTCCTGGTCGACAAGGCCAAGAATGAGCACCACAGCCAGGATGTTTCCCAAGCCAAGACACCAGTTGACCCACTGTCCCAGCAGGGCTCATGGCAGCGCAGCTCGGACCTTACCCCAGAGGCCTGGCAGCAGCAGGTGGACCAACAACTTAGACAGCAGGAGGCTGAGCAGCAGGCAGAGTCCTGGGCCAGCCGCAACCCCCCCCGCCAAGGCCCTGGCCCACATCAGATGGACCCCATCTTTAAGGAGAGCAAGAGTGAGTGAGCTGGGGCAATATTGCAATAGTTGGGAATTTAGAATTGGAATAGTTGGGGAGTATGGCATTTAGAATTGGAATAGTTTGGGAGTATGGCATTTAGAATTGGAATAGTTGGGGAGTATGGCATTTGGAATTGGAATAGTTGGGGAGTATGGCATTTAGAATTGGAATAGTTGGGGAGTATGGCATTTAGAATTGGAATAGTTGGGGAGTATGGCATTTAGAATTGGAATAGTTGGGGAGTATGGCATTTAGAATTGGAATAGTTGGGGAGAATGGCATTTAGAATTGGAATAGTTGGAGTATGGCATTTAGAATTGGAATAGTTGGAGTATGGCATTTAGAATTGGAATAGTTGGAGTATGGCATTTAGAATTGGAATAGTTGGAGTATGGCATTTAGAATTGGAATAGTTGGGGAGTATGGCATTTAGAATTGGAATAGTTGGGGAGTATGGCATTTAGAATTGGAATAGTTGGGGAGTATGGCATTTAGAATTGGAATAGTTGGGGAGTAGGGCATTTAGAATTGGAATAGTTGGGGAGTATGGCATTTAGAATTGGAATAGTTGGGGAGTATGGCATTTAGAATTGGAATAGTTGGGGAGTAGGGTATTTAGAAATGGAATCTTTGGGGAGTAGGGAACCCTAGTACGGAGTTGATGGTGTGATTGTTTATTTAAAACATTTGTTTGTTTCTAAGGAAAGCTCAAGATCAGTGTGATTGTTCGTGTTTCCTCACAGCCATGATCATAAAGAATGTGAAGCCCACCACTACAGTGGAGACCATTCTGAAATCCCTGGACCCCTTCGCCTACCTTGATGAGAGGAACGTTCGTCTGGTCAGAGGAAAACCCCCGGGAGCCAAATGCTTTTGCTTCGTAGACATGGACTCCCATGAGGTATCACATAGCTGCCATTACATGTCAGTTGGCCACTTTGTCATGGTTTTTGCACTCCAATGTGTATGAATGTCTGAGAGTTGTACCCTGCTTAATGGATGTTATGTCTGGATGTCATGACGTGTCCTTTCTTCCATCCTAGCAAGTGACCCGTCTGGTAGAGCTCCTCACCAAGCCCAGGCCTCTCTCTATTGACGGGGTCAGGGTTTACGCTGAGGTTGCTAAGCCACTGAAGAACCAAAAGTGAGGGACACTTATATCATGTAACCAAGCTCTTCAATGTAAGACCGGTGATGTTATTTTTTTTCCACTGATGATTTGATGGTTTCTATTCTCCTGGCAGCTACAGAAAAGAGTTTAATAAATCGAACACTTCTCTCCTGGGGTACCCACCTGAGGCCAGTATGACGGAGGTACGTTAGGTGTTTGGTATTATTTTTGGTTTTGTTGAGATAATGTGTTGGTTAGAAAACTAATGTGTTGTTTTGTACTCTAATCGCAGCAGCATTACTATTCATCCCAACCTCCCAACCAACCACCAGGTGGCCCCCCACCTAACATGCAAGGTGAGACCTCTCTCATTAGTCAGTATCCCCATTCAAACACGGTTCTCCCTGAAAATGTATGCCCTCCAGGATCTGTACATGAGGAGACAACAAATATTGCGTCGGGCTGTGGTTGTCTGTCTTTCAGTTCACCATGCGTCAATCGTCAGCTCATGTTGAGTAGAGGATGAGCAGGAAGAAAATGATTTGTATTATTTTTACCTAGGCGGTCATATGGGTGGACCGATAAGCTCAGACCCTCTCTCCAATTCATCTGTTTCGCACTTGAACTCCAGCATGACTTCCGTAAGACACCATAAGACTATTTTATAAGACCACTTTATCCAAAAGTAAAGAAACATTGACAGTTTAAGCAGAGGAAATACATGAGTGAGTGTGAAATGCCCTTCTAACCAATGCTTCCCTCTTCCACATCCTAGGGAGGTGGCTATGCTGAACCTCCACCAGTTGATCCCTACCACCAGGCTCTTGACCCCCAGGTCTCCTCTGCTGCAGCAGCAGGGGGGGTGGCAGCAACAGGAGATCATGGCACTGATGGCTACAGCTATGGTAAGGCCAAACAGTAGGCCAAGTGCCCCTCTCAGACATCAGGGAATATGCCACTTCAGACGCTCTTGTGAATCTGTGGAAAGTATGTGAATAGACAGGAAATTAATCATTGTCATCTTGTCATACTCTTGTAACAGCTGTTTTTTCTTTTTTTGTCCAGCTACTGAAACTCCGGACATGACGAACTACCTGTATGATGCCACGTCTGGGTTCTACTATGATCCCCAGACTACCCTGTACTATGACCCTGCCTCGAGGGTAAGAGTTCTACACAGTAGCTCATATGTGATACATTTTCTTCAAATTACCTTGGTGTGTCTGTTCTACTCTACGTCCTTCATGTCCAACGTGTGTGTGTGTGCAGTATTTCTACAATGCCCAGACCCAGGAGTACCTGTACTGGGACAGTGTGTCCAAGACGTACATCCCCGTTCCCGGAGGACACTCTACAGACACCCAGCTCCCCATTGCCCAGTCTGGTGTTGCCTTGGCACCAGACGTACAGGCCATTCTGGCTAATCCAGCAGCAGACGCTCCTCTGGACATGAAGAGACCAGAGCCAACCCCTCACTTCGACCCTCCCCAGCTCCTGAACCCCACTCCTGCACCTAACCCCAACCCTTCCCCTGAGAGGAGAGAGGAGGAGGACACTGTACCTCGCATAGACAAGAAAGACAACAAAGACAAACCAGGAGAGAAAGAGGAGAAACCCAGGAGCCTAGCCGCTTTCAAGGTTAACCCACAATATAGTCAAGTATAATGAAGCTATAGGAACAATACACCTCCTTATAGATGGTTAACACGCATGTCTGTCTCAGATCATGAAGGATATGGAGCGCTGGGCTAAGATCCAGAACCGTCAGAAGGACAGCGTCCGTGTTCCGTCCCCTGTACTCAAGGCCTCCGGTGGCGGGCTGGACGACAGGAAGTCCTCCAAGGCAGCTGACGCAGCCTTCACCATCTTCGAGAGGAAGGTGGGTACCGGGAGACTCTGACATGCATGCACTTTAATGCAATGGTGTGGAATTAAATCTGTTTTTTCACTGTCCCTCTTCTGTTTCCCTGAACAGGGTGGAGACGACCTCTTCAAGAAGCCTATGGCTCCTCCCAAGAAAGAGGGGAAGGGCTCAAAGGTGAGATTGATTGATTGGTGAGGTCACTGTCAAAAGCCTACAATGTTGTGTATGAGCAGGGGGAAAGAAGGGATGAATTTGATTCCAATCCATTATGTCTGCGGGGTGCCTTCCTCCCTCCCCGGTGACATTGTTTCTGAACTGCTCCCCACCCTTCCCAGCAGTCCATTGGCTCTCTGGGCCTGCTGGCGTCAGACTACGCAGCAACAGGCAGTGATGAGGAGGAGGAGGTGGTGCAGCATGAGGATCCTCAGGCCTCTAGGAGTCAGTCTCAGGAGAAGGAAGACAAGCTGACAGACTGGAAGAAGATGGCGTGTCTGCTGTGTAGGAGACAGTTCCCCAATAAGGACGGCCTGGTGCGCCACCAGCAGCTCTCAGACCTCCACAAGCAAAACATGGAGATCCACATGAAGATCAAGAGATCAAAGAAAGAGCTGGAGGCTTTGGAGAACCAGGAGAAAGAGGTCAGTGGAGGCTAGATTTACACATTTGATAAGTCGTAAAGACATTTACATTACATTTACATTTAAGTCATTTGGCAGACGCTCTTATCCAGAGCGACTTACAAATTGGTGAATTCACCTTCTGACATCCAGTGGAACAGCCACTTTACAATAGTGCATCTAAATCATTTAAGGGGGGGTGAGAAGGATTACTTATCCTATCCTAGGTATTCCTTGAGGAGGTGGGGTTTCAGGTGTCTCCGGAAGGTGGTGATTGACTCCGCTGTCCTGGCGTCGTGAGGGAGTTTGTTCCACCATTGGGGGGCCAGAGCAGCGAACAGTTTTGACTGGGCTGAGCGGGAACTGTACTTCCTCAGTGGTAGGGAGGCGAGCAGGCCAGAGGTGGATGAACGCAGTGCCCTTGTTTGGGTGTAGGGCCTGATCAGAGCCTGGAGGTACTGCGGTGCCGTTCCCCTCACAGCTCCGTAGGCAAGCACCATGGTCTTGTAGCGGATGCGAGCTTCAACTGGAAGCCAGTGGAGAGAGCGGAGGAGCGGGGTGACGTGAGAGAACTTGGGAAGGTTGAACACCAGACGGGCTGCGGCGTTCTGGATGAGTTGTAGGGGTTTAATGGCACAGGCAGGGAGCCCAGCCAACAGCGAGTTGCAGTAATCCAGACGGGAGATGACAAGTGCCTGGATTAGGACCTGCGCCGCTTCCTGTGTGAGGCAGGGTCGTACTCTGCGGATGTTGTAGAGCATGAACCTACAGGAACGGGCCACCGCCTTGATGTTAGTTGAGAACGACAGGGTGTTGTCCAGGATCACGCCAAGGTTCTTAGCGCTCTGGGAGGAGGACACAATGGAGTTGTCGACCGTGATGGCGAGATCATGGAACGGGCAGTCCTTCCCCGGGAGGAAAAGCAGCTCCGTCTTGCTGAGGTTCAGCTTGAGGTGGTGATCCGTCATCCACACTGATATGTCTGCCAGACATGCAGAGATGCGATTCACCACCTGGTCATCAGAAGGGGGAAAGGAGAAGATTAATTGTGTGTTGTCTGCATAGCAATGATAGGAGAGACCATGTGAGGTTATGACAGAGCCAAGTGACTTGGTGTGTAGCGAGAATAGGAGAGGGCCTAGAACAGAGCCCCGTGGGACACCAGTGGTGAGAGCGCGTGGTGAGGAGACAGATTCTCGCCATGCCACCTGGTAGGAGCGACCTGTCAGGTAGGACGCAATCCAAGCGTGGGCTGCGCCGGAGATGCCCAACTCGGAGAGGGTGGAGAGGAGGATCTGATGGTTCACAGTATCGAAGGCAGCCGATAGGTCTAGAAGGATGAGAGCAGAGGAGAGAGAGTTAGCTTTAGCAGTGCAGAGCGCCTCCGTGATACAGAGAAGAGCAGTCTCAGTTGAATGACTAGTCTTGAAACCTGACTGATTTGGATCAAGAAGGTCATTCTGAGAGAGATAGCGGGAGAGCTGGCCAAGGACGGCACGTTCAAGAGTTTTGGAGAGAAAAGAAAGAAGGGATACTGGTCTGTAGTTGTTGACATCGGAGGGATCGAGTGTAGGTTTTTTCAGAAGGGGTGCAACTCTCGCTCTCTTGAAGACGGAAGGGACGTAGCCAGCGGTCAGGGATGAGTTGATGAGCGAGGTGAGGTAAGGGAGAAGGTCTCCGGAAATGGTCTGGAGAAGAGAGGAGGGGATAGGGTCAAGCGGGCAGGTTGTTGGGCGGCCGGCCGTCACAAGAAGCGAGATTTCATCTGGAGAGAGAGGGGAGAGAGGTCAGAGCACAGGGTAGGGCAGTGTGAGCAGAACCAGCGGTGTCGTTTGACTTAGCAAACGAGGATCGGATGTCGTCGACCTTCTTTTCAAAATGGTTGACGAAGTCATCTGCAGAGAGGGAGGGGAGGGGGAGGAGGATTCAGGAGGGAGGAGAAGGTGGCAAAGAGCTTCCTAGGGTTAGAGGCAGATGCTTGGAATTTAGAGTGGTAGAAAGTGGCTTTAGCAGCAGAGACAGAGGAGGAAAATGTAGAGAGGAGGGAGTGAAAGGATGCCAGGTCCGCAGGGAGGCGAGTTTTCCTCCATTTCCGCTCGGCTGCCCGGAGCCCTGTTCTGTGAGCTCGCAATGAGTCGTCGAGCCACGGAGCGGGAGGGGAGGACCGAGCCGGCCTGGAGGATAGGGGACATAGAGAGTCAAAGGATGCAGAAAGGGAAGAGAGGAGGGTTGAGGAGGCAGAATCAGGAGATAGGTTGGAGAAGGTTTGAGCAGAGGGAAGAGATGATAGGATGGAAGAGGAGAGAGTAGCGGGGGAGAGAGAGCGAAGGTTGAGACGGCGCGATACCATCCGAGTAGGGGCAGTGTGGGAAGTGTTGGATGAGAGCGAGAGGGAAAAGGATACAAGGTAGTGGTCGGAGGCTTGGAGGGGAGTTGCAATGAGGTTAGTGGAAGAACAGCATCTAGTAAAGATGAGGTCGAGCGTATTGCCTGCCTTGTGAGTAGGGGGGGATGGTGAGAGGGTGAGGTCAAAAGAGGAGAGGAGTGGAAAGGAGGCAGAGAGGAATGAGTCAAAGGTAGACGTGGGGAGGTTAAAGTCGCCCAGGACTGTGAGAGGTGAGCCGTCCTCAGGAAAGGAGCTTATCAAGGCATCAAGCTCATTGATGAACTCTCCGAGGAACCTGGAGGGCGATAAATGATAAGGATGTTAAGCTTGAAAGGGCTGGTAACTGTGACAGCATGGAATTCAAAGGAGGCGATAGACAGATGGGTAAGGGGAGAAAGAAAGAATGACCACTTGGGAGAGATGAGGATCCCGGTGCCACCACCCCGCTGACCAGAAGCTCTCGGGGTGTGCGAGAACACGTGGGCGGACGAAGAGAGCGCAGTAGGAGTAGCAGTGTTATCTGTGGTGAGCCATGTTTCCGTCAGTGCCAAGAAGTCGAGGGACTGGAGGGAGGCATAGGCTGAGATGAACTCTGCCTTGTTGGCCGCAGATCGGCAGTTCCAGAGGCTACCGGAGACCTGGAACTCCACGTGGGTCGTGCGCGCTGGGACCACCAGATTAGGGTGGCCGCGCGGTGTGGAGCGTTTGTATGGTCTGTGCAGAGAGGAGAGAACAGGGATAGATAGACACATAGTTGACAGGCTACAGGAGAGGCTACGCTAATGCAAAGGACATTGGAATGACAAGTGGACTACACGTCTCGAATGTTC